>NC_056671.1:54453602-54779852 GCF_018350195.1 Panthera tigris | reverse complement strand
CGCGCGCACGCACACACACACACACACACACACACACACACACACACACACACACAGGGGCCCCTGGGCGAGCCCACTCCCGCAGAATAACAAAGAGCAGGAGCCCGGCGAGCGGGCGGCGGCTCGGGCTGGAAGTGGCCGTCTCCGCCGCCGCGGGCCGGCGCGGGGCGAGCGGCGGGGCCGGCGGGACGCGCGGGCGGCGGGCGGCGGGCGGGGGGCGGTACGTACCAGGCGGGCAGCCTCGGCCCAGGTGCGGTCCTTCTTCTTCCTCTTGTCTTTCATGTTTGCATCTCATTGATGGTTCTGATGATGACGTGGGGGATTCCACGGGGTGCTCGGGGTCCGGGCGCGGAGACAATGACCCAGTGACCCGGTGACCCGCACTCGCTCCGCGGGGGGAGGCGCGCGGGCGGCGGCGGCGGCGGCGGCGGCGGGTGGGAGGGATGGAGCGAGGGGGTGGGGTGGGGTGGGTGGGGGCGCGCGGGCGGCGGCGGCGGCGGCGGCGCGCGGCGGGCGGGCCGGGGGCGGGGGCTGGGGCGGCGGCGGCGGGGCCGGGGACAGGGGCGGGGGCGGCGCCGGCCGGGCTCGCTCGTGCGGGGCTCGCGCTGCGCCGCCGCCGCGGCCGCCGCGGTGACAGCTCCGGGGATGCTCCGCTCGGCCCCGCTCACAACAATACACTCTGACGTCACGGGGAATGGCGACGCGGCCGCACACTCGCCGCGCTCACACTCGCCGCGCTCACACTCGCCCTCTCGCGCGCGCACACCCGCGCACACTCGCCGCGCGCCCCCCACTCCAGCCACGCCCTGAAACCCTCGCGAGACCCCTCTCCCTCCAGCCCAGCCCCCCAAGTCCACGGGGCGCTGCCCGCTGGGTGCAGGCCGTGGCCCCGGGGCCCGCGAGGGCGGAGAACCGGAGACACGGTAGCCTTTGGAACTTGTGTACAAGTCCGTTCCGCAACTCGAGGCTTCTGTCCTGTGCGCTCACACTCACACACACACACACACACACACACACACACACACACATTCTCACATAGTCACTCCGCACTACTTCCCTCTGCTGGACTCTTAACCCTTTTCTGCTTGGCTGGGTGGATTCCCAGAGCCTTGCGGCAAGGGTACAAAACCAGCCTCTTAACAGAACTCGTATCGAATGTGCAACTTGACTCAACATTAACCATCTACATCGTCTTAAACAATGCAAGACCAGAGAGACGTGGCCGTGGAGCGGTGCCTTGCTGTGCCTAAGCGCTGATTATGTTTAAATATCGTACGGTCATCATCCCGTAGCGTAAAACGTGAGGCATATGTAAACAACGGCACAGCTAACGCTTGCGTGTTTTTTAAATTATTTATAATTGCCGGGTTTGGGATGCATGAAGAGTTGGGTTGTTAACCTGGTTAGCGAACTACAAAATGTTATGTTAAGACTTGAAAGTTTATTATAACCTTTCCAACTTCTTAGACCACTGGTAAATTGTTTAGGTCAAGAAAATTACTGTTAAGCAAAGAAAAGAAGGGGTCCTATGACCTACACATTAATTTTGCGTGCATTTATCTTAAGTATCTAAAAAACAAAGAGGGCACTCATACTGGATTATTTATGTAAGGTTATTTCCTAAATGTGATAATAATGGTATGTAAATAGTACTTGACATTTTTTCATATACATTATCTCATTTGACCCTTTCAAAACAAGGCGCTCAAACATAGATCTTTATGTCTACTGCACGGAGGAAGTGAAACTCAAAAACATTACATTGCACGTGAGATCTCTTGCTAAATCAGTTTTAAGAACCGAACCCAAATCTTTTGACCCTACTCCCATGCTGTTTCTATTACTCTAAACTGCAATACTTAAAAATAAATACCCCTAACTAGAAATGAACATCTACATCTACTGAAAAAACGTATGCCCAAGAATGAGAACGATACTAGTAAGGTGATTCCTTTGAGAATAGTGTCAAATGACTGAAGTAATAGAAATGTTCAATTACTAAAAATTAAGCAGAGGCCGTTCACAACCATAAAGAGCTGATTATTTTATTTCTTTTAAAAGATTTACTTTATTAATTCATTATAATAGGAAAAAGCTATGCATCCTTTGAAGGAAACATCTCAAAATTACCTCCAGTTTCCTACTTTCTTTTTTTAAAAGGATTTAGAGAACACACTGAAGTTATCCCTAGGGGAAGAATTTACCCATGCAATTTGCATAACTCTATCCAGGTGTATTATATTTTTACTTTACATTTCAAATATATTAAATTTGAATCACGTTCACATCTGCTTTTATTTTCAACAATTCTCTTTATAACTAAAGTAATTGATACATTTCAAAGTACTCTCATACTAATGTTTTTTCTTCTATTCAGAAATACCTATTTTAAGCAATCAGACCATAGCATATAATTTGTTATTTTCAGTGAAATAGTGCTTAATAAAAAGTTTTGCAGCCAGCGAAAGGAAAATACTTCTTCGCTTGCTTTGCGGTAACTTATTATTCTTTAATAAACAATTCTGGTTATCACAGAAGAGAACATATATCATCCCCCTTAAGCGATGTAAATTGATTATACGTTAAAAAAAAAAAAAACTAAAACTAAATGCTATTATTCGTGTACCTGTTCTTTGACATGAGCTAAATATAAATAATCAATATTCTGAAGACTCTTAGATTCTATCTCTACTTTTGGATATTTGAGTATAAATAGTCTGTGGTAGGTATGTCCACTTAAAGACTTGTGTTCTATGCCAAAATAATTTATTTCACAGAGCACCAGAACAGAGGTGGGCCACCATTGTCTAGAAGTTGTTGCTGTTGTTATATTCCTTTCTTCTACATTTACATTTGCACATCAGGCCATACTTTTCCTTATGACAATCTCTCAATAAATGTAGTGGAAGGAAGGAGCATATGAATCCATTACAGTTCTTTTACAGTTTAGTAACTTATATGAGTATCTTTTTAAAAGGTAGAAAATAGTGAATGTCACAAACGTACAAGTAAAATTATGTGAAAATTAAGAAAAATAACTCTCCGCTGTGGACATTAAAGAAGGCTTTCAGAAAGAGATGTCCTTTAGAGTGGGATTTGAAAGATGGGAAGGATTTGAACATTCACGTTTGTAGGCCAGAGGAGAAGCTTTTCCAAATAAAGTGCAGTAAAAGTCAGAACAATTTAGAACTAGAAAAATGCTCAAATGGTAGATGAAATATACCAAGTGCTGCTGGCATTCATTTCAATTTCATATAAGATCACTTGTATTTTAAGAACCCTTCCTTAAAATGAGGAGGAATAACACAAAGAACAGAGCTTCCAGTGAGAACTGCCCTATAGATTCTTCCTTTTCTGAGCTCTCCATCCAATTAGACAGAATAGGGATAGCTCCAAAGTTCATTTGGCATGTAACAGCTCCTTCTCTGCATTACCCAGCTTTCTTTATTCCCATTCCTGCTTTTAGGTTCAAAATTCAACAATTCACACTCCCATTGTGCATGTCTACCTTCACCAATCCCAGCAGACCTTTTCATCTCCAGGAACGTTATTCTTATATTACGAGATGTGTAACAATTGATAAAGACTCAATACCAACCAAACCCAAACAGTAATAAATATCAATTTATATAAGACAAAATACAGGTGATGCTGTGCTGGATAAGGGTTAACGGTCATATGAGACTCCAATACTAAGAGAAGAGAGACCTGAGAATTTGGGGATGGAAGTATCAGGACTGGTCTCAGGAAATACAAGGTTTTACCATGAATCTTCATCAAAGTGTTGACCAAATATGAGGGAGTTGAGGCGTGTTGCAGTCAGGAATAAGAGGCAGGGTTTGCTTTCATTGCCAACCCACACACCCATTGCATGTGGAAGTCTAGAATTAATGGAAGTCTCTTCCACCCTTCCCCCCCACACACACATGCCAGCCAGCAGCACAATATGGAACAGAAGGTGGGTGGGAAAGTAATAAAAGTTGAGAGGAGAGAACGGAGGCAAGGGTTGCCAGGGGGATGGAAGTGTTCTTCAGTGGTCTTGATAACCATGTAACCTGAGTTTTGTTTCTGAAATATATTTATTATGTATAAGCTGAGAATCTCTGAATTCTTCAAATAAGAACATTTAATAAACTTATTTTTCCTAAACATCTATTGTTAATGATCAATCAGGATCTCACTTGTCTGGAAATTCCATGAAGGTGGACACCTTGTCTACTTTGTCTGCTACCCAATTCATTGAATTTCTAGCACGAAACAAATTACTTGTCATCATCTGGTCCAGAATAAATATTTACTGAATAAAAAAAAATAAGTGGGAATTTAGTAAATTGATCCCTTTTATTGTAAATACAAGTCCAGTCAATCAAAATCTATTTCTTTTCCTCATCATAGCAAAATGTTTTCTTTTTCTGTCCCTCTCCTATATTTCACTGAGCAGATCAGGAGTAATACAAAGCGAGGTGAAATAAAGCCAAATATCAGCATTATTAATTATGTATAGTCAGATATTACTGACTGGAGCTCCTAAAGGCTAATGAATTATGACCTTGTTTCTCCTTTTCTAATCCTGCATATGCGATGTAATGCACTTTTCAAGGCTCTCAATATATTCAAAGTCAGTTTATACTATGAATATAAACATTAGCTGTACTCCAGGAACATACAGAAGTGTTTTAACACTATTATCTGAGACTAATTTTATCAAAACTCATGGCAGTTCTTCCACTAGGAAATAAGTGGATTAACTGTGATTATTTTGTTTCTTTACTCGAAATCTACAATAGTTCAATATGCTGAGATTTTAGTGCACTATAATTATATACATGTAGCTAAAAAGAAAAAAACCACTTGTGAATTTTCTTCAAAACTTTTCTGTAGCTGATTTTGTTTGAATTCTCAATGCATGTAATTTTTTTTTAGTTGATTAGCACTATTTTGACACTCATTTTAAATTCTCTGGTCAATCTGTATTATTATTACATTTCATCGCACTGATTAAAAAATAAACATTTTCATGTTTTATGTGGAGATTTAGGCATTCTTAAATCTGAGGAGAAGTAGAATAAAGTGGCTCACATATTTTCATAGTTTTCTTCTTTTTCACTTAAATTGCTCTTTTTTTCTGCTTTATCTACTTCCTTTGTGAAATCACACACTGCTTCTGAGTAGAGCCCTTCATTCAAGAATTTACCTTTTCCCCCTTTAAACCCTTAATTAGGCATAGAGAACACAGTCTGATTTATGGCCTAGTGTTTAACAGGACTCACGCTTAATCCATTACACAAAGAGGGATACACATATTCCCCAACAGCACCACTCATTAGTTTATACAAAATGAAAAAACACTTAGGAAATGTAAATAAAGCTTTGCTCGATACTATCTTCTTATGCATATGTAACGTGATCAGAATATCAACATTACGGTCTAACAGCTTTTTGCTTATTTTCAAAACTACAAATTAGATTTCTCTAGGTAAACTCTAATTCAATCCCACATTCAGTGGATAAGAAGGAAAATTACATGCTGCTAAATTCATCTTTGTGTGGAAAGAATGTTTTTAGTTCACAAAGGAAAAGACTAGAATTCTGATTACAACTGTTGTCTCAGACTCTAATTCACAGGAAAAATGGCCGTGTTACTGATATTCTGCTTGCCTCAGTTTCCACTTGTGATCTAGACATTTTGGATCTTTACTACAGAGTTAATCACCTCTTGGTCTAAAAAGGAGGAGAGTCTCCAGAGAAAAGAATTTTCTGCTAAATAATGCGCATTGATCAAAGTTCTTACCAGCTGATTCAAATGATTCAAATTCACATTTAGGCAAGGTATCCCCAGGGAAAAGAATCAAAGATAGTTATGACATTTAGATAACAAAATAATGAATCATGCATTTGAACAATGGGTGACTTACCAAAGGGTGACTTTTGTGGTTGAGACACCCAAAACAGAATTTTGGAGGCTCCAATTTCTTCCAGTAATTTCTTCCAGTAATTTTTCACCTACCTGCTATGGTAGGTTTTACCGTAAGGTATATAAAGTATACACCATAGGTATTAATCTAGTAGCGGAACTTCCTCTTCATTTGTGCCTAGCACTGAAAACTCAAAGGAAGATACAAGGCCATTCTGCAACTTTTACAAGGATGGAGTGAAGTGAGGAAATAGAGTTCCTTTTGTAACTGAAGAATTCTTATTGCTTTCCCGTTGAGTTTTATTGCAGGGGACATGGCTGATCATCTTAGCCAACACACTTCCAGTAACCATGGGGTGACATGATTGATTAGCCAAATAGCGGGAATAACTGGAAGATCTCTTAGGAGCCCATTGTAGCCAAGGAAATGCCATCCAATTGTCTACTGGTTTATGTGATGAGAGAAAAGAAGTTGGGGGGTGGGGGTGGGGAGTTGCACAGAAATTGCCACCTCCACTCAGAGTCTCACCTAGCAGTGAGGAAAGGCAGCGGAATGGTAGTTCAGAAGAGGGAACAATGACCCTGCAGTGTCTGAAATCTGCCCAGGATTTTCATTGCCCCAGTGACGCTTGGGGTGGGGGGTGGAGCTAAACGTATTTGCCTTTTATGTGAGAATAGAGAGATCCAGAAAAAGAGATTCTTGTTCACCCACTCCCCCTGACTTTCTCTATCACATTTAGGCAAGGTATCCCCAAGGAAAAGGATCAAAGATAGTTATGACATTTAGATGTCAAAATAATGAATCATGCATTTGAACAATATCTGGATTGAGTTGCTGGTAAGAACTTTGATCAATGCGCATTTTTTTAGCAGAAAATTCTTTTCTCTGGAGACTTTCCTCCTTTTTAGACCAAGAGGTGATTAACTCTGTAGTAAAGATCCGAAATGTCTAGATCACAACTCCTCTGCCTCACCCATAAACATTTATTTAATTTCCATCTCATAAAACTAATTCCTTCTCCCTTTCTATTTGTGGGCTTATTACTGCATTCTTTAAACAGGTAAGGAGTGTTTTGCTCTTGTAAAAAAATTTTTTTAAGTCTTTTTATTTCTGTTCTTTTTTTTTACTTGAGGTATAATTAACATATAATAAAATGCACAGCTCTCTAGTGTTTTAATGACTTCTGATAATTGTATACACCTCAGTAACTATCATTCACAGCAAATGCAGAACATTTCCATCACTTCTAGAATGTTTCCTTACGCTATTTTCAGTCATTCCTCACACCTCAGAGAAATAACCACTTTCAGACTTCAATCACCATAGATGAGTTTGGCCTGTTAATAGCCTGTTAATATTTCCCCCTGCCTGTAGCTTGTCTATTCATTTTTGTAATGGTGTCTGGTATTTAATGAGGTCCAATTCCTGATTTGTTTCTTTTATGATTAGGGCTTTTGAATATTGTCCAAGAAATCTTTGCTGACCCCAGCTTCAAGAAGATATTCTTCTATTTTTATACCCAAGTTTTGATATTTTCTTATACTTTCAGAAATCGTATTTGAATTTTATTTGGGAGCTATTTACTGATGATATATAGAAATAAAACTGGTTTTTGAATGTTGATCTCATAGTGTCATCTTGCTAAGTTCACTTATTGGCATTATCATAGATTCAAGGAAAATTTCTATGTCCATAATTATGTTGTTTACAAATAACAGAAGTTATACTGCTTTTCTGATTTAATGCATTTTATTTTTTCTTGCTTTCTGTAGTACATGCAAAGCTATTAATTCACCCTACTGTTTCTCTGAATCCATTTTATTAAAGTTTTATCAATTTTATTGAGGTCTAATTTACACACCACAAAGTTACCCAATGTAATTATAAAGACGGATGCTTTTACTTTTGTAAATTTATATGGCTGTGCAACCATAAACTTAATCTATTTTTAGAAACTTTTGATCACCCCCTCAAAGTACCCTCATGCCCAGATGAAGTCAAACCCTGCTCTTACCTCTAGGGCATGTAATCACACAATGTGTAGTCTTTAATGGTCTGGCTTCTCTCACTTAGCATAATCTATTTTACATATGTCCATTTTGTTGCATGTGTCAGTACTTTGTTTCTTTTTATTTCCACCTGGTATTCCACTGCATGGACATACATTTTTGTTTGTCCATTCACCAGTTAAAGGACTTCTGGAATGTTTCCAGTTTTGACTATTGTAAATACTACTCCTATGAATATTTGGTATGGAAATTTTTATGTGGACCTATATTTTCATTTTTTCTTTATAAATACCTACAAGTAGAGCTACTGTATCTTCTCATAAGTATATAAACTTTTAAATTGCTATATCTTAGTTTAAATATATGTTTACATTTTTTTAATTTATTTAAAAAAAATTTTTTTAACGTTTATTTATTTTTGAGACAGAGAGAGACAGAGTGTGAACAGGGGAGGGGCAGAGAGAGAGGGAGACACAGAATCTGAAACAGGCTCCAGGCTCTGAGCTGTCAGCACAGAGCCTGATGCGGGGCTCGAACTCACAGACCGTGAGATCATGACCTGAGCCGAAGTCGGACGCTTAACGGACTGAGCCACCCAGGCGCCCCTATGTTTACATTTTTAAGAAACTGTCAAACCAGTGTCCACAATGACATTCATTCTTTGATGAAATGAATATCCAAATATTTTTCCCATTTTTATTGTGTCACTTATGTTATTATGAGTTTTAAGAGTTCTTCATATATTCGGGGTGCCTGGGTGGCTCAGTCAATTAAGCCTCCAACTTTGGCTCAGGTCATGATCTCACTGTTTGTGAGTTTAAGGCCCGCGTGGGGCTCCGTGCTGACAGCTCAGAGCCTGGAGCCTGCTTCAGAGTCTGTGTCTCCCTCTCTCTCTCTGTCCCTCTCCCATTTGCATGCTCTCTCTCTCTCTCTCAAAAATAAATAAACATTAAAAATTTTTTTAAAAGAGTTCTTATGTATTCTTTATATGAGTCATTTATCAATTATGTGATTTATGGTATTTTCTCCCAGTCTATGACTTTTCTTAATTTCTTAATGGTATCTTTTGAAGAGCAAAATATTTTGACTTTGATAAAATCCAATTAATCAGTTTTTTTTTTCTTTTATGTAGTAGCTATATGGTATCATATCTAAGAAATCTTTGCCTAACCTGGGGCACCCGGGTGGCTCATCAGTTAAACATCTGACCTTTGATTTCAGCTCAGGTTATGATCTTACAGTTCATAAGATCGAGCCTCGCATCAGGCTCTATGCTGACGGCACAGAACCTGCTTGGGATGCTCTTTTTCACCCTCACTCTGCCTCCCCCCATTATGCTCTCCCTCTCTCTGTCTCTAAATAAATAAACATTTCGGGGGCGGGGGGAGAAATCTTTGCCTAACCTAAGATCACAAGTATCGTTCTTATGTTTTCTTCTAGTTTTCTAATTTCAGCATGTAAATGTTTGTATATGATTATGAGTTTTAGTGTAGATTTTGTGTATGGTATGAGGTAAAGTTATCAGTTCATTGGTTGTGACATATGGATATCCAATTATTTCAGTACCGTTTGTTGAAAAGAATATCCTTTCCTCCATTGAAGTGTATTGGCACATTGGTTGAAAATCAATTGACCATAATTATGTAGATATTCTTCTGGGCTATTATGTTACATATATATGTATTCTTTATCTCTCTGTTGAGAGAGATCGAGATCTAGATATTCTCTCTATATACATATTGTATTTAATATATATATTTTTATACCAATATCACATTTTGATTATGATAGCATTATAAATTTTGAAATCAGGTTGTATAAAATCTTCAGTTTTATTCCCCTTTTGAAGTTGTTTAACCTATTCAAAATTCCTCAAATTTCACCTAAATGTGAGAATCAGCTTGTCAGTTTCTGCCAAAAAAAGAGGTGGAAGGAAGCTGCTGGTATGCAGCCCCTATCAAAGCTCTCCTCTGTTTTCTCCCTTGTGTCACTTTTGATGAGAAATCTGCAGTAGCCCTCATCTTTGATCTTGAGCAACTTTAGTATAAAGTTTTTGGGTAGTTTGCTTTGTGTTTCTTGTGTGAGGTTCATTGAGCTTCTTGCATCTGAATTCACAGTTTTCACCAAATTTAGGAATGTGTCAGCCATTATATCTTCAAATGGTTTTTCTACTGAGTATTTAACGCTCCCCACCCTCCCCACTAACTGCACGTTTTCTTTTTTTTTTTTAATTTTTTTTTCTTCAACGTTTTTTATTTATTTTTGGGACAGAGAGAGACAGAGCATGAACGGGGGAGGGGCAGAGAGAGAGGGAGACACAGAATCGGAAACAGGCTCCAGGCTCCGAGCCATCAGCCCAGAGCCTGACGCGGGGCTCGAACTCACGGACCGCGAGATCATGACCTGGCTGAAGTCGGACGCTTAACCGACTGCGCCACCCAGGCGCCCCTAACTGCACGTTTTCTAAAGAAAGGGGTGATGTCTTTATTGCCAGCATCGTAGCATTATGATTAGCCCAGGGTTCAGTACATATCAGCTGTTAAGCAATATCTGAATGAACTAATACACGAACTGCTAAGCACAACAAAGACAGCATTTGTTCTACTCACTTGTTTTGATTAAGTAGTGTGTCTCCGAACATCACATTAGTGGGATCATATACCGTCAGGTGGATCTAGGGTTGCAAAATTAAATGCAACCATCAAGCCAGGACACTCTAATAAGACCTCACCATTTTCCCTTGCCTTTTTTTTTTTTTTTTTTTTTTTTTTGTAAATGCTGTCATTCTCACATTTGAAAAGAACAAGAAAAAGACAAGGAAAAAGTGAGAGAGAAAGTTGTGGAAAGGGAAGAGAAGAAAGGAGATAGATTTGGTCTTTCCTTTTCGATGCCTTAATGACCAATACGGAATTTTTGGACTATCACATCTACAAAGCTACATTAAGAGGACTTTTATTGATTTATTTTTATGGATAAATATAGTCAAATATTTGTCCATGTTAAAGACTATACATATGTGGAAATGGATGGTTCTTGGGGTTGTTCCAATTGTAACAATAGCCACTGTTTATTGAGCACTTATGCCATAGGGGCTATTATAAGGTCTTGTCTTGTAATTTGCAAGAATGTTATGAGTATACAACATTATTATACCCCTTTTAAAATGAGAGAGTGAGATTGCGGAGAGATTAAGTAAATCTTGCAAGAGTTCATACAACTTGCGAGTGACAGAGCTGAGATGAAAACTTTATGCAATGAGTCAAAATTTTCTCCAGTTAAGTGCACCTCAACATGTCAGTGTGCATTTTTTCTACTATAAAATATTTGCCTCTTCTGTTTAATAGTGAAAATAAGGCTACATATTTTTAGGATATCTAGGATTCTGCTGCAGTATATATGCCACAAAAAAAGATACTGAGTCAGTTAAATTATTTAGATAACTTATCCATATACATTAGTAAAAGAAGCATGTGCTTCCCTGTTTTCTTCATTTTGTGTGAGTAGGTATGTTTATTTAAAATAACATATGTGCAACTTAATGAAAGTGCATTCCATAATGTAAGGAAATTACAGTAGTTTTATTTTCCAGCATAGCAACAAGATATAAATAGATACTAATAAGTAAAATTAGGTTAATTGCTGAAGAAAGTATAATTCTTAATAAGGTTGCATTATATAAATGTGTGCACATGTAGAAGTCCTTTAATATACATGGACTTTGCTGCATCGGCGTGGAAAATTGTCAGCTCTGCCCCTCCTAGCTGTGTGACCACAGGCAACTCTCTTCCCGTTTCTGAGCCTCAAATTCATTGGCTATAAAATGAGACTAATAATTTGTTACTTATGATAAAGGACCAGATAAGGTAATATGGGAAAGAGCTTTGAAAACTGGGAAGCACAATACTTTCCTTAGGTATTTAATAATTATTGTGACTAATAATCATCCACAATAAAAATATATTCAAGGAAAAAAATTAAATAAAACTACATAAAATTAAAAAAAATATCCAACACGTACTTAACTTTCTTAGGATCTTTGAGACAATTACTTTTTAATAAACTTAGCATTTTAGAATAGTTTTAGATTTATAGAAAAACCAATGATAAACAGTCTCCCCATGCCCCACACCCATTTTCATTTGTCACAAGTGATGAATTAATATTGATATGTTATTAATGAAAGTCCATACTTCTTTCATATTTCCATAGTTTTCTCCTCACATCCTTTTTCTGTTCTAGGAACTCATCAAAGATTTGACCTTACATATAGCCATCAAGTTTTCCTTGGCTCCTTTGGGCTGTGACAGTTTCTCAGACTTTCCTTGTTTTTGATAAGCTTCAGACTTTTGAGGACTTCTGGACAGATATATTTTCAGGTATTTTGTAGGATGCTCCTCTCCTGGAATTTATCCAATATTTTTCTCATGCTTAGATTGGAGTTATGGGATTTTTGTGAGGAAGATCACAGAGGTTAACCACCATTTTCATCACATTGTTACAAGAGTACATGCTATCAACGTGATTTATCACTGTTGTTGGCCTTGATCATCTGAGATGGAATTTGTCGGATTTTTGCACTGTGAAGTTTCTTTTTCCTCTCTTTTCCATACTATACTTTTTGAAAGGTTGTTAGTATGTGCAACCCACACTTAAGGAGAGACAGGTACATTATTGGATATTTCTGCATAACAAATTGTATATCCTCCACATTTTATTTATTTGATCATTATGAATATCATTAAAGTTTATAAACCAAAGGAAATTTATTTATTTTTGTATTCAAAATGTTCCAAATTGGCCATTGGGAGCTCTTTCAAATGACCTCTATATCTTTTTGATATACCCCTATTATTGTATTTTTTTTTAAATCATATCTCTACTTTCTAGCACTGTAGGATGTTTTAGTCTCATCTTGTATATTTCCTGTCCTGGTCATAGAATCAGCCACTTCTCTAAGAAATCCTCATTCTTGTATGAGAGAATGGTATTAGAAACCAAGATTTGAGTGCCAGGTGTGAAAAACACCTGAGGTGTTTTTTCTAGCCCTTCTCAACTGACAGAGTAAGGAAATATATGTGTGAATACTAACCTAGGTACATACATGTATCTCTGTATCTGAATGTAACCATCTGTATGTATGTTAAGCTAAACATGAATTCATATAATTAGTCTTCAAGAAATTAATTACCACATGGATCATTCTAGCCTCCTCTCCTTGGCTATTTATAACCTTCCACTACGACAGTGAGAAACCTTGTTCCCACCATCTGCCATGTATTTATTTAATTGTTCAATTCCAGTATACATGCAAAGCTATATTAGAACTATTACCAAGCACTGCCATGGGGGGGGGGGGGGAAACCTTCAACAAAAACATAATAATGTTGCCCTCTACCCCTTTAATGACATTGTTTCATACATTTGTAATAAAGCTAGATTCCTTTGTCGTATTCTGCATTCCACTTTGTTATTCTATAATGTCATGTATCCACCATTATGGGATCATACTGTAAAATTCTTGAAAGAATTCTCTGTGCTTCATGTATTCAAACCACTGGCTCATCCCCCTGAATCCCTGGCAAACACTGATCAGTTTACTGTCTCCATAGTTTTGCCTTTTTAAAATGTCATGTAATGGGAATTGTACAGTATATAGCCTATTTATACTGACTTCTTTCACATAACAATATGCATTTATACTTCATCCATATCTTTAATTGGCTTGATGACTCATTCCTTTTTGTATATTCTGAATACTATTCCATTATATAGATGTATGACAGTTTATCCAATCATCATTCAAAGGGCATCTTGGCTGCTTCTAGTTTGGGGTAATTATGAATAATGCTACCGTAAACACTTGGGTTTTGTGTGGACATAAGTTATCAACACATTTGGGTAAATACCAGGAGTGCAATCGATAGATCATACAGTGAAACTATTATTTCACTTTGTAAGAAACTGCCAAAAACTGTGTGCCAGAATGGCTGTAAGATTTTACATTCCCTCCTGCAAGGAATGAAAGTTCCTTGTTGCTCTAAATCCTCACCAGTTGTTTTTCTGGGTTTTAGGCATTCTAATAGGGGTGTAGTCATATCTCATTGTTGATTAAATTTGCATTCCTCTAAGGACAGACAATATTGAGCATCTTTTCATATGCTTATTTGCCATTTGTATGCCTCATTTGGTGAATTGTTCATACATATCTTTTGGCCAATTTTTGTCCATTTTTTTTACTGTTGAGTTTTAAGAGTTCTTTGTATATATTTTTTTATTTTAATTTTTTTAATGTTTATTTATTTTTGAGAGAGAGAGAGAGAGAGACAGAGCATGAGTAGGGGAGGGGCAGAGAGAGAGGGAGACACAGAATCTGAAGCAGGGTCCAGACTCTGAGCTGTCAACACAGAGCCCGACGTGGAGCTCGAACACATGAACCGTGAGATCATGACCTGAGTTGAAGTCGGACACTTAACCAACTGAGCCACCCAGGCGCCCCAAGAGTTCTTTGTATATTTTAAATAGAAGTTCTTGATCGGATATTATTTCGTAGCTAGGTTCTCCCAGTCTGTAACTTGTTTCTTCATTCTCTTAATAGAGTCTTTCTTGGGGCCGAAGTTTTAAATTTTTAATTAAGTCTAATCTACCAATTTTTTTCTTTCATAGATTGTGTTTTTTTGCGTGTTTTGCAGCTAAAAATTCACCACCAAACCTAAGGTCACATACATTTTCTCTCTTTTTTTTTTTTTTTTTTTGCTGAAGTTTTAGAGTATTACATTTTACATTTAGATGCATGACCCAGTTTGAGTTAATTATCATGAAAGGTGTAAGGTCTATGTCTAGGTGCTTTTTTTTTTTTCTTTTTTTGCATGTGGATTTCCAATTGTTCCAGTATAATAATTTGCTGAAAAAGACTATTCCTTTTCCATTGACGTATCTTTGCAACTTTATCAAAGATCATTTGAGACACAATTATTTGTTTGTAGTTAACTTGGTTGTTTAAAAGATGGTGCCATGAGGTCAATATTGAAGTCTTAGACAAAGCAATTTGGATTCATACAAACAAAGTGTTTGGAATATATGTGCCTCTGTATGCTGGGAGTTTTCTAGTCTTCTAACTCTGCCTGCTGATGCGCCGATGTACATTCTTGCTTATAAAGAGAAAATATTGTAAGTAGTTTACTCAGGTAAACCCAGTACCACCAAATATATATTGTGAAGATGGTGGGTTTTTATTGCCTTGCTGGGTGTAAATCAAAACAAAACAAAGATAACCAGGGGATAGGTAAGTATGTGCTGAATTAGCAGCCAAATAAATGTTGAATACTCTGGAAGTCAGTTGTTCTTTCCCAGTATGCAGCAGAATCGCAGGCTGCTTTTCATACTGCAGCACATCATCCTGGCTCCTGGAGCTAGGGGGAAGGGTGCCATGAAAAACTGAAGGAAAAAATATATATATTCTGCTGCTGGGGTGCATTATTATCCCAGTGCTTCTCAGCTCCCAGCAGTGAGGAGTCAGCCTCTTGCCCTAAACTTTATGGCTATAGTAACTTACGCTACCACACCCCACCAACGGATGAAAATGTTTCTGATCATCATCAGGTATCTTTTTCCTCCTAATAAAAGAAACACCATGCCTTGGAATTCTTGCAGCAATAAAAAAAAAATTAAACCACAAATGCCTAAACAAAACAACAAAAACCCTATTCACATTCATTTTTGCAAGATAAGTCACTTCTATTTAAAAGCAAATAAAAATAGCATCAGCCCAAGCTCTGTCCTGCCCCATAGCTTTGAAATACAATTGAATAATAAAAGAGGTTATGATGATGTCTATCTCTGAAAGTGCAGCGTCTCTTCCTTGAATACACAATTAACACAAAGGCAATAGGTACATCTGTAACGGTGAGTTCATAAAACCCACTTCGGAGCCCAAGTCAATGTCAACAAATTTCTCTCCTGTGAGATGTGCTCCTTTAGAATTTTGTTGGCTTGTCAGCTGTTTCATTAATATTTTATAACAGAAAGTAAATGTCTTGAGATTCCAGAATCATCACAATCTGCCCCAGCTCCACGCTATTGGTTATTATAATGTCATCACAATCCTTTGATATATGTATAGAAGCCTCCTTATAGGGAATAGTTTCTATTCTCAGTTTATACATATGCAGAAGTGAGAAAACCTATAAAATTCAACTTTAATGCAACTGAAGGTTTGGAAGGCTGTTCTGGAAATGTGTGTACATTTTTGTCTTCTGCATGGTTCCCATGGCAAAAGGTATTCAGCACCTTTTTCAGGCAACTTCAAGCCTCTTGAGTTTTTCATCTTTTTTATCTGGCCTCCTGTTTACAAATTGATAAAGAAAATATTAAAATGGAATGAATATAAATAGCAGCTGTAGAATGTATTCTGCCAAGAATACATCCCCTGTTAGAATTGCTAATGTATTAGAACAGTTTTATAGGGGAAAAAATACTTTTTATGACATTTCTTAGTGTAGAATCCACTCTAGCTGTAGTTGAAACAGGATTGTCTATATATACAGAGAAATATAGATTAAAGTGGGAAATTTAGGTAAATAGTAGAGAAATTTCCTTTCAAATACACGTTTTCATATAGCAGGGGTCCAGTAATTACTAATGGAATAGAAGTGATATTTAGGAAATAAATTACTATTAAAAATTAATTTTTTCATGCTAGATGTATGCATAAAGAGCTTTAGTCTTCACCTTTTTTACCTTAAAAGTGTTTAAACAAAGCTAAAAGCCGAATGAATACACGTACATAGTCCACTTAGATTCAATAATTAAAACTAACATATTGTTATCTTTGCACTTGCTCTATGTGTGTTTGTCTCTTTACGTGTAAATAGCTTTAGCATGAATTTGTGAGTTTGTGATGAGGAAACTGTCTTGTCTCCTGTACACATTGGTGTGGAGTCTTCGAGTACAATTAGCTTTAGGCAAGACCCAGTGGGGACTTACAGGGTCAAATGCAGGAGTTTTGCAATACATTTTGCTGAGCATACGTCCCAAAGAGTTTAAAAAAAAATCGAAATCCACTATATGTGCCACTATACCACTATAGGCAATATTTATATAATAGCAAATCTATGTATTACTAAACATACATAAATTACAAAGTTAAAAGAAATTTCTAAAGATTAAATATATAAAAAATAAGGATTAAATAAAAAATTTAGACCACAAATACCTGAATAAAACAGCAACTTATTATTTTATTTTCAATTTAATGATACCAAATATTTTTGCTGTCATCGAATATCAAATAATTAATATTAGTTTGTAGTGAGAGCACAATAATTAAGAATATTACATTATTTTTAACAAAACAGTTTAATTCTAAGCTAACTTCTTAATTAACTAATTGAATTAGAAATAAGGCTAGATTAGTTCTAAATTAGGTTTACTTCAAGCCCTATTTTTAATGGCTATAGAACTGAAAAAAGTACTTCACAAAAATGCATAAAACTAATGGAAGAAAGATTTCATTGGCTGCATTTACTAAATTATGATACACATCTTTCAACTACATTTACCAGTAATGAAAAGGTTTTTGCTGAAGTTCACCTAACATATTTCCATTTTCTTCAATGCCAATTAGTTGCCTTAGCAAACTAATTGGAAGGTGTTGGATTTTAATCATTTTAGCAAAGTGGTTAAAAATAAATTCCTAAAATTTTTCACTTGGAAGATTAACAGGTTAGAAAATTCTGTTTCCAAGCATTGCTTTGTTTTTAATTTGACCAGATATGAACATCTTTTCTTTAGAATTGAAGTATTTAATATTATTCCAGCAAAAAATTCACTTAATGATAATATTTTCAAACATCTATTTTCAACATTCTCTTTTATTCTATGAGATTCTTTTGAAAAGTAGCTATTTTATCAATTATTGTTAAGATAGGACCTTAGAGCAATATAACTAAGTACGTATATTTTTTATGTTTTAATCTCTGTAGATAGTATACTTTAAAAATTTTATTTTAAGTTTACTTATTTATTTTTGAGAGAGAGCGCACACATGTAGGGGAGAGGCAGAGAGAGAGAAAGAGAGAAAGGGAGACACAGAATCTGAAGCAGCCTCCAGACTCTGAGCTGTCAGCACAGAGACCAACGTGGTGGGGCTTGAATTCACTAACTGTGAGATCATGACCTGAGCTGAAGCCGGACACCCAATCAACTGAGCCACCTGGCTCCCCTGTAGATAGCATACTTTTGACAGCCATGTATTATCATATAAAAAATCTACAAAATTGGAACATATTTTTTTTTCACAAGGAGTTAGAAAATTTACTATAAGCCAAGGTTCTAAATGTATGTTGTGCCTGATGCACTCCCTCCTTAGAACTGCGGGGAGGAGAGACACTAAGGGCAGTTGAGTGATCTTAAACACCTCCCTGTTTTCTTTGTCGATGGCTGCTTCAAGCCAAGAAGAGTCCATAATAAAGTCACCTTGACCATCAATGACTTGTTTATGCTCTCAGAACCTTTGTTTTTTTTTTTTACAAAATATAATTTACTGTCAATTTGGCTTCCATACAACACCCAGTGCTCATCCCAACAAGTGCCCTCCTCAATGCCCATCACCCACTTTTCTCTCTCCCCCACTCCCCATCAACCCTCAGTTTGTTCTCTGTATTTAAGAGTCCCTTATGGTTTGGCTCCCTCCCTCTCTGTTTGTAACTTTTTTCCCCCTTCCCTTCCCCCATGGTCTTCTGTTAAGTTTCTCAAGATCCACATATGAGTGAAAACAAATGGTATCTGTCTTTCTCTGACTGACTTATTTCACTTAGCATAATACCCTCCAGTTCCATCCACATTGCTGCAAATGGCAGGATTTCATTCTTTCTCCTTGCCAAGTAGTATTCCATTGTATATATAAACCACATCTTCTTTATCCATTCATCATTGATGGACATTTAGGCTCTTTCCATAATTTGGCTATTGTTGAAAGCACTGCTATAAACATTGGGGTACATGTGCCCCTATGCATCAGCACTCCCGTATCCCGTGGATAAATTCCTAGCAGTGCTATTGTTGGGTCATATGGTAGTTCTATTTTAATTTTTTGAGGAACCTCCACACTATTTTCCAGAGTGGCTGCACCAGTTTGCATTCCCACCAACAATGCAAGAGGGTTCCTGTTTCTCCACATCCTCGCCAGCATCTATAGTCTACTGATTTGTTCATTTTAGCCACTCTGACCTGTGTGACGTGGTATCTCAGCGTGGCTTTGATTTGTATTTCTCTGATGACGAGTGACGTTGAGCATCATTTCATGTGTCTGTTGGCCATCTGGATGTCTTCTTTGGAAAAGGGTCTGTTCATGTCTTCTGCCCATTTCTTCACTGGATTATTTGTTTTTTGGGTGTTGAGTTTCGTAAGATCTTTATAGATTTTGGATACTAGCCCTTTATCAACTATGTCATTTGCGAATATCTTTTCCCATTTTGTCAGTTGCCTTTTAGTTTTGTTGATTGTTTCCTTTGCAGTGGAGAAGCTTTTTATCTTGATGAGGTCCCAATAGTTCATTTTTCTTTTAATTCCCTTGCCTTTGGAGATGTGTCGAGCAAGAAATTGCTGCGGCTGAGGTCAAAGAGGTTGTTACCTGCTTTCTCCTCTAGGATTTTGATGGTTTCCTGTCTCACATTCAGGCCTTTCATCCATTTCAAAGTTATTTTTGCATATGGTGTAAGAAAGTGGTCTAGTTTCATTCTTTTGCATGTTGCTGTCCAGTTCTCCCAGCACCATTTGTTAAAGAGACTGTCTTTTTTCCATTGGATACTCTTTCCTGCTTTGTCAAAAATTAGTTGGCCATACATTTGCGGGTCCAATTCTGGGTTCTCTATTCTATTCCATTGGGCTATGTGTCTGTTTTTGTGCCAATACCATAAATATTGTTAAAATGTCAATATTACCCAAAACAATCTGCACATTCGATGCAATCCCAATCAAAATTGCACCAGTATTATTCTCAAAGCTAGAACAAACAATCCTAAAATTTGTATGGAACCACAAAAGACCCCAAATAGCCAAAGCAATATTGAAGAAGAAAGCCAAAGCGGGAGGCATCACAATCCCAGAGTTCAGCCTCTACTACAAAGCTGTAATCATCAAGACAGTATGGTATTGGTACATATTTTTATTAAAAAAGGAAATACATAGCTCATCTTTAAGCTCAGTGATTCTTTTAAGTACTTCTCTATGGATTATCTCTTGGATAATCTTCCTGTATGGTATCATGGTCAGCCCTGATAACTTTATAAGGTGTTATAAAGATTTTACTATTTAAGATCGTGTATGCTTTCAGTCCATTACTTCACAGTACACTAAATAACTTAAAACTAAATAAATGATTTAGAGGGCCCCTATCAGGCCCTTCATGTCATATCACTATTTTTCTTCTTTTCCTTCATTCTTTTCATACATACACCAGCATCACCCTATGCATTAAAAATAGGTACGTGTATATTTTTTCCATTGTCTTTCTTTGATCAGAAAAAAAAGTTATAAATAAGGACAACCTAATTGTTTCCAGCTCCTCCATACCATGATCTTACAGGTTCCCCGGGACATGTGCATCCTTTTGTAAAGACCACAGCTATAAAGGATATTTCAAACTTGGATGTGATTCAGGCAATCTTTAGTATCAGGAAGTACAATAAGTCTTGAAGAACATCTACTTCATGAAGTCTCACCTTGGATCAGGGTTCAAGAAGGCATCTTTCAAGGAGATCTGCCAGGAGTAACCCACCAGATCTAGCCCTTTGGAAAGAAGGTTGGCAAGAAAGAGCATGATAATACTTCAAACAAACTGTCATTTATGCTGTAACAGAGTATTGTACCATGCAGCTCACAGATTAAAAATCAAGATGATAGCAATCAGATAGAGCATGCAGAAAACAGAAGCCAAGTATGCCTGAAGGGCTTGCACCGGCATACCTGATAGATCTTTAGCTCACAATGGAGAAGTTGGATGGGAAAGGAGTGGGAAGGACTGACAGAACATAGTAGCCATGGTGGGCTATTAGATCCCACATATGAGTTTGACTATTCCAATTATAACACATTGGGTGTTATAATAAATGCTATGCTATGTACTTTTTCCCTCGGTCAGAATTGGCTCCAAATTTTAAGGAGATTGCACCTGTAGCACTTCCGAGAAAGAGCCAAGAAAGTGACTGATAACAATGTAGAAGGAAAATGCTATAATATCCCATAAGATATTATTTAAAATATTTGTGAAGCCTTTGAAAAGTAGTATGGTGAAACTCAGCCAAACTTCACATTCAGTGTAATTGTCAAGTTACTTTATGTGCTTATCTTTACCTATTGCATTATGATTTCCTGCAGGGACTACTGAATAAAAAGAACTTCAGATTCTGACCTAGATTTGGAAGAAAATCCCACCATACACAACTGTGTAAACTAAGGAATTTGTATAGCCATTGTGAGTTTCTATTTCTTTAATCCCTACCTCACAGGTTTCTTCTGAAGATTAAATAAAATATTTTAAAATTCTTAACACAGTGTTTGGCAGATAATAAGTGCTTAATAACTGGTAGCTATCCTTAGTGTTACTTTTAAGATCTCAATATTCAATAAATAAAAGAGTGAGTATATCTAATTTCAAATGTTCATATTTTTAAAACTATGTAGGCTTACACTGAACTGATCTATAAAATAAAGAGGGTAGTTATGGGGACTGCAGATTCAGGCAAGATACAATAGATAAGGTATATTTTTCCCCATTCCTCTTGCAAACTACAGCTAAAAACATTACATTATGGGCATTACATAAAAACCAACATAAGAAGACTCTAAAAGGTAGAGAGAAGGAGAAAGATTCGTAAGAAACTTTGGAACCCAAATCCCAAAGCAATGAATTCCTTCAGTTTTGTTTTTGCCTCATCTATTCCAAACAGGGTATTGGAGAAGTAAACTACCCAGAAACACCAAAGGCAACAGGGAAACAAACAAACAAACAACAACAAAACAAACAAACAACAAAACCATCAAGGTCAAGAGAAGGTCAAGCTAGGCCAGAAAAGGGACAGTCTAGTAAGACAGACTACTTTAAGAGAATTACTGTGCTATTCCATTCAAATACCCCAAGAAAAAAGCTGTTGGCTGCATCACTATCCATGCTAGCAAAGGCCACATAGGGAGTCTATACTTACTCTTACCTAATTATAATGAAGTGCCCCAAACCCCCTTGTCTCTTATCTCCCCTGTCTCAAGACAAGGTTGTGTCAGAAAGCTGAGTGGGAATCTGGGACTTTCAATCATTCCAAGTATTAAAGAGTTTCCCTACTTCTGCAATATTAGTAAAAACCATAGAGGGAGCCCAGACCTTCTCCCCTAACTGGTCATAACAAGTTACTCTTTTCCTTCCCTGTTCGGGTGGTGTCAGAAGAGGCCTAAGGGACAGTCAGGACTTTCACCAGGGCTCAGAGTTAATAGCCACACTCTCATTGCAGAGGCTATATGGAGAGCCTGTACTCTCACCCTGTCCAACAGTAACAAGGAACTCCTCCCCTCCACCAGGAGGCTGAGTGAAGAATCTAGACCTTCCAGGATCATGTGGCAGTAAAGAGGCTGAGTCTTTATTTCCCCAATGGGAGCAGTGTCAGAGGAGACCTGATAAAACACAAGATTTAAATACTTTTTGGGGTGCCTGGGTGGCTCAGTTGGTTAAGCATCCGACTTCCGCTCGGGTCATGATCTTAACGGTTCGTGGGTTCGAACCCCGCCTCCGGCTCTGTGCTGACAGCTGAGTCTGGAGTCTGCTTCAGATTCTGTGTCTTCCTCTCTCTCTGCTCCTACCCTGTTCACGGTCTGTCAGTCCTTCTCTAAAAAAATAAAAATAAACATTAAAAAATTAATTAAAAAATTACATTCAAATAAGTTTGTGTCTTACAATACCCAAAATGTTCAGGTATACATCAAAAATCACTCATACTGGGGCGCCTGGGTGGCCCAGTCGGTTGAGCGTCTGACTTTGGCTCCGGTCATGATCTCGAGGTCTGTGAGTTCAAGCCCTGCTTCGGGCTCTGTGCTGACAGCTCAGAGCCTGGCGCCTGCTTCGGATTCTGTGTCTCCCTCTCTCTCTGCCCCTCCCCCGCTCATGCTCTGTCTTTCTCTCTCTGTCAAAAATAAATAAACATTAAAAAAATTCACTCATACCAAGACTCAAGACATCTCAACTTGAATAAGTAAATGTAATTAATAGATACCAAAGCAGAGATGAAACAGATGTCAGGATTATTTAGCAAGGAATTTAAATCAGTCATCATAAAAATGCTTCAATGAACAATTATAAGCACACTTTGAACAAATGAAAAAAATAGTCTCAGCAAGAAATAGGAAATATAAATAAGAACAAAATGGAAATGCTAGACCAAAAATATGTAACTGTAATTAAAAAAATAAAGGGACGAGTTAAACAGCAGAATGGGGAGGACAGAAGAAACAGTGAACTTGAGAATAAAACATTAGAATTACACAATCTAAATAACAGAGAATAAATAGACTAAAATGAGATGAACAGAGACTAAGGATATGTGGGACTTTAACAAAAGATCTAACGTTTAGTATTTGGTATTCTAGGAGAGAAGAAGTAGGGTAGAGCTGAAAACAAAACAAAACAAAACTCAAAGAAATAATGGCTGAAAACTTCCCATACTTGGCAAAAGAAAAAAATCTACAGATTCAAGCTGTGTGAACACCAAACCCAAAGTAATCCATGCTAATTATGCACATCATAGCCTAACTTCTGAAAATTAAAGACAAAAAGAATAAAATCTTGAAAGCAGCCAGAGAACTAATGCATTACTTACAAGGGAACACTGCTTTGAATGAACAACAAATTTCTCATCAAGAACCATGGAGGCTGGAGGGAAATAACACATTTTTAACGTGCTGAAAGAAAAGAATCCTCCAGAATCCTCTACCTGGCAAAAATACATAAGACATTCTCAGATAAACAAAAACTAAGAAAATTTGTTGCCAACAGACCTAACAAAAATGAATGGCTAAAGGATGTTCTCTAAACAGAAAGGAAATGATAAAAGGTGGAATCTTTGAATATTAGGAAGGAAGAAAAAACACAGTAAGCAAAAATATGGATAAATACAGTAATGTGATACCCAGAGTAACCACTAAAAAAAGGCTATACAAAGACACTAAAAACACTACGCATAAATAAAAATGGAACTCTAAAAAATGTTCCAATATCCCCAGAAAGGCAGGAAAAACATGTCTTTTTGTAGACATATATAAGATTATTCTAAAATTTGTATGGAAAGGCAAAGGAATTACATATATTTTGTTCTTTTATTAAAAGTGGTATGTTAAAAATCTTTTATTATTAGCATTTATGTCTAACTAACTAACATACTAAATTTTGTTTTAAAAAAAGGAATAAAGTATGAGGAATTAGTTTACTCTATTTCACAAATTTTACAGCTACACTAATAAGTCTGGGTGCTATTGACAGAGGGATAGATCCATAGATGGAACAGAATAGAGGGTTAGGAAATAACCCAAATAAATACAGCTAAGTCGTTTTTGACAAAGCTTTAAATGTAACTCAATGGAAGAAGAATAGTGTTTTCAACAAATGGTGCTGGACCAATTGGATATTCATAGGCAGGAAAATCAGCCTCGAAGCTCACACCTTGAATGAAATTTGCTAAGAATGGCGAGCATTTCATGTAGATAGTTGTAGATCTAAAACTAAAACAAGGGTGGGGACAGGAGTGAAACAATAAAACAAAATAAAAACAGAGCTTGCAGTTCTGATATAAAATAAAGTAGAATTCAAATAAAAAAGCACTAAGCCATGAGAATAAAAGACATATTTTAAGTCTAAAACCCACATTTTACAACATCAATATAGCTTTTATGAATATTTATGCTCCAAATAACACAGTATTCACCTTTAAAAAGCAAAAGATGGGGCGCCTGGGTGACTCAGTCGGTTAAGCGGCCAACTTCGACTCAGGTTATGATTTCATGGTCCATGAGTTTGAGCCCCGCGTCGGGCTCTGTGCTGACAGCTCAGAGCCTGGAGCCTGTTTCAGATTCTGTGTCTCCCTCTCTCTGACCCTCCCCTGTTCATGCTCTCTCTCTGTCTCAAAAATAAACGTTAAAAAAAAATTAAAAAAAAATAAATAAAAAGCAAAAGATGGAAAGAGAAATAGACATAAATGCTAATAATAAAAGATTTTTAACATACCACTTTTAATACAAGAACAAAATATAAGTCAGTGCGCAGAAGACCTAAACATCAAATTTGACACTATGATAATAGAGATTAAAACTTGTTTTAGATCAGATCTGAGAGGATGTCTGATAAACAAAAGGAAATAAAAGTAATTATCATGATATAAAGTAATGATGTTTACACTGTGTTTCCATGTCTTCTTTTTTAATATTCAAGACTATTTATTTATCTATCTTCAACCTGAAAGAACTTATTGTGTCTAGTATCACACTATAAAGACTTAAAAAATACATTAGAAAAATAATGAATATAAAATAGGATGAGTTTGAACAGCTAGATATAGAGTTGATGTAAAATATGAGGGGATCCTAGGTGGCTCAGTCGGTTAAGCATCTGACTTCAGCTTGTGAGTTCAAGCCCTGTGTCAGGCTCTGTGCTGACACCTCAGAGCCTGGAGCCTGCCACTGATTCTGTGTCTCCCTCTCTCTCTGCCCCTCTGCCACTCACACTCTATCTCTCTGTCTCTCTCAAAAGTAAATAACACATTAAAAAATAAGAAATATATATATGATACAATTGCAGCATTGCAAATAAAGACTAAAGCTAAAGTATGTATTTTCTATATCAAAGACACAGAATGGCATGCATTACAAAATCCTTAACTTTGAAAATAAATCATATAATTTCTGTTCCAGTATCCAAGTAAGGATCCCACGTTGCATTTAGTAGCTGCATCTCATTAGTCTTTTCCAGTCGATGACCGCTCCTCAGTTTTTCTGTCTTAAAACATATTAAACATACATTTTGCAAAAATTAATCATAGTTTGCAAAAAAGGTATCATCGATTTTCACAGAGAAGTGTCATAAAGAATACTGTCATGCAATACAACCATGCATGGCGTTTGCAAGGGGCTAGGTGGATGGGAAGTAGGGAAGTAGGGTATAAAGCTTCAGTTATGCAAGATGAAAAGTCCTAGAGATCTACTGTACAGGATAGTACCCAGAGTTAACGATACTATATTGAATACCTAAAAATTTTCCAAGAAGACAAATCTTATGTTAAGTGTTCTTACAACAAAAATAATGATAACGATAATAATAAAGATGGCAGGAAGAAACTTTTTTAGGTGATAGATATGTTTATGGCATTGTTTGGGATGGTTTCATGGAGTATATGAAACTCATAAAGTTGTATGCCTTAAATATGTACAGCCTTTTGCATGTCAATCATAATTCAGTAAAGTGGTTTTAAAAGAAGAGATTAATGAGGGAAAGCAGGAAAAGTGAAAGCTCTAGTAGGTAAATAAACTTTGTTCTTTGAAAAACGACACAATATTCAAACTTGAAGCTAACTTAATAGGTGAAGAAAACATTGACTTACAAAATAAGAAATGACATAAAGATAAAGACACTGAAACAGAAGAACTATTTTAAAAAATCATGGAAGAGGCTACTTGGAAAACCTCTATGCAAATAAATTTGAAAACCTAGTTTAAATTAATAAATATAGGAAAATAACATCAAAATTGGTCCCACTAGAGACAGAATCTTTAAAAACATTAATTTCTGTAGAAATTTTTAAAAAGTTAATAAGGAACCACTCTACAATAAAGCACCAGGTCCAGTTAGCTCCCCAGGAGAAATCTGCCAAATATCTAAAGAACAGATATTTGAAATGCTGCATATAATGTATTAAGTGGAGTAAACAAGCAAACAAAAAATGCCCTCGAATTTTTTGAAGCTAGTTTAAAATTGATAATTGAACCAAATAAAAATAGCACAAAAAAGAAAGTTACAAACCAGTGAATAAAAAATTCATGAAGATAAATCCATTATGTAATGACAACAAAGCGGCATTTATTTCAAGAATGCAAGGTTGGCTATCACCCTCTCATGGTATCCATATTCATAATCAGGAAAAGGGAAATATTCCCACTCTCCTTTCTATTACTCATCTCTGTACGGGAGGTGTTGCTCAAGGCAGTTAGAAGAAATCAAACAGAGAACTATGAGCTAGGAAAGAAGTAAAAAATTCTCTAGCAGCAAAAGATATGATAGTCTACCTAGAAAACCTGAATCAATTATCATATTGTCAAACAATAAAAAAAAGAGTAAGGTAGCGGGATGCACAAATAGTATACAAAAGTCAATAATCTCCATATATATAAATAACCAGCCAGAAGATAAAATGTTAGTGGAAACCCCATTTTCAGTCATTGAAGAAAATTAAATACTTAAAAATAAATTTAATAGGAAATGAGTGAAACCAATATGAAGAGGGGCTTGAAATATTTCTAACATCACAAATATAGGTTTGTGCAAGGGAATCAAAACAGAGCCAGTCAACATCATAAAGATGTCAGTTCTCCCAAAAGTAATTTGTAAATTTTATACAGTTCAATAAGGTACCAATAAACTAGTTTTATACAGCTAGAAAACTTGATACTAAATTTCATGTGGAAAAACAATCATGGAAGAATAGCTAGAAAAACAATGAAAGAGATCAACTCTAAGAAACTTGCCGCACAAGACATTAAAACATATGAGATAGCTTCTATAATGAAAGCAGTAGAGTATTGGCCCATAAATAGACTAGTGGATAATACAAATTTCAGAAACAGACCAGAGTACATATGAAAATAAGTACATAATAAAGATGGGATCACAAATCACTGGGCAAAGATAGGACTTTTAATAAATGGTGCTGAGATAACTGGCTAGCCATTTTGAAAAAGATGAAGATACATGTCACAGACCATATATCAGAAAAAACCTCCAAATGGATCCGGAACCTAAATACAAAACATACGTACATATGAGTAGTGAAGGAAATATGCTTAAGTTCCCCAATAACGTGGGTATAGAAAGGGCATCCTAAATAGGACTCAAAAAACAGATGACATATTGAAAAATTAGTAAACTTCACCATATTAAAGAAAACCTTGGCATGACAAAAAACAGTAAGGCAAGTCTAAAGACAAGTGACAAACTGGAGAAAAATTTACAATTTACAGCACAGCCAAAAGGCTAGTATCCCTACATGAAGAACTGTGATTGGCTTCGTAGTGACTGTATTAAACTAGAAGTGTTGGGGTAATTATTCATTCGTTTCTGAAACTTCCTTGCATTAATTGTGTCTTTTATATGGAATCATCCATGTGGTAGTTTTAATTTTTTTTTTAACGTTTATTTATTTTTGAGACAGAGAGAGAGATACAGAGCATGAACGGGGGAGGGTCAGAGAGAGGGAGACACAGAATCCGAAACGGGCTCCAGGCTCGGAGCCGTCAGCACAGAGCCCGACGCGGGGCTTGAACTCACGGACCGCGAGATCGTGACCTGAGTCGAAGTCGGACGCTCAACCGACTGAGCCACCCAGGCGCCCCTGTGGTAGTTTTAAAGAAAACATGCACTTCCACGATTTGACTTACAGTTGGGTGTAGCTATGCTAAGGACTGTACCTTAGGCAAAATTGTCTTTTGGAAAATTGAACTGAGAATCATTTGATTGCAAAAGTCATAAGCACAGCCTGATTTGATGTTAATTGGCCAGGTGATTCAGGTTTTAAAAGTAAACTCCTTTGCCTCATCCCCTAATCAATTCACTGCTCTGTCTTTGAAGTTCTTCTACACATTCTGGACTAGTCTCTGGGTAAATCCACCACAGTCTCTTTGACTAAATGGATGTTAATGAAAACAATATTGAGCCCTTTCTTAGCTAAATTACCTCTAACAAGACATTTTGGAGTTAATTTAATGAAGTGCACTAGGAAGTTAAGTAAGTGGCTTTTTTCATTAAATGAGGCAAATTGGAAGAGAATAAACACAATAAATACTGTAAGGTGTGAGGGCTTTTATTGTCTACAAAGTATTTTGAAATCCTTCAAGTGAAAATGTATACTGCTGACATTAATCACTTCTTTGTCTTATCTCCCTGAATATTAAATGGACAAATTTGTCTATTGCTATTTTGATCTAGGATGATTTTAGTAATTCCTTTAAATCATATATTAATAATATATGATGTCGCCATGTAACCTTAATAGATGTACCCGAATAGTATCCTGAAGTAGAAAAGGTTGCATTTTTAATTTATTTTACCAATAGGAATACATGTGTTATTTTCAAAATGTGAGTTAGAGATAAGAGAAATTGCTTGGCTATCTGTCCTACTTCTAAGAAATGCCTTTCACACACTATATTTGCATATTAATTTAAAGTTTACATAGCACTTTCATGTCCATTACCTTTTCTGATTCTTACAACAAAGTTGAGACAAAGAAGTAATTTTCTTTTCTGTTTTAGATAAGAAAACAAAGGATCTAAGAGATTAGAGGGCATGAGATTATATTGCTGGTATTGCTGAACTTTTCCTATAAAATAGAGTGCTTTCATGTCAAATAAAGTTTATTCATTAAATGGTCTGGGGATAAATTATTGCTACAGGCATAAAACAAACAGCTGACATTGCCTATTTAATATAGACCGTCCACTATCCCTTTGTGGAATCGACAAATGCTTCACAGGAAAGATTTCCTGATATTTCTTTAAGTAGTCTGCCTGAGTAAGCGTCAGCAGTACTTTAATTGAAGTGCATATATACTTTCACCAAACACTACAATCTATTTTTAAAATAGGAAAGACACAGTGATACACTCAGTCCCAAAACTTGTCGACTTGCCACACACACATGCTGTACTATTGTGTTGTATTGGAAGCAGTGTGTTTAACCATTGGCTCTCCAGAAAATCAGAAGTCCTGATTTGTGGGGTTTGACAGTTCTGTTCTGTAAATCTTCTCACCATGTCTGATTTCTAATTTCTGGCATGGTTGTCACTGAAGGCAGAGTTGGAAAAAGATGTGAACTATTGGCTCTTGTGGGTTAGTGCGATCCAGCCCCAGCACATCACTGGTTGGAAATTGCCATCAATTTCAAAGAGTCTGAAGGTAATATTTGGAGAAGTAGTGGAGCATATCCTTTTGGATTTAGATTAGCTTTTGTATCTTGCTTGGGTCACTTGATATTTCCACCTGATCCACAACCAATGTAAGACCAGACAAATATAAAAATACAAAGATGATTACTTCCTACTCCCATTTCACCAGAAGACTTTCAGAAGTAGAGCTCTGAAGTAATCAGGAAGCTAAGAATTTAGTCCTCCTGGAGGCACCTGGGTGGCTCAGTCAGTTAAGTGTCCTACTTCAGCTCAGGTCATGATCTCATGGTTCATTAGTTCGAGCCCCACATTGGGCTCTCTGCTGTCAGTACAGAGCCTGCTTCGGATCCTCTGTCCCCCTTTCTCTCTGTCCCTCCCCTGCTTGTGCTCTCTCTCTATCCAAAATAAATAAGCATTTAAAAAAAAGAGGAATTTAATTTGCCTGTGCCACAGAAAATATGACAGCCCACAGAGCTCCAGTGTAACAGAGTTTGAGTACAAGAGATCTTCCTTGTACTGCACAAATAGGACTTCCCTCTCAAAAACTCATAGCTTAGTTATGGTCATGGCAAAATATTAGACAAGTTGGGCATGCTCTGTCCTTCCGGGATCTACAATCTAGCTGGGAGAAGGACTCAAACACAAGTAGCAATAAGACATGTCTTAAGAGGAGGCATTTGAAGTATAGCTTTGATGTAATAAATGTCTAAGTGCTTACCCACTGGACATCCATTTTTGAGATCTCCTGTTTCTTGTCCTTTCTCTTCACACAGATCAATAAATTATTTGTGGTGGTTAGAATCGTGATTAATTTAGATTTTTCTCTGGTTTGATATGTTCAACATGTTCTACTAACACCAACATTGGAGGAAGCTGGCACATTGCTTCTAAATGATAACTCTAACTGTATTAACCAGAACTATCCTCCTTAAACTCACACATTCTCCCCAAAACTGACCTTGCTATACCTGGATGGTCTTATGTGATGATAATCCATGGCAATTCCAAATGGTTTTCTGAAGATCTTCCTGGAGGATCTGATGAACATATCATCCTGAGAATATCCCCTTGACCTCTGAGTGCTTTATGTCTAAATATTGGGAAATGTCCTTCAGTGAGGAGAAATTATCCTTCTCCTCTGTCTGGGTGACCTCCTGATTTTCTATCATCAAAAGTGAAGGCTGAAAGTAGACAAGATAAACTCTGTTAAAATAGCTAGGTGAAACTCAGAATTTCCATTATAAAATTGTCATTGTTTAACTATGGGCTTCCCATATATCAATGATTTTCAAAGTGGAAACCTCAGAGCAGAAACATCAGCACATGGGAACAGAGTCTCAGCCCCATCTGATATTTGCTGAATTAGAAATTTTAGAGGTACAACCAGAAATCTATGTTTCAATAAACTGTCCAGGTGATGCTGATGCAGGCTTAAGCTTGAATGTCACTGTCTTAGAATAATGATCTTTAATGTGGAAGGTCTCCACCCCCCATCCCATGGGTTTTCTTCCACCATTGGTTTATTGAGTCAAATTTGAGAAAACACTATAGACAAAAATTTTATTGATGTTCTTTCCGTATCTGGACAGATTTTTCCCCCTGATTCTTTTTTCTCCTATATTAATGAAAATCTTCAAATGCTATCTACCTGTTAGCTTTTAACTTCTATGAGTACGTCAGGATAAACTCATTTTATTGAGAGAAAGTTACCTGAATCCTCTAAGACTTCTGAACCAGTTTAAATAGATTTCATCCCACTTTAAACACAGCACAAGTAGATTTGAATAAAACGCAGCAAGGGAGTTTTAGAGAGGGTTTTATTTTGTAGCTAATAAAGGGTGAGGGGAATCCTTCCAGAAATTTCTGCCTGAATTTCTAGTCTAACACTTTTATGTGAGGGGGCTCATTAGACTAAATTTAAGTACTAAAATGTATGTGAAATCCTCTCTTTCCTGATCTTCAGAATGTGGTTTAACTTGCTGGCTCCCAGGTATTTGGAAATTATTTTAGAAGAAAGTGCTTTACCACATGTGTGTTTACCTGAAGATCTGGCTCCTTCCTGACATTGTTAGCTGCACCCATTTAAGAGAAGCCAGTTTTTTTAACTACTTAAAAAGTCAACAAAATCCTGGCTTAGGAGGCATTTTTCTCCTCTTTTTTCAGATGTATTTGCTTCTTTCTTCCCTGCTTGGATTCTTTCCCAAACTACCTCTCTCTTTTTTTCAATCCCAACTTAATTTTTATTTACTCCTTCTCTCTTTTTCTGACTCTACTTTTTGCTCTCCAGGTTTTATCCTGGTCTCTTTGTCATGCACTGGCTGGCTCCAGTCATGGAAACCTTATATTTACTCTTTTGAGATCCATATTTGAAAACAAGCTCTTTGACAGAGAAGTACACTTTTCATAACTAGACGAATCCCACTCAGAGAAATACTGACTTTAAAAATAACGACATTATTAGTTCTGGTTTCAGACAAACAGGAAAGGAAAAAACTTTGCCCTGTTGGGAACTAGCCTCCTGGAGTTTTTTCCCCTTGCTTGCTCGATGGATTGTAACTTTTTGAGGGTAAGTTCTCAAAAACAGAAAGCTTTAATACTATCCTCTAATGGATTTCTACTCACTTCTCATCATTTTGTTTACCATTCTTTACAAAGCACAGATAATGTTTTCCTTGCTTCCTTAAAAGACGTTATTCAGACTATTTGAAGGGCCTGGAATCCAGGAAACACTGTAATTTGCAGTGTTTTAGTATCTCAATGAAGACATTTTTAATTTGTTATTTTAATATCTGAATATCCTACATAAAATCACAATATTTTGCTCTACATTTTCTTTGGCCACATAAATGGCACATATCCCTGGAGATTGTTTTGCGTTCTGCCTGAAGTTCCTAGAACCTAGGTCTACTTTCCCTTCCGCTGAGTTACTATGATGAAGTACTGGGCTGATGTATATCACCCTTTATCAGTAAAACCTGCCATCTCATTTGCATGCAACACATGGAATGTTTATTTTAAAGGTCCTTAATTTGAGTCTTCCAGTTAGGTGAAGCACGTCAGTGTCCTAATCTAACAGTGCTTTAAGGTTGAAATACTATTTAATATGAAATATTCATTTATCAGACCACCAGTTCTTTGGTCCTTCAGTTTGTAGGTGCTCTTGTAATATGCAAATATGTGGAGGATTATCCTACAGCTCCCCTCTCCTGTCGGTGGAGTTGAGAATTCCAAGACACTTTCTTGGCACCCTGTAGATTTTGTGTCTCCAGATTATGCTTCCTTCTCATCAATTTTGTTGAATAAAGTCATTCTATTCTACATTAAGTAAAGAGGCAATGTGTTCATTTTGGTTTTTACTCTCACCTGTGGGGATGAGAAGATAATAGTTTCAAATATAAAAGGATTTAGTTATAGATTCTATGACCGACCCAATTAAATAGATTTTCAGGTTTCTGCACATGTATACTTTGAAGAATATAAGTACTTAAGTATAATTATAAATCAAATAAATCTAAAATTATTATTGAAAAAATTAAAAAGGAGAAAAGCAACTGTGCACATACTAAAATTAATAAGCATTAGCATCCCATGTTATTTGCTTCACAAACCTGAACAAAACAGAAATTATAGGTACAGTTAAAATTTCCATTGTCAAAAAACAAAACAAGAACAAAAACGTTTCCATTGTCCACCACTTCCTTCCCTTCCTTTCTTCATTGTTATGAATTTGACGTAAGTTCTATCAGTTCTTATTTTATATTTTCACATATTTATGTGCATCCATAAATAAAATATAACTTGTAGGTATTTTAACGTTTTATATAGATAGCATATTATTCAGTCCTTCTGCAACTGGCTTTTAAAAACTTTATTCTTGGGGTGCCTGGGTGGCTCAGTCAGTTAAGCATCCAACTGTGGCTCAGGTCACGATCTCGCTGTTCGTGGATTCGAGGCCAGCTTTGGACTCTGTGCCGACAGCTCAGAGCCTGGAGACGGCTTTGAATTCTGGATCTCCCTCTCTCTCTGCCTTTCCCCTGCTCGTACTCTTTCTCTCTCTCTCTCTCAAAAATTTTTTTAAATAAAACAAAATAAAAACTTTATTCTTGCCAATGTATAGAACTACCTTATTTAAATTAAGTCTATTTATTTATTTTTGGGAGAGAGAGTGAACAGGGGAGGAGCAGAGAGGTAATCCCAAGCAGGCTTGGTGCTGTCAGCACAGACATCATAAACCAGCACAGGGCTGGAACTCATGAACCGTGCGATCATGGACTGAGCCAAAATCAAGAGTCAGATAGTTGCTTAACTGACATACCATCCAGGTGCCCCAAACTACCTTATTTAATTTACTGCTATATACTATTCCATTTTGCTAATCTTCTCCTATTTTTTTTTTTTTACTTATTTACTCATTGGCAGCCAGGTTTTGCTCTTATAAACAATTTTACAGTGAACAATCCTGTATATGTATTACCCTATGACCCAACAATTTTCAAGATACCTACCCTAATGGAAAAATACTTCCTACATGGTAATAGAGACACAATACCAAGCTGAACAAGGTGTGTTGAATGAAGTGCCAATGTACATTTCTACATGAATAGTTCCAGTTTCCTTACTTATTTGCCAACACATAATGGTGTCAGACATTTACCATGGGTCAAAACCGAGTGAGAGATTTCATTATGATATTATTTGCACTTTTTCTGATCCTCAGACTTTTTGCTTTCTGCATTCCCTACTCAAATACTTTGTTTCATTGCATTTTTAATCTTTTTAAAATCTATCTATAGGAAGTCTCTATATATCCTAGGTATAATATCTTTGTTAGTGTGCTGCTTATCTTTCAAATTTGATTATAGGATTTTATATACATGACTTTAAAAAAAAATTTCACTCCAGTATAGTTAATATACAGTGTTATATTAGTTTCTGGTGTACAATATAGTGATTCAGCAATTCTATACATTACTCAGTGCTCATCATGGTGAGTATACTCTTACCCATTATCTATGACACCCATGCCTCCACCCAACTACCCCCTGGTAACCATCAATTTGTTCTCTATAATTAAGAGTCTGTTTTTTTCAGCTTGCCTCCTTTTTCCTTTGTTCATTTGTTTCATTTCATAAATTCTACATAAATCATATGGCATTTGTTTTTCTCTGAATGACTTATCTCACTTTGCATTATACTCTATAGATCCAACCACATCGTTGCAAATGGCAAGATTTCTTTCTTTTTTATGGGCTGAGTGATATACATGACTTATTTTTAATTATTAAAAATATAGACTATAATGTCTCTTCTGATTGATCATGAAAGCATAATTATCAATGATTCCTGCTTCAGTTCTTGACTTAAAATTCCAGCTTAATATTCAGGTTGAAAAGAAGTACTTTAACTTTTAGGGAAAATGTATTTGAAAGAATGACCTTATTGGGGAATATAGTTATTATGCTTCTGTGAATAATGACATCAGTGAGCTTTGAACTGTTAAAAGATACAGAACTTTAAAAATTATATTCACAAACTTGCGACATTTTAGCACTGAAAGGACCCTTTAGAGATCATCTTTCTCCCTTTGCACATGATAGAACTAAAGTCCAGAGAACGTTGTAGCCATAGAGCCAGTATCCATGGAGGTATATGGGCAAAACCAATGTCTGTTTATTCCCAGTTCAGGTCAGTTTCCATTAAATCACAACCAAAACAGCTCCAAAAGCCAATGGATGTATTTCACTTTTTAGAATCCAAGTGTATGGTATTTCTAACTAGTGGGCTTCCTTTCTTTCTGGTAATGAGTAACACTGGACAGTTAGGACTCTGATTTTAGGTAACACCAACCTTCTTTGTAATGAGGGAAGAAAAGAGCATGATTAATATTAGGCCCTTTAAAACAGTGAGTTAAAAGGAAGGACAAGTACGCACATTCCTCCACACACACTGCTCTTCCTGGTGACTCCACTCAGCAGGGGGCAAGGAACAGAAATGACTCTAACTTGAAGAAGTTTTCCCTAATTCAGCCCCTAGAAAACTGTTTTCACATTTAGAGAAATTCTCTTGCAAAGGCTGAATTAATTCAGTTTTCCACATGCAAAAGTTAAGTTTTGGATGTTGTTCATAACATGGAGAATGTTAACCACGGAGTAATTGCAATGTAATTGTCCTGTTTTAACTACTTACTTTTTCCTTTAGAGTATCCACATTACAGATACACATCCATTCAGGACTCAATTTATCCATTCAGTCTTGTTGTTACTTTTCCAATCGAAAGAACCTGTGGTTAGTATAGGAATTAAACAAATAAGACTAAGAATACAGTTTTGGGTCAGTGTGCAGCTGTTTTGAAGAGTAGTTGAAATACTCTCAAACATAATCTGAGGTTTTTATCTCCTGAGCAGTTTGTAAGAAAGAGTCCTTTCATCTTTTTATGCCGGTTCACCATTTATTTACATTTTTTAATGCTATATTTTATTGTTCTTACATCAAGGACTATACACCCTTTCCAATTTGTTCATTTTCGATCAAAATAAAACTAGAGGGTATTAGAAGGAGAAAGAAAAAAAAAGAATTATCTTAACGCTGTAGTAGGCTCACATAGGAAGGAAATCTACATGACAATCAAGTATGCATATGCAATCTCTATACCATAAAGCACTTCGAGTCTTAGAGGTCCATTTGTGTCTCACATGATATTCTCCAGTTGCCATGGCAATTACTCGTTTTCATTGGGTAACTGAGCGAATGGCCACATCTGTTCTTCCTGAGCTCTCTTTTCCCCCACCTAACACAGAGCTTAGGGAATAGATTCACTTCTTAGTGCACAAAGATTTACGTGCAGAACTGTCTCCACATCAAGGAGAGACCATAAATCTCAGGTCAGAAAGTCACACTTGCCCTTGAGTGCCTTCCTTTTTTTCTGCCCAAATGTTCTTCTATTCTTCTACAAACACAACTAAATATGCATTTATTCAATAGAAAAGGAGACATAACATTCCCCTTAGGCAATAAAGAAACATATATATTTGTAAATATATCGAAAAAATGGTAATTTGTGCTGTTGGTACAATGATATTCTGGAATTTGAAATAGAATATTCCTATGGGTAGACTTAGATAATTGTTTTTTTTCTTTTAAGCAAATGTCTTAATTGATAAAGTCCTCTTGGTAAGTATTCAGATATTTTAATTTGGGTGCCAATTGTAACCAGAAAACATTTTTGCACCTTGATAAATCTGTATTGGCCTCAATGAAATAAGTAACAGTTGAACTCGATCAATTCTTTCCTATTTCCTGTACCTCTGGAAAGAGAAAAGCGATAACAAAGATGCATAGAGATATTCAGGCCAACATTCGACTCACTAATACTGAGAGGCATGAAAGAGATTTTTTTTTTGGTATTTCTTCTATATCTTTTTTTAAATCTGAGAATTATAGGATACCAGCTGAGAGAAGAGACAGCATAGGGCTTCTATTATTCCCTCTAGTAGTAAGGTATTTTCTAGGGCTAAAGCCTTATATTCGTATCCTTTTAAAATGGTAGAACCTACTCTGTCTCTTTTGCTAGATTTTTCTTGGGAGGATCAGGTTGAATTGTCAAGATCTAAGAAATATTCTAATGATGGTGTTGTTCTGGATGATATAGAGTTTTCTTGAATAATTCTAGAAAGATGAGGGAAGTCTGAAATTCTTTGGTATAGGAAATCCTAATGGCCAACTACAGTCTACCCAATTTGAGGGTCAATTGGTTTTCCAGATATTTTCACAGGATATTAAGGCATAGAGTTTAAGAAGCAGAAGGACTCCATGGTGATAAAAAAAAAATTCTGGCTAAGAAACACTGGACACCTGTTCCTCTGCTGACCTTACAGTTCAGCCACACCTGAGGAGATAAAGGAGGCAAGATTAAAAAAAAATAAAGTGAGCATATGAGTACACAGGCAAGGATGAGCTTGCTCCTAGTGAGAGGATCCAACAATAGTATCAAGCAAAATTCAAGATTCAAGTTGTTCACCCATATAGGCAGGAAATTCAGACAGGCCTAGGCATGTCACGGTTTAATTCTTCTTCCTGAGGAGTAGGTCTGACCAAGATGTCAGGTAACACTGGTTGAAATGCAATTCCATTAGCATTACATGTTATGGTTACCTAAAGTATCCAAGTGTAGGACGAGCTGAAAGGTGAGCTCAAGCTATGACTTGGAGAGTATTGAGGTGCAAGGATGAGAAATGAATTCTCTCCTCAGCATGAGGCTAGATTCAAGAGACCAAATCAAAAGGTCAGAAGCCAGATTGGCGCAGAGAAGTAGACTGTTGGAAAGATGAGCATACTGAAGGCATCACTCCCAATAGGGCTAGTGTGCCTCTGAGAGGGTCAGCCTGATTTAGTAATTTTATTATTTTTTCTTAATTTTTCTTAATTTTTTTTTGAGAGAGAGACAGAGCATGAGCAGGGGAGGGTTAGAGAGAGAGAGGAGACACAGAATCTGAAGCAGGCTCCAGGCTCCAAGCTATCAGCACAGAGCCCAATGCAGGGCTCGAACTTATGAACAGCAAGGTCGTGACCTGAGCTGAAGTCAGTTGATTAACTGAGCCACCCAGGTGCCCTGGGTGAGCCTGATTTAAATGTACAATATCCAGCTAGTCATTTGGAAAGTTTGAGGGATCAGAGTAAAGAGCTAAGAGACTACTTTGTCAGTCATGGTGGTTAGGAAATTTGCACATTATAGGCATTCATGTTCCTCTGCTAAATCCACAGCTAAAAAATCTTTAGCACTGGCTAATTCATGGATTTTGTGATTATCACAGAAAATAGGCCAAAGAGCTAAAAGGCAAAAGCAGATTCCTCAAGTCACCATTACTGTGGGAGTCAGAAGGCATGGGGTTTTATGTACTTAACAACTTGCCTATCAATTATCACTCGCATTTAATATTAATAAGTAATATTAAGCTAATATGTTGGGTGTCTCCCCTCCTTTCTTCTTTCATTCATTAGAGTATGTATACTGTGTATAAGACAGACAGAATGCTAGGTGACATGATGATAAATACACAAGTAAAAGTAAAGTAAGACCCAGTCTTTCCCTCAAGGTGCTCAGAACCTTGCAGAGAGAGATGGTACACAGCTCATTCTACCAATCAGGACTCTCCTTAATCACTTTCTCTGGACTATCTCTATTTCTGCCTTTTTTTTTTTTTTAAGCCCTGACCCGTCATCTATGCATTTGCCATCTCCTTTTACTTTTTTTGATTAGTACTGCCTTTCTTGTCCTACTCTAGAGGTTCCCCTTCATATGTGCCCCCCCAGTCCTTACCCTTGGCACCTTTCCATTGGTAGTTGGACTCTTATGAGAACGTGACAGGATAAAATGCACAGATTTACATTTTACTTGCGTTTTCAGATTGGTTTCTGAGCAACAACATTGACGGGGACTGATGATGGAGATAGGTAGGTTGAAATGATTGTAATTTAAATATTTGCTATTTGTGTAATTAGAATATTTCCCTAAGGTTGTTCTCAGATCCCATTAGACGGTAATTCTGCAAAGGCAAGGATGGGGTCCCTTTTATTCATGTTTGTAGCCTCCGTGCCAAAACAGTGCCTCACACATAGTAAACAATATTTAATGAATGAATGCATGCATAAATGAACAAACAATTAAATAAGTGAATAGTGAAAGGCAGGGCAGGGAGAAACAGGAGGGACTGGAAAGGCATTACCGATGGCTCTTGGGGTGAACGAGAGAGTGCCTTTGTTTGCATTTGGGGCATGTTATAGGAAATGAAGCATTAAAGAGCCTTGAAACATGAAACCGAAACTTTGTCCACTTCAGTTTCTCTTGGAGATGGTCCTTGCTCACCTTTACAGAACTCTGAAGGAGTTCTCAGAAGGATCAAAACACTGTATTCAGTCATCTTGCAGGCTTTGGAGTCAGCCAATCCTGGCTTGCATGCAATAGCTCTGCTTTTATTAATTGATCTGGGGCAAGTTACCTCATCTTCTTGATCCCCTGCTCCTTTATTTGTAAAAGCTGGAAAACAATAATTACCTGCCAACATATCTGTGAGGGCTAAAAATGAAGTGCCCAGAATCATTCCATATAAATGCCAACTAGTGTTTTCCTTCTTTACAAGGCTCCGTGTCCCTCTTGCCCTTTCCCACTGTCTCCCCACTCATCATCAGGCTATTTTATTTCCAACTCAGTTCATATTTTCTTTGTTGATGGTAAAAGTAAGCTATTTAAATAAATGATAGCAATAATAGCACATTTGAATTTTAAAGAGAATTCTGACAAATAAATTCCAAATAAAATGTGTAATTTCAGACTAGAGCCAGTCAGAGCCAATAACAGAAGACAAATAATATGAGCAAACTTCTGTAATAAAGAACTGAAAGTCTCAAGTTGTTCTTTCAAAGAACCCTCAGTTCTTATCAGTCATAAACTTATATTTACATAATAAATGTAAAAATGAGGGTTTCAAATGATTTCATTAACATTAATCCATCTTCACAATTGATGCTATTTTTTTTTCCATTTTCAGACATAAAAGTTAGTTAAATTACAAAAGAAATAAAACATTCTTCTTTGCATCTAAGTTTGATTGATTTTTCTGAGGGAAATCTCTGATTTATTTAAAACAATTCTTCAGGTGAAATTAAATGTTAATTACCAAATTATTAGTTCACATTTTAGCCACATCGATGAATACATTTTTGACACAGATTTATAAACTTTTCAATGAGCAATGGCTCAATTGTTATACAACAGGGTATTTGTCTTTCATATGTATGAACCAATGAAAAATGAACAAGTTTTATTCAATAGTACCTTTCTACGTTTATCTTCATTGACTAAAAGTATCCCCTTGATTCTTCTGTATATTGATCAAAATATTGTGACAATGACGTAGAGAAGGAAATTATCCTGCTTAAAATACTGGCAAAAACATAGTTACTCTGCACCAAGCTTTAATGGATATGTCAAATAATTATCCTTTAAAAAAAAACCCTGTTTTCTTTTAAAATGCCAAGAAGATACAGTGAATTCACTACCACATCCTGCCTAAATGAACTAATAATACTGCATTAAATATGAGAAGATAAAATTATAATGGAGATTTGTATGAAATTATCTTTGTGTACTTATTTTATCTGTGAGTAAAAACACTCTAATTCAAGTGAAAGGTAAATAAAACACAAGTTGTAAACTAAGTAAAGGGCAATGCTTTCACCTGAAATTTTAGATTTCCTTTTCTTTCAGGATTCAAATCTGAGGCTGAAACACCTATCATCTCAGAGAGAAGTAGGAATCATAAAGTGATCTAGCTGGTTTTTTTTCCTTTGTTTCTTTTTTTTTTCCTGAGTATAGTTGACACAGAATGTTACCTTAGTTTCAGGGGTTCAACATAGCGATTCAACAACGTTTGTGCTGGGCTCTCCACAAATGTAGCACCATCTGTCGCCATACAACTCTATTACAATACCATTGACCATAATCCCTATACTGTACCTTTTATTCTCATGATTTATTCATTCTATAACTGTAGAATCTAAAAACCAAAACCAACAAATACACAAACAAACAAAAAGCAGAATCAGACCTACACATACAAAGAAGCACTTTGTCTTCAGTGCTGTTACATCAAGGCTTTTCGGCAGGATTGAAATGACAGTGTCTTCAGGCCCAGCCTGCCCCGTGTTCCTCATCACAGCTCACTCACTGTCTGCAGTCTTAAGATGTAACTCGGATATAGAGTATTTAGTCAATTTGCCTACTCTACTTTTTTTCTCTCTCACACAAAGTACGTTGTGAGCAAAAAAGTTGTTTCTCGCAATTTCTTGAAGTTAACCCACTGTATGCCTTTGAAAATGACAAAGCCTATTCTTCTTTCAGCTAAGACTGTTCACGAAGAAAAAGTGCTTTCTCCCTAGCTATGAAATGGATTGATGTTTTTAAAACCCTCAAGGAACTTCTGCTGGCAGCTAAGGTTGCAGTTTCAAAGACGAAGTAGATGTAGTATGTGTTTTTACGTAGAAAAATGTTCTTGATTTCTACTTGAAGAAGCAGAATCGCTGTGCAGCAGGTGTGGAAAAGTCAATGCAATTCATCAACATTTAAAAATTGATTTTGCTAGTGCTTAAATATTTTAAAATTTAAATTATGTTATTTTAAAATATCAGTACATTTTTTAGGCCACTGTAGCATTGCCGTAAGAGGTGCTCCAGCTACGAATGATCACACTGCTGTAATTTTTAGGAGGTTGTTTAGAACTGGAAAAAGCATTAAGCACCTATTTAATGGAGATGAAATACATTGGAATATCTAGACACATACATTGGAAATCTGTCTTATGGGAAGAGAAGTGAAGGAATAGAAGGGGGAAGAAAGCAAGGGAATAAGAAGAAATCAGATTTTTTATTACCGATTTAAAAGCAATGTTGTCCTCTGATCTGACCCAAGCAGGGTGTCCATCTAGAATCATGACCTTCTTCAATAATCCCAGGTAGGTGAGAGCTTTAGAGACCTTCCCCACAAATCTTCTACTGTGTTGTATGCTGCAATAAAAGCAATTCTCAGACAAATTCTGCCACAATTAAATATTTATTAGTGGGCAAGTATAAAAATACTAAGCAACTATTCTTTTTGACTTGGTGAAGTCCCACCTCTCTCTCCTTAAGGAATTGTGATAAGTACTTTGCATGAAACTTTTATTGGAGGCAGATGCTCCAATATTCTAACAACACGATAAGATCATCATCTAGCCAGTTGGGTGGGTACAGGATCCTCATGCCTAAATGAACTAACAATAACAGCTATTATAAATATTTCAAGATAACATTATATTGGAGATGTTTAAATGAAATTATCTCTGTGCTTATTAGGTTGGGGAGAAAAATTCTAGTTGAAATGAAAGGTAAATAAAACACAAGTGTAAACCAAGTAACAGGCAGAGCAGAACAGAGTCCTAGGAGACTTGATCTCCTTTCTGAGGAATCTTTAAGCCGTGTTCAGGCAACAGGGCAGACACTCGTACAATATTACTAACAATTCAGTTTGATGACAAAATTAGTACATCGGGGTAACAAGAATTTTAACAGTATCAGTTTCCTAATCATGAACTTGCATAAAGACCATTTCCTAAAACCATATTGATTCTTCTTTCTCATGTGCTCTTCATCCACTCAGAAACTTAACTTTGGTGCATTGTCCTGAGAAGATCAAATCTGAATGTTTAACAAAAGGACAATATAAAATACTGTTTTGACAAAGTGTCCTTTTAATTTCAACAGGGATGTTTGCCTATAACGTTCTTTTTTTGTTTTTCTTCTTTTTTTGTAATACAGTTTTCTGGTCTCGATATCAGGGCAATGCTTTCTCATTAAGGCACATATTCCCCTTTTCTCTATGGTCTGAAAGATTTTGTATAGGAATGGTATTATCCCTTATGAACTGTCTCACAGAATTTACTATTGAAGCCATTTGAGGCAGTCTTCTTATGAAAAGCTTTTTACTTATAAATTCAGGGTTTTTTTAAAAATGTTTATTCATTTTTGAGAGAGAGAGAGACAGAGTACGAGCGGGGAGGGGCAGAGAGAGAGGGAGACACAGAATGTGAAGCAGGCTCCAGGCTCTGAGCTGTCAGCACAGAGCCCGATGCAGGGCTCGAACTCACAAACTTCCAGATCATGAACTGAGCCGAAATCAGAAGTTCAACCGGCTGAGCCACCCAGGTGCCCTATAAATTCAGTTTTTTAAAGAGACATGGGGCTATTTAGATTTTCTATTTTTTCATTGGAAACGTGTTTTAAAGATTTTTATGGCACATTGATAGTGCCTTCTCTAGAAGTTAGCCATCTACTAACACACACCCCTTCAGGGTCTCTACCGAATGCCTTGGGTGTTCACAGATTCTGTTTTCTGACTGACTAGAATATGCATGTGTCTAGTTCTGGGTGAGCTCTGTGAAATATCCAGCTTACTTTATTTTTTAGGCTAATTTATTTTAAGAGACAGAGAGACAGACAGAGACACAGAGACACAAAGTGGAGAAGGGGCAGAGAGAGGGGGGGAGAGAGAGAGAGAGAGAGAGAGAGAGAGAGAGAGAGAGAGAGAGAATCCCAATCTCACCATGAGATCACGACCTGAGCAGAAATCAAAAGTCAGATGCTTAACTGACTGAGTCACCCAGGCACCCCCCAGCTTACACCTTCTTGGTTATTCTTTGGACAGACTTGACATCTGGAGCCCTTTTCCTGCATGGTTCCCTCCTCTTTGTTCCAATGACTTTGTTCCAATTTCTCCTAGGATTTTGATCTCTCTCTCCTCCACTCAGTAATACTGCCTGCCATGGTTTTAGCTCCCCTTCCCAGTATCACATAGCAGAAATGCCTTTAGGCAAAAAGCTGGAGAGATAGTGGTACCTAACAAAGTAGTTTATACCCTGTGTGTATATATTACTAGGTTTTAAGTACAATTTTCTAATAGTAGGTTTACCTAAATCAGATTTCTTTTGATTGCTACTCAATGGAATGTTTTCCCTTTTTAAAAAGTTTTTACTTTTGGATGTCTTTATTCTTTAGATATTTCTCTTATACACACCACATACCTTGATTTTGTTATCTTCTTACTCCAATTTGAAAATGTCTTTAACAGACAATTAGTTTATTTCTTAAGACACTTTATCTAACTCTAATATTTTGGTTTATTACTTTATTCTATGTTTTCTATGTCTACTTTAAATTTATTTTATGTATTGTCTTCAACTGTTATCTGTGTCTCTCATTTCTGACAAGATGATCTATTTACCATACTTTCTCATCCCTCTGCCATGCCTTCCTTCCTTCCTTTTGAGTTTGATGTCATCTAATTTTGGGTTAATATGTATACATTTTCTTTTCTCTGATGCTCACTTGTGTTTTTAAAGAAAACAAATTTTACTGACTGACATATTTAATTTCTTTTCATATTTCTTGTAATATCTCATAGATTTATTGAAGGATAAGAATATGATTTAAAATGCTGCCAAAAATATTATCCAAAACTCTTTTATTTTTTTATCCCATTCCCATTTTATTTTTCTTCAATTTTAATTCAAATTTCAGTTAGTTTCCATAGAGTGTAATATTGGTTTCAGGAGTAGAATTTGATGATTCAACATTTTCATATAACAGCTCATACTCATCACAAGTACCTTCCTTAATGCCCATCACCCATTAGCCCATCCCCCACCCAGTCCTCTTCATCAATCCTCAGTTCTCTATTGAGTCTGTTTTATGGTTTGCATCTCTCTTTATTTTTCTCCCCTGTGTTCATCTGTTTCATTTCTTAAATCCCACATATGAGTGAATTCATATGGCATTTGTCCTTCTGTGACTTATTTTGCTTAGTATAATATACTCTAGCTTCATCTACATCACTGCAAATGGCAAGATTTCATTTTTGATGGCTGAATAATGTTCCATTGAGTGTATGAAGATTTTATATATATATATACATATATATATACATATATACGTATATATATATGTATATATATATATGTATATATATATATGTATATATATATATGTGTATATATATATATATATAATCTTCTTTCTTTATCCATTTAGTCTATAAACACTTGGGCTCTTTCTATAATTTTGCTATTGTTGATAATGCTGCTACACACCAAAGCTATTTTAAATGCAAGTCTTCTTTGGGAAAAGCCAAAGTTTTGAATTCATGTGAATATTTTTTACCAGGTCTTCATATTTGAATTCATTTGGTTGAGTCTAAGAACCTGTGTTCAAATTTCTTTCTTTTGATACCTTCAAAATACTCTTCCATCTTCTTCTTGCTTCCACTGACATTGAAAAATGTGTTGTTGATCTGATCTTTTCCCTTGGTATGCTCCCTCTTTTTAAAACTTTTAGAAGTTTCTTGTCTCTGATATATTCTTTAATTCCCAGGGTTCCCCGCCCCCCGCCATTATTTCCTTCCTTTATTTATTTTAATTTTTTAATGTTTATTTATTTTTGAGAGAGAGAACATGAACAGGGGAGGGGCAGAGAGAGAGGGAGACACAGAATCCAAAGCAGGCTTCAGGCTCTGAGCTGTCAGCACAGAGCCTGACACGGGGCTTAAACTCACAAACCATGAGATCATGACCTGAGCCGAAGTCAGACACTTAACCAACTGAGCCACCCAGGCGCCCCTATTTTCTTCTTTAAATTATCTGTGAATGCTTGCAGTATGAATTGTTTCATTTATTTTTCAATTCCAGGAATCTTTCTCCATTATTAAAAAAAAATGCCTCCTTTCAGTTTCTATTATGCTCTCTTTCTTGGGTTTCATTTTCCATATATTTTAAAATCCTTTAATTCTATTTTCCATATCCATAAGCGTGTATAAATATTTCCTTTTTCTTTATCTTTTACTTCTTCCTTCTGGATATTCAAGTGAGCTTTCCAATTACTAATTTCTCTCTCACTTATATAACTTCAACCTGTATAGTCATTTTGCCCTTTATATCAACCATCTTGTTTTCAGACAGTTTTTCCTGTTTGCTTTTTAAATGTACGCTTATTATATTTCACATTTAAAATACCTTATCTTTTAATACACCTTAGTTTATTAGATTTGTTTAAAATTTTTGCTTTGTTCATTGCAATGCTTTTGTTTCTGAAAGACTTTCATGCAGTGCATTCTTTTGCATTGCAAAAGTTGTTCTCTTCAAATATCTTGTTTCATTTTGTGAGGACATTTCCTCCGGGAGGTATCAGTTTTCCTGTGTGATAATGAGTATGAAAGGTCAGACCTCAGGTTATAAAACCCTGTACGTTCCAAGGGAGGAGAAGGATATGGTCTGTGATTACAGAGGGTCCAGACACCAGAAAACCACAAATAATTACTCTTCATTTGTGAAAAATTTTCTTACTAGAGTTTCAAATTTTGTCTTTTGGATAGAAGTCAAATTAAGAGGGATGACTCCTTATGTTGTTCAATTAACTGTTAAAGAAGGTGCATTAAAATCTGCATTACATTGTTCCAGTAGCTATTAAAGAAAGTTCATTGAAATATGTTTGGGTCACCATTTAGTTTTGTCAGGTTTTGTTTTGCTACATAATTGTGCACACATAAACTTAGGATTTTTATGTCTATCTGCTGGATTGTCTTTTTATCATTATCAAAGGTCTCCAAGCAACTGCTAATGCTTCTCATTCCTTTATTCTCAAATGTTCTGTGTCACAGCATTTATGATGTATCTCTTCTAATTACCATGTTATTTTTAAAAGTGGAGTCTGATACCTTCCTTAAATGAAATCTTTGCTTCATTTAAATTTAATAATTCGTATACATGGAGCAATACCTACCACCCTGCAATCTGCTTTACATGTGACTGATCTCCTTATGTTCCCTTCTCTATCCTTTCTGGTCTTTCTTTAAATTAATAAAACATTTTAAATCATTTTATTTTTCCATCCTTAACTGGCTATGCATTCTTTCACTATTCTTTTAGAGGTATCTTAGAGAGCAGATAGGCAACTTAATGCATCCAAAAAAATGACTAACTTTATCATTTCCCTGATAATGCTAGATTCTGGGACACTTGAATTCTATTTACCGATCTCTCGCCGTTGGTCCGAATATTGTCACACAGGTTAATTCTGCATGCATTTTGAATTCCACAACACATTACTATTATTATTTTGTATAGTCAGTATACTTTTACAAGTACCCACCCACCTACTTACCATTTTATTGCTCTTCATCGTCGTCCATTTCCAAGTAGCTGTTTAGAATCATTTTCCCTTTGCTAAACATTTTTTTCTTGGTTAGTCTGGCTAGAGGTTTACACATTTAATTGATCTTTTCAAAGAACCAGCTTTTTGGTTTCATTGATTCTGTCTATTGATTTCTTTGCTTTTGATTTCATTGATTTGTGCCTTGATTTTTCTTTTCTTCTGCTCACTTTTGACTTAATTTGCTTGCCATAGCTTAAACTGTTTTCCTTTCTGTAATTTCCTAAGGTAGAAGTTCAGATTTTCTATTTTAGGTATTTTTCTTCTCTAATATGTGCATTCAATACTATAGATTTCCCTGTAAGCATCACTTTTGCTGCATCCCACAGATTTAAGTTGTATCTTCATTGTAATTTAACTCAAAATATTTAAAAATTTCTCTTGAGACTTCTTTGATCCCCATGTTATTTAGGACAGTATTATTTGATCTCCACTATATATTTGTTTTTCTGTCATCGATTTCTAGTTTAATTTCACTGTGATCTAAGAATACAATTTGAACGATTACTATTGTATTAAATTTGTGAAGCTGTGTTTTGTGGCCTAGAATGTGGTCTATCTTGTTGACTATTCCATCCATGTGAGCTTGAAAAGAATGTGTATTCTGCCATCGTTGGATGTATTATTCTATAAATGTCAGTTTATAGACTGAGTTGATTAATGGTGCTGTTCAATTCAACTATATATATTTATTGATTTTTTTCACTGTTGGAATTACTGATAAGGGAGTGTTGAAATCTCCAACTATAAGGGTGGATTTGTCTATGTCTCCTTGCAGTTCTATCATTTTTTGTATTGTGTATTTTGACATTCTACTTTTAGATACATACAGGTTAAATATTGTCACATCTTCTTGCAGAATTGACCCTTTCATCATTGTATAATTCTTCTGATTGTCCCTGATTAATTTTCCTTGTTCTGAAGTCAGCTTTGGGTGAAATTAATACAGCTACGCCCATTTGCTTTTGATTAGTGTTAGCATGGAGTGTCTTTATCTTTCTACATTCCTTAACTTTTAATCTGTCTGCGACTTTATATTAAAACAGCTTTTGGGGGATAACAGGTAGTTGGGTCTTGTTTCTTTTTCCTCTGACAGTCTCTGTCTTTAAATTGCACATTTAGGCCACTCACATTTATTGTTATTATTGATATAGTTGGATTAATATGTACCACGTTTGTAAGCATTTCCAATTCGTTACAAGTTTTCTTTCTTTCTTTTTTTTATTTTTTTAAATGTTTATTTATTTTTGAGAGAGAGAGAGGGAGAAAGAGACGGAGTGTGAATGGGTGAGGGACAGAGAAAGAAACGGAGACACAGAATCCGAAGCAGGCTCCAGGCTCTTAACTGTCAGCACAGAGCACAATGTGGGGCTTGAACTCACAAACCACAAGATCATGACCTGAGCCAAAGTTGGACATTTAACTGACCAAGCCACCCAGGTGCCCCTCTTCCTTCTTTTTTTAAAAATCTTCTCCTCATCCTCTTCCTTCCCTGGTTTTAACTATTTTATATTTTTCCATTTTCTATCTTCTCTTTTTTTTTTTGACATTTATTTATTTATTATTGAGAGACAGAGAGAGACAGAGCATGAGCAGGAGAGGGGCAGAGACAGAGAGAGACACAGAATCAGAGGTAGGCTCCAGGCTCTGAGCTGTCAGCACAGAGCCTGACATGGGGCTCGAACTCACAAACTGTGAGATCACGACCTGAGCCGAAGTAGGACGCCTAACCGACTGAGCCACCCAGGCACCCCATATCTTCTCTTGACATTGATTATACTTCCAAAAATTTTTTGTTGTTGCATTAGAATTTGCAATATACTTTTTTAACTAATATAAGTCCCCTTTCAAGTGACAGTCTGTCACTTCCTGAGTAGTATAGATACCTCAAAATAGGTCCTAGACCACTTGAATACTGTAATACTATATATATTCTAATCTACTATAACGGAGTAGTCCCAATTTCTCTTTCCCACCCTTTACAACATCTCTGCCATTCATGTTGTTTATCCATTAACTATAATCACCCAATACATTGCTACTATTATTACTTTGAACACTTATTTAATAGCAAACAATAGGAGAAATAAAAGGTTTTATTTTACTTTGACTTATGCCTTCTATAACACTTTTTCTTTCTTCATGTAGATCTGGGTTTCTCTGGGTTTCTGACCTACATCATTTCTCTTCTCTTGGAAGAACTTCTCTCTTACAAGGAAATTCTACTGGCAATGAATCCACTCATTTTTGTTTGTCTGAGGGAGTCCTTATTTCTCTTCATTTCTGAAGGATACTTTAGCCAGATATAGAATTTTAGGTTGGTATTTTAAATATACCACTCTACTCTCTTACTCCTTCCATTGTTTCTGATGAAATCATCATCTTTTCCCCTATATATAGTATGCCCCCTTCTCTCCCAGCTGTTTTCAATATTTTCTTTTTCTTTAATATTTGGAAGTTTGTAGATGATAGGCCCAGGTTTTAGAGATAGAGATAGAGACAGAGATAGAGATAGAGATAGAGATAGAGATAGAGACAGAGATAGAGTATATCCTGCTTGATGTTCTCTGCAATTCCCACATCTGTCAGATCTCTAATTTGGTGTCTGACATTAATTTTGGAAAATTCACAAAGATTATTACTTCAAATATTTCGTTTTGTCTTGTTTTGTTTTGTTTTCCTCCTCTGGTATTTCAATTACATGTATATTGTACCTTTTGTAAATGCCCCACAATCTCATAGTTGCATATTCATAATAACAATAATAATAATAATAATTATTATTATTATTATTTTCTTTGCATTTCACTTTGGGAAGTTTCCACTGATGTGTCTTCAAACTGCTGGTTTCCTTTTTGTGCAACCTACTGATGAGCCTAGCAAAGGCTCACTTCATTCTTTTACAGTATTGATTTCTAGAATATCCTTTTGACTCTTAGAGCTTCCATCTTTCTGCCTTAATTATTCATCTACTATGCATGTTATTTCCTTTCTTACTAAAGCCTTTAACATATTAATCATAGGTATTTTAAAATCCCTAATATTTTCAAAATCTGTGTCATATCTGAGTATGGTTCTGATGCTTGCTTTATATCTTTAGATTGTTCTGTCTTGCTCTTCAGCATAACTTGTAACTTTTTGTTGAAAGTTGAACATGGTATATTGAGTAATAGGATCTGAGGTACATAAGCCTTTAGTTTGAGGATTTATATTAATCTAGATAATATATTAATCTAGCTCAAAGTTGCACTATGTTTAGGTGTGCACCTGGATGGCTCAGTGGCTAAGTGTCCTACTCTTGATTTCTGCTCAGGTCATGACTCAGGGTTGTAAGGCTGAGTCCCCCATCGGGCTCTGCACTGAGCATGGAGCCTGCTTAGGATGCCTTCTCTCCCTCTCTGCCCTTCCCTCACTCATGCTCTCTCTCTCTCTCTAAAAATAATAGATATAGATATATAGATATAGATATAGATATAGATATAGATATAGATATAGATATAGATAGATACTAAGTAAATTTTAAAAAGTTGGGCTGTGTTTAATGTTTCTTGTAGCTGTATACACAGAGATTTCAGTTTTCCTTAGTGTTTTTGTGTTTTCTTCACTGTTGTCTTTGGGTTTCTCTAAGAATTCTTTCTTGAACAGATCTGGATCTTGCAGCAATTTTAGCTGCAATTCATTGTTCTTATACTGTAGGCCTGTTGATGTAGTAGTAAGGTGAGGAGGAAGGGAAGCCTTCTATAATCTTTTAATTAAAATTGATCTTTAAGTGGGCCTAAGTCTCTGGGCTGCGATCTGGCAGGATCCACGGAGGGAAAACCTATGAAAGTGTGGGGGTCCCCAGGAGTGTCTCACCCTAAAGCTAGTGAACCCTCAGCCTCCAGCAATTCATTAAAATTTCCATTTAAGTGTTTCCACCAGATTGGGCTCTAGTATCTTCAGCTCCAGGTAAGCAGTTCTGAATTGTGACTCTCTGTATCCACGTCTCTCTCTAGTTTTCTGGGTGGTGTTTTGCTCTGTGTCCCCATTTCTACCTTGAGTCTATGAAAAGTCATTGGTCCTCAGTATGTTCAGCTTTTGTCTTATTGTAGGGACAGAACTGATGACTTCTAAACTCTTTACAAAGCAGAGCTTTATAAGTTTAATTGTTTTATATTTTTAGTGAAGGTTTGCAGGCAACATATAGTTGCAGTCTCTATTTTTTTTTTTTTACCTTCATAAAGGTATACTGAAGAATATTCTCGCTGGGTGAAAAATTCTAGGTTGGCAACTTTTCTTCTCAGTTCTTCAGTTGTGTCACTTCACTGTGTTCCAGGGCCCATCACCACTATTACTATTCCTTCTTTGAAAGTAATATGTTTTTCCTTTCCCCTCCTCCACCTCCCTCTCCTCCTCCTCCCCCTCCTCCCCCTCCCCCTCCCCTCCTCCTCTTCCTCCTCCTCCTTCTCCTTCTTCTTTAGAAAGAGTATGCTACACATCCAGTATAGAGCCTGACACCCCCTGGGATCATAACATGAGTTGAAATCAAGAGTCTGGATGTTCAACCTACCAAGCCACCCAGGCACCCCTCTTTCCCCCTTCTTGCTGCTTTTAGCATTTTCTCCTTGTCACTGTTGTCCAGCAGTTTTACTATGCTATGCCTAGAATAGGTTACCTTTTAATTTATGCTTTCAGGGATTCTTAGAGGTTTTTGAGGATGTTTAGTTGTGAATTTTTTCTAATACTGCTTCTGGTCCATTCTCTCTCTTCTTTTCTTCTAAGATTCTTATTACACATTTAATAGACTTTAGGCTTAGGCATTATGTTTTATGTTCTAGAATCTCAGTTATGTATTTTTTTCTTATTTAGTTCAAGTGTCTGGTGAAACTCCCAACATTTTCATGTATTTTCTACAACTTTTTCTCTATTCTCCAGAATAGGTTAATTATAATTATTTGAAAGTCTTTGTCTGCTGACTCCAACATCTGGGCTACATTTGATTCTTTTATTATTTTATATTCATTTTTCCATGGCTTGGTCATATTGTCTTATCTCTTGGCATAGCTAATAATTTTTTATTGACTCTTTCTGATGATGTTATCATATCCAGAGTATTTTACCTTTTCTAATGCTAGGCAGCAGAAGTTGGGTGCTTGGTTGCCATTTTCATGAGGCTTAGTCTACCTCTGGTTTGTCCTGACACAAAAGCCTAGCCTTCTGGGGCTTTTCAATGAGAGCATGCTTGTGTTTATCAGGACTCCTTTTGCTGTTTAATCTTTGCCCTCTTAGCACTGCAAGATGACAGATAATTCTGTATCTCTTTGAGAGGTTTTTGGCTTAACTTTTTAATTTTCTGCACTGAAGAGCTTCAGAATTATGTGTTTAAGACATCAAGACCCCACATTTTTTTGCCTTTGTCTCTCCAATCTTGTGTGCTTGCTGAGCGCTTAGCTTTCCCTGCAAAGGCCCTCTGTCCTGTGAAGCCAAGAGTCAGCCTATAGCACCAACTCCCCCATATCAGTAAAATCTTCCCTTGGTAAAACTGGCTTCTGATCATCAGTTCACTGGTCATGGTATATTCACCAGGGCCACTTCCCTGAATGTTCTTTGTTTTTGTGAGATTGCATACAATTGAGCTCTGGTTTCTATTACAGCTTGTTCACTTCCTACCCCAGATAGCTTCAAACTTTAGCAAATGTGTCATCTATTGAGATTACATTTTTTTCCACTTCTGGCTAATTTAATGACCCAAAGTTCTACTATTTCCCTGTGGGAACTGCCTCCTGCAGACACCTGTACCAGAACTCTGCATCAACCCTACTGTGACAATGGTGGGGCAACGGTGGGGAGGAAGCAAAAGCAGAACTCCAGCTACACTATTCTTACTTTTTTCTCCCACCACAATCCCAGGCTGCCAACTCTGTCCTAGCTAAAGTCTAGAGTCAACAGCCTCCTAAACACACAATTGCAAAAAAACACACAATTGCAAAAAAAAATCCCCTTACTACCCTAGAGGACTTTTACACTTCTCTTTCCTTGGTATTTTCCCTATCTAGTTTGTGTGTGGTTACTCTTGGAAGAGGGAGCAAACTATTAAAACATTTTAACATCTTATAAGAAAACAGATCAAGGGATGCCTGGGTAGTTCAGTCGGTTAAGCATCTGACTTTGGCTAAGGTCATTATCTCATGGTTCGTGAGTTAGAACCCTGCACTGGGCCCTGTGCTGACAGTGTGAAGCCTGCTTGGGATTCTCTCTCTCTCCCTCTCTCTCCACCCCTCCCCTACTCGTGCTCTCTTTTTCTCTCAAAATAAATAAACTTAAAAAAAGAAATATTAAAACAAAACCGATCAAGAACTAAGTTCACTATATTAGTTTATTTTTTGTAATAATGTGATAAGTTTATAAATTTATGTGTATTACTATCTATAGATAATTAAACCTCCCTAACAATGAAATAACTATTTTAAAATAAAATATATATGAAGAAAATATTCAAATAAATGTTAACTCTTCAATAGATAACAATTCTTATTCTTATAAATGTTTTTACTTATCTAAGCAATGTTTTTTAAGTTTTCTTTACCCAGTCTCCTGCGTCATAATGTACATTTCTCTGTGTGTATATGAGTGTGTGTACATGTGTATGTGTGTGTGCAAAGAGGGAGGAGGTTGTTAAACCCACGTTCATGGGCACTTTTCACATCTAATGAATTTAAATTTCTGGAGGATGGGACTCCAAAATTTACATTTTTAACAAGTCTTCTCTCTCAAGGATATTCCGTTTCGTATTACATCTTAAGAGCCACTAATCCTTAATCCCCAATATACACATATTTCTTTTCTAAAGTGTTCATACAAATGCAAATGCCAAATTGTTATTAACATCATTGTCATAATTAATTTAAAATGATTAATGAACATGGCTTTAGTTTTCCCGGTTTAATTGTTTGCTAATGACACTAGTTTAATTAATTGTTCATGTCGACAAATATATGATTCCTGTTTCACAGCTTTTCATAATCCCATCCAGAAAGCAGATCTTTTATCACTGAAAGGCATGGCCCACCTGTCACCAATTTATATTGCACTGACTTACTAATTTGATACTATCTGAATAGTGCTTTATTCATTTCTATCTTCAACATTTTATTTGGAAAATTTTCAGTCTAAACATACCCAAAGGACTTATATCTAGTAAATTTGCCTAAGTACGCACAATCATTGACTCCACCAGTGAAAATGAGCACCTATAGTAACTCAGATGAACACACATTTCTTAACAGATGGGGTGGAGAATGTGGAATTATATTCTTCATATGGAATCCTCTCCTCAGAGGTAAAAACTATTTTTTTTTCCTCAACCCTTAGAACAACAACAAAAAAGCCTAATTACTTTAACTTTCCCTGGAAAAGTGAATTGAATAGTTCATTGCTTCCAAAGTCCCTAAACTTATTCATTAGAAAGCAAAGGGATTTCTTCCATGATTCTTTTGTGGTTTTTGATATCTCTGTCTAAGCAAAAGGTTAAAAAACAACAACTAAACATTTCATCTCTGCTGGGACATCCTGCCACAAATGCATTATGTGTGTGCTTATTCGCTTAAAGTCTTCAGACCATGCCTGTTTTGTTCACCTCTTTACAACTAGCCATTAGTACAGTCCTTAGACCATGATAGGTACTCAGTAAATACATCTTGAATCTTTGAAGTTTGGGTTACTTCTTACAGTTTTAGAGATATTACACTGTCATCCCTACATATAACCTACAGCAAGATATATTTTCCTTGAAATATTTTCCTGCTGAATTTTAAGCATGTAGCAACTAATTATCTTTACCCAAAAGCTTGTGTGTAAAACAAAGTACTTACTCATTTTCTTTCCTGTTTATTAATTGCCATGATTTTGGCACTGTGTATCTATCTCAAAAGGATGGTGGGAAATTTCTCTCTTATCTCACTGCTATTTTTACTAGTTCAGGAACCAAAGTATGAACTCAGCAAAGCATTGGGAACTGAAATGCAGATTTGGAGAAGAGAAAATTTAAAGGCATAAATGACTGCTGACATATGAATAAAATTGTATCTCCCCCAAAAGTTCAGCTAAGTATTACCCCACATATCTGGGAAAGACATCTGGCTTCAAGATGGCAATCTAAATAAATGAAAAAGACTGAGTACAGATTAAATCTTGATGCTATTAAAAAATCCGATCCTGCATGTATATAAAAATTTAAAGCAAACCACTATTCTAGAAATAGACTGTAAAACTTCTATATATAGAGAGAAGTAAATAGAACAAAAAATGCAATCAGGCCAATAATAGAATGTTAAAAAACAAAAGAAAAAGAGAGTATCATAAATATGAACCACCAAATAAGACAGCAGGAATAAGTTCAAATTAACAATAACAATAAATAGAGTTTGGTTAAAGCATGTCAGTTCTTTGTACTAAAAATACAACTATATTTTGTTTACTGGACTCATGTCTAAAACAAAATGACACAGGCTGGTGGAACATACAGAAAAAGGAAAAATATCCTAGCAAATACTAACAAAAAGAAAATAGTTTACCTATTCAAGGTAATTCAAGGCAAAAAGCTTATTAAAAGGATCAAAGAGAGATACCTTTTTTTATAAAAGGAACTCTCCTCAAAATGATTTTTAATTTATTATTATTAAAAATATTTTTAATGTTTATTTTTGAGAGAGAGAGACAGACAGAGCACAAGCAGAGGAGGGGCAGAGAGAGAGGGAGACACAGAATCTGAAGCAGGTTCCAGGCTCCAAGCTGTCAGCACAGAACCTGATGTGGGGCTCGAACTCACAAACCGTGAGATCATGACCTGAGATGAAATCAGATGCCCAACTGACTGAGCCACCCAGGTGCCCCAATTTATTATTATTTTTAATGCTTACTTATATTTGGGAGAGACAGAGAGATAGTGTGCGAGTAGGGTAGGGGCAGAAAGAGATGGAGACAGAATCTGAAGCGGGCTCCAGGCTCTGAGCTGTCAGCACAGAGCCTGACATGGGGCTCAAACTCATGAACCGTGAAATCATGACCTGAGCAAAGTCAGACGCTTAACAGACTGGGCCACCCAGACGCCCCTATCCTCTTCAAAATAATATAGTGGTCGTGATCCCTACAGAATAACTAAACTTACAAAATTCAGTGAAAAATGGTACAAATTCAGTCATATTGGAGATTTAAAAATATTTTATTAGTAGACATGAAATATATTAAAACACTAAAAGTTTTGGATATCATAAATGGGTTTGATCTAATTGATAGCTACTTATAGAATTATTTGCACACAAAATAGATGCTATAGTTTTGTAAGCACTCAAAAATTTTAAAAGATAAAAGTAACTGTAGTAGCATCATAATCATCTTGAACAAATTACAAAATAATTGAGAAATAGCCTATGCATTATATATATATTGACCAGTTAGCAATAAATATAAAAACAAACCAGAAAATGAAAGCCTACATCTTGCCTGATAACAATGTTGTCCAGTGCACTTAGGAAAAAAGAAGAAGTCATGGGCTAAAGAAAACATCTTAATGGAAATTGCAAAATTTAGATTTAAAATAAATGACAGCTAACTACCTATATATAAAATGTGTGCAAAACTGTAGCTCAGAGAAAATGTAGAACTTAATGGTATTATTAGAAAACAAAAAGATAAATAGTAAGTAAATTGAGACTTTGTTTCTGATGTCATGTAGGATGGTAGTAATACGATTTTGCTTCCATGGTAATACCAACAGCTATAGCCACTGCCAGGTGAGGAACAAACCCTGCATAGGTGAACACAGGTCTGCGGGAAGTTCTACAGATGGACGTGAACATCAAGTCTGAGTTCAGACAAGCGGAGACTCAATCCGCTTTAGATGGATAGACTGCAAGAATAGGAAGGCATCAACTGGGTTGGGGAAGCCTGTCAAGATCTGGAAGAACCCCCAGACCAAATTGAATCGATCAATCCAACAATTCTTTCACAACAGATGGCTTCCCTTCCCAAATTCTACAAAGAAAACAGGAGTGGAAAGTGGGATCAAACCAGAGGGAACTTGCTTAGTCCTGTGCATTCTGTTGTGGTTGAATTCTAAGGCCCTAAGCTGAATTCACTGGTAAACTGAGTGACTCAAGTATGCAGCTACCCTCTCCCAGTTCAAATAGTGGCTACATTACAGAGGCAGATGTGAGAGGCTGGGTATTCGGGACATAACTGGAGACACCAAACTAATTAAAACTAAAGAAGAGCATCAGCTTAGCTTGACTCTAAGAGGAATCTAAATAATCGGTCTTTCATCTTGGCTGCTACAGAGGAAAAGATGTGCACAGTCTCTGAGGAAAATAAGCCTACAAAATGTTACACTTCAATCTCCATTGTTTTTGTATCCACAATGTCTGAACTAGAATAAAAATTTATGACACATGCATAGGTGCATATTTGCCTTTAGTGTTTCAGATATGGTTTCCTTTTGTTCTTTGAATATATTTAAAATAGCAAATTTTAAGTCTTTGTCTAGTAAGTTCAATGCCTGGGTATCCTCAGGGAAAGTTTCTATTTATTGCTCTTTCTTCCTGAGTATGGCCATATTTTCTTATTTCCCTACATGTCTTATAATTTCTTTTGAAAACTGGACATTTAAAATAGGTTTGTTGCTGCTGTTTGTTGTTATGTTGTTGTGTGGTAGCTTTCCTGGATAAACTCTTTAAAGTCTGTATTATTTTAATATACGGTCAATGAAGTCTATGCTCAGTTATCTTAATGGTTAGCTAGTGATTGCACAGAGATTTCTTTAAATGCCTGAAGCAACGAGTCTCTGATATTTTATGAAAGGTCTCTGTGCCATTTGGGGAGCATTACTTTATTGTTCAGGCAGTCAGTTTACAAGTCCACCCTAACTTTTATTCCCCATTGGTGCAGAACTTCAAGTTCATCCAGAAGTGAGAGGTTAGGGCCCTCTCAGGTACTTCATGGCCATGCCCAAAGCATATGACCTTCCAGATTACTGGAAATATGTCAGAACTTTTCAAAGTCACCTATGTAAATCTCATTCAGAAGCTTTTAAGATTTTGGATCTGTTTGATATTTTTCCTATTTGTGATTGCCATCTCAGGCATCTGGGATATTAAACTATTGTGGCTGATTGTTTTTTGACAAACACTCCCAAGACAAAAGGCTGTTTTCATTGGTTCAGCTCTGTATCAGGCCAAATAAAGACAAGCCTTGCTAGTGGGATGGCTGAGGAAATGTCCAGACAGGTCAAGTAATAACCCTTCTCTAGGAACTGGGCTTTTGAGAAGATCTAACCCTATTCTTTCACCTCCAGAGGCTATTAGGCTTTGCTTTCTGGCACAATTGTGGAAGCAATATTTTTCAAGGTTACCATAGGGCTGATGAGAGAGTCTTGGAGACTAAGAAAAGCAAAAAATCACACAAAAACAAAAGTTTTGTTTTGTTTTAACCAAGATTCAACCAATTTTCTTGAATAAACCCTCCATAGGTTGTTGATGTCTTTGGTTAATTTTCATGGTTCTGAAAATGATGATTTTGACAATTCTTTATATTATCACTGCTTCTATGGACAAAAAGATTGTTGGAAGTCCTTACTGCACCCTTTCTACTGACATCAAGAAAAAAGTTCTTACATTTGACACCAAAAAGCACAATCCATACAGTGAAAAAGTTAGTATGTTGGACTTTGTTGACATTAAATCCTTCCTCTGCAAAAGACTGCTAAAGGGTAGCAAAACCAGTCACACAGTGAGAGAAGTTTCTGCAAACCATATATATGAAAAAGGACTTGTATCTAGAATACATAAAGAACTCTCAAATTTCAGTATTAAAAAAAACTATCAAATTAGAAAGTGGGCAAAAGACTTGAACAAAGATTTGAACAAAGACTTGAACAAGATTTTAACAAAGAGAATATACAGATGGAAAACAGGCACATAAAAATATGTTCAACATTATTAGCCACTAGATAAATTCAAATTAAAACCTTAGTAGGACATCACTACACAACTACTAGAATGGCCAAAGAAAAAATAGTGGTAATACCAAAAGTTGATAAGGATGTAGAAAACCAGATTCCCCCTACATCACTGGTGGGAATATGAATATTTGGTGCTCTGGAAAAACAGTCAGGTATTTTCTTTTAAAATTAAAAATGGACTTACCATATGACCCAGAAATTGCACTCTTATATATACCTGCCAAATTAATGAAAACTTATTTTATGTAGAACCTTGTACATGAGTATTCTTAGCAGCTTTATTATAGTAACCCCAAATTAGAAACTATCCAAATGTATTCCAGTGGGTGAAGAAAAGAAAAGCTACTATCAAAAGGACAAAATCCATGGTTCCATTCATATAACATTGGTGAAATAACATAGTTACGGAGATGGAAAATAAATCATCAATTGCTGAGGGCTAGGATGGGGAACAAGAGTTAGTGTGGCTATAAAAATGTAGAATGGGGGAGTCTTGTGGCAATGGCACAGTTAAGTATCTTCATTATGGTAGTGGTTACTTAAAGCTATGCATGTGACGGAATTGCATAGTGCTATAATCCCAACCCTCACCAACAAACGTGTGCATATATAACTGGGGAAGTCTGAATATGTTCTATCAGTTGTGCCAATGATGATTGCAGAATTACAAATTAAATATTAGCTGTTCATATCAAGCAATGTGTCAAAAGAACAATGTTTGATGAAGATAAGATAATTAGTTATCTACTAAATACTTGGACTCTTTTTTCTCTAGTAACAAAACCCTAATTTTAATATAGTCCTTTTGAGCACCTGGGTGGCTCAGTTGGTTTAGTGTCTGACTTTGGCTCAGGTCATGATCTCACCTTTCATGATTTTGAGCCCTGCATAGGGACCTGTGCTGACAGCTCAGAGCCTGGATCCTGCTTTGGGTTCTGTGTCTCCATCTCTCTCTGCCCCTCACCTGCTCATTCCCCCGCCCTCTCAAAAAAAAAAAAAAAAAAAAGTATATTCCTCTCAATTTTTTTGGAGGTTGGATAGCTAATGAAATTCAAGAAGAAATTGTGGTTTAGGACTTCTGAGAAATTGTTATGCTACTTCTCTCTCCCTCTCTCTCTCTCTCTCTCTCTTTTTCCTTGCGTCTAGTGCTCTCTCTCTCTCTTTTTTCCTTGCGTCTAGTGAGGACAAGTTGCCCACATCTCCAGTGGTAATCTGGGTCTATGAGGAAAAACCAAGAGAAGACAGAGACTTGCTCCTTTATATCCTTAAGTTGCTCAAACAATGCCAGCAACTACTTTCCTCTAGATTTGATTACTTCAGAAATATGGTCCTCAATGTGCTTACTCTAGTCACGTCTCTCTTACTAGCTAGCAGCTGAGTGCAATTCTTAATTGATACAATAATCAAGGCTTATCCATGTATTGTAAAAATGGATCAACATGAGAAATTGTTTCAAAGGAATTCTCTTTGTTTAGAGACTAAAGGAGAAAATCATATATTTTAATGGATGCTGATTAAGAGTTTTATAAAATCGAATACAATAAACATTCATGATAACAATTCTTAAAAAATGACAAGTAGAAAGATATTTTCTTAATCTATTAAAAGCTATCTGATAAAAACCTATGCAAACACATTTAATAATGAAATATTAGAAACATGCTCAGTAATGTCAGAAATAAGAACAGAATACTATCATTACTATTATTGATCATTATGTGAAAGTGTCAAGCTAAAATAATCAAAGAAAAAAATGGTTCAAAGATTGGAAAGATGGTGGCTTTCCTAGAACATTTAAGAGAATCAACTAAAAAATAGTAGAACTAATAAAAGAACTTAGCGAGTTGATTGGGTAAAACTCCCTATGCAAAAGTCATTTTTCTATATTAAGTTGGGAGACTTAAAAGTAAAATAGAGAATAAGGAACTATTTATAATAGTATCCGAAATATAAGATACCTAGTTTAAAAAACCTGAAAAGGGACGCCTGGGTGGCTCAGTCAGTTAAGCGTCCGACTTCAGCTCAGGTCACGATCTCGTGGTCCGTGAGTTCGAGCCCCGTGTCGGGCTCTGTGCTGACTGCTCAGAGCCTGGAGCCTGTTTCAGATTCTGTGTCTCCCTCTCTCTCTGACCCTCCCCCGTTCATGCTCTGTCTCTCTCTGTCTCAAAAATAAAAAAACTTAAAAAAAAATTTTTAAAAACCCTGAAAAATGCAAGATGTTAATGAAGAAAATAATAAAACTTTATTCAATTATATAAATAGATCTAAATAAACAGAGAACCATGCTATGTTCATAAGTGTCAATATTCTATGTTAGGAAAGTATCAGCCTTCCTCCTACCCCCAACGAGTCTAATTGGAGAAATGTATATAAAAAAATGAGATGATTTTCTGCAAAATATTTTTTAAAAGTCTTGCAATATAAAGTGTCAGTAAAAATGTGGAAAACAGCTCCCTTTCTATGCTATTTTTAGGGTATGAATACATTGATTTACTCACTGAGGCAGAAATTTGAAAGTACAATTAAAACTAAATTTTCTGAGCCTGTGACCTTGCAGTTCTATTTCTAGATATCTGTGCCTGAGGGCAAAAGAATGTTCACTGCAGCTTTATTTGAATTATCAAGACATTGAAAACAAACTTAATGTCTTTGCTAAAGAAGTTTAAGTCAAATAAGGAACATACATTTTGTGGAATACTGCCTACGAATTGAAATAAATAATTCACAGGTATCAACACAGATTATTCTAAAAGGTACATATTGTACAATTCATAGCATATGATACAACCAAAATAAAAACAAATACATTAAATGATTGGAAATCCACACATATACACTAACTAAAGGTAAAAAGAAAAAAATTAGAAATGTGCACCAAAGACATACTATTGATTACTTTAGGAAAATGTGAGAGGATACTGGAATTGAGACTAAAGGTCAAAGGGGATTTTACATTTAGGTCTAATTTTTTTGAAAATGTAAACAGGAGGGGCACCTGGGTGGCTCAATCGGTTAAGTATCTGACTTTGGCTCAGGTCATGGTCTCATGGTTTATGAGTTCAAGCCCCATGTGGGGCTCTGTGCTGACAGCTCAGAGCCTGGAGCCTGCTTTGGATTCTGTGTTTCCCTCTCTCTCTGTCCCTCCCCTGCTCATGCTCTCTCTCTCAAAAATAAATAAACATTTAAAAATTTTTTCAAAAAAATGTAAACAGGAATTGGAATTATGCATTAGTTGTGCAATTAAAATTGAAATTAAAGGGTCTGGTGAATATTTGTGTTAGTGGATTGTGATGGTGCTCAGTTAAAGGGTAGAACATTTTGGGTCATGCTGAATTAATACTGGTATATTTGTCAGAGATTTGCATCTGACACAGGTGGGGGCACCAATAGACATAAGTCACCAAATAATGTAGTAAGTGCTATGACAGTATTGGGAATAGAAAAGAGGAAGTTGTTGGTTTCCTCTTAGGAAATACGAGGAAGTAAATTTAAGTCGGAATTTGAGAGAAACAAGAATTTTCAGTGAAGAGGGCCAGAGTGAGCTGAGTAATTCCAGGCCAGAGGAGCAGCGTGTATGGAGGATGCAAGTCCTGAGAGGGTCTGACATGTTTGAAAATAGTATGATTGAAGGCTTAAGCTTATATGTAGAGGAAAAGGCCAAAACACCGTAAGGAGAACAGAGACTGGAGAATAAAAATTGGTGCCAGACTGTGGGGCCTTTCTGCGGTGGAAATACCTATGTTATTTTCCTGATCTCCAAGTTCTTCCCACCATTTTCTACTGTTTCTACCTATTCTCAAATTTCGAGTTCGGATACCATGATGCTTTCCTCATCTACCTCAATCCATTCTGAACTTTCTTTTTCAAAATGTTTTTAGTGCCTATTGTCTGTATCCATCCTTTTGACACTTAAGCACCTTCATTCTGGCAGGTTCTTATATTGTTTCAGGTGTCTTGATTATACAAAAATAAATAAATTGGGTTATGTAATTTTCTTGTATCCTGCAATAATTAAAATGGGTGTTGGGAACATAATAGATTCCTGTATTTTCTAAGCTGAATTGAGAGGAGATGAAGTGGTACTTTCTAGGCGCTCCAACAAAATTAACCATTATTAGGGTGCCTGGGTGGCTTAGTCGGTTAAGCGTTTGACTTCAGCTCAGGTCATGATCTCATGCTTCGTGAGTTTGGTCCCAGTGTCAGCCTCTGTGCTGACAGCTCAGAGCATGGAGCCTGCTTCGGATTCTGTGTCTCCCTCTCTTTCTGCCCCTCCCCCCTCCCCCCTCAAAAATAAACAAACATTAACAAAATTAACCATTATTATAGGCAATAGTGCTACAAAGGGTAAGGGCACAAGGAGTAATTCATTTTAGCATCCATTCTGTTTATTACTTAGCTCTGGTTCTTAGGAAGGTTGTTTACTTTCCTTGTGACTCATTTTCATCATCTATAAAGTAGGGGTGATAATGCATTTAATTTCATTGACTGCTGTATGCTTGGAATATTTTTTTGTTAAATTATTTTAAATCACATAACAGGTACAAATTGATATCATGACACATAAAATACTTGTTACATTTCTTTGGTTTTTTAAATCAAATCAAATCTAGCTTAATTCCCACCTACCAGGTTTATTGTTTATTCAGAAAATATGTTTTCTGAATATGTTTATTCAGAAAAAACATTCTGAATAATCCTCCACCTCTCATTTGTGGAATTAGTATGAACTTTAGGTTTCCACAGAGAAGTCCAGAGAAGTTGGACTTAGTCTGTATGTGTATCATTTAACGTGCTTGTTATTCAGTTTTAAAGGCCCATTTAAAGGCTCAAGCCTTTGCAGCTCTTGACATTTATTCCTTCCATTCCTCCCTATCCAATTCAGCAATTAGCGCTTTGCTGTAAGCCAGTAGTTCTCAGTGTGGGTGAGGGGAATGTGGTCCTCCAGGAGACATTTGGCAATGATGGCAGAGATTTTGGGTTGTCACAACTTGGAGGGGAGATGCTAACGGCATCTAGTGGGTAGGAACCTGCTAAATGTCTTACAATGGGTAGCTCCTGACAACAAGAATTATCCTGCCCAATGTATTAATAGGGCCAAAATTGAGAGACTGCTCTCAGGTACCACTGGTACTATAGACAGACTCGTGGGAGTGTTTCTGTTTGCTGAGAACCAAGGAGTATGACCAGAACTAAACTGGTCCCAGAATCTGCTAAGCCTCCACCTGCTTCAGATAGGGTTCCAACGCTTCCCCTCCTCCTCCCAACTCTGCTAAAATTGTGGGTTCCTTTCAAACAAATACCAGTTTGGTTCTTACAAACAAAGATAGGTTGGAGATCTTCTTAAAAATGGATCTTGAAACTCAAAGCAGGTAGTTACTTTTGTAAAGGAAGCCCAGAAAACAACAGATTGGCTGTCCATCCTACTTCAGGAAAAACAAGATTGGAATTAATATCCCATTAAGTGATCCTATCACAGTTTCCAAATAGAAAGCTGAGACTTGAGAGCAGTGAGGCTATCCTTATTTATAACCACTAAGTTAATAAAGAGCTGTAGCCACAATGGAAAGCTAAGTTTAGCAGTCCAATGCTATCTTTGATAAGAAAGGATCATGTCTAACTATGAAGTTGATAGATGGCCTTAAGTCACTTTCAAGATCACTTCATCCAGGTAAACCTAAAACACATGAAAAATAATACATGTTCCCCTGTAGCACATGTTTTATTTTCAAATATTTTAGTAAAATACAAAAAATATATATTAATGAAATATAATATACACACTCAAAAGCACAAATATCATGTGAGTACAGTTTGATGAATTATTACAAATTGAACCTATCAATGTAACCAGTAAGCAGTTCAAGAAACAGTATATCACCAGTGCCCCAGAAGCCCTCTTCAGTTCCCTTCCAGTTATGAGCTCCCTCCCTCCCCCAATCGAATATAGGTTTTCATATTTAGATTATCTGCAGGTGTCTCTCAGGAGTCCATTATACTACCAACAATATCAAATTCTATTTTGTCTTTTTTCATCTCTCCCTTTTCCCCCCCTTCTCCTTCTCACCTCCTTTTTTCTCCCTCCTCCTAATCCCTCCCTTACTTCCTTTATTCTTGGCTACCATGAGTTCTCTACATGTTTTCTTCCATTACCTTTAATAAATTTGGACAAATCTAAAGAAGAACAGATATGAAATAGAGAACTATTACAGCAAAGGGAATATACTGCAAAGTTATGCCACTATCAGAGTAATGTTAGTTGCTCATCTAAATCCATTACTACCAAGTACCTGGGTCCTATAGAAGTTGGCATTGCAATTATGAATTTTAGAATAAAGTATTGTATTACTGGAAGAAAACCATGTAGATTTCCAAAAACAGTAAACAGAGAAATGGCAGGCAGTATTAAAAAACCAAAAACTGTCCCTCCTGGATTCTTCTTTCTTATAGGCTGCTTTGGGGTGCCTAAATCAATAAAAATTAAATAACTTATCACTTCCAAATTAAAAAATGAATAACTTATCACTCCCAAATATTCCATAGACCAATTTCCCCTCATATAGTAAAGCTTGGTAAATTTTACACAATTAAGGAATTGGCATAATATTTGAATTATAGATCATATGGCCCTCTTATTTAACAGTGAGGCTGAGGAATGGAAGAAGTAGGAGTTACACTTGTTTTATAAATTAATTATATTGCAACAGGGCTTTATGCGAGGCAGCTGTTCTGTTTCACAGGATGATTTTGATGAGTGAGATACCCAAATCTGGGGAGTAATCAGCCATATGAAACTGGAAGTTTTTCTTGTTTGTTAAAAAATGCAATCTTATTTCTAAGAACAGTCAGTTCTTCAAACTAAGTGAAAAGCTCTGCCAAACAGAGGCCTTGCTGACTCTAAGGAATAGAATAAGGGCACATCTATCTGTAATTAGCACATTAATTGCTTTAGTACAAATGGTGAATACCACAGTATTTGAAAACAATTGCAAACAGATTAAACATTCCTAGGATCTTCCTTACCTGTCAATTTGTTTAGCCTGTCCTTTCTTCATAAATAATACAAAACCTGAGTTTTAGTAAAAATATCTTATATTTGGCCTAGCAAAGCTTCTATTAAGTGAAACAGTCCTATAAAATCTGCGGAAATTGCCACACTTTCTAAGTGCCTGGCCATACCAACACATTAGCTGTTTTTCAGTTGATTTAGCTTCTAAGTCCATCTTAACGTGGCATAATCTAATTAATGAACCATGCTGTGACTGAATGGACCATTAAGACGGCCCCAAACTGTCCGAATTTGGATCTTAGGTCTTTCTCATTGGCATGTGAGGAAAAGTTAGTTGACTATTTTTTTCTACAAAACTTTAAAGTATCTGTACTTTTGGAGCACAACAATTCTGTCAAATATATTTATGAAATATTTATGAAATTATTCTACTTTATAATTATTTATCCATCTTCATTGAATAGCATATTCTAGTATTTTTTTGCTCTGACTGGGATTTTGACCCAGTCAACCGCTCAATTGATGACTCAATTGATTAACCGCTCAATTGATGGCTTCCTATAGGATATAATTCAGCAGTCATTCCTGATATTCTTAGAACAAAACCTTATTTTCATAATTCATAGGTACTTCATTACATCACCTCTTATTTTTTTTAAACTTTTTTTTAATATTTATTTTTGAGAGAGAGAGAGAGAGAGCAGGGGAGGGGCAGAGAGAGAGGGAGACAGAATCCCAGGCAGGCTCCATGCTGTCAGCACAGAGCCTGACGTGGGGCTTGAACCCATGAACCATGAGATCATGACCTGAGCCGAAACCAAGAGTTGGACGCTTAACCAACTGAGCCACCCAGGTGACCCCACCTCTTATTTTTTAAAATAATGGGAAATTTAGGGACCCCTGGGTGGCTCAATTGGTTAAGCGTCCGACTCTTGATAGGCTCAGGTCATGATCTCACAGTTTGTGAGAATGAGTCCTGTGAGAACCTCACATCTATCAGCATGGAGCCTGCTTGGCATTCTCTCTCTACCTCTCTCCCTGCCTGTCCCCTGCTCGCACGTGCTCTCTCTCAAAATAAATAAATGAAAAAGAGGAACTTTATACTAAATAATAATTCTACAATTTCTTGAAACAATTTTGGTTTCTCAGCTGGTAATACACGAATACTACAAAGACAAATATCAATGCATTGTATTTAAGGTAATACAATTTGAACTCAGGTTTTCAAAAAGATAAATCATAGCCTTTAACAAGATTTTTCTGGGGCAAAAATTGAGATTCTGTATATGGAAGTATGTGGAGAGTGCTCAAAATCAATGCTAATGCTCTGTATTTGTCCTGTGGCTTTGGCTGTGCTCCCAGCCCAGACTGCAATTTAACAACCATGGTATTATCTATCTTTACCACCTCACAGCTGGAATTAATCTTCCCAGTTAACCAGCCAGTGACATAGGAAGACCCTGAACAAAATGGGACAAATTCACAAATGCTGGATTTGGGAAGGGCCTTCAGGAAAGTTCCTGAGCCTGTGGCCTGACCTGAGTGGTGAAAGGGATGAAGAGACCCCAGGATTTGGGTCTCTGGGTAGTGAGAGATAGTACTCATAACATTTCAGTTTAATATATTTTATAGTTTTGTCTAAAGATGATCCAGAGCAGAAGGCTTCCCCGTGGTGCACTGTATGATTGCACTGAGCAGGACCTAACGAGATATCTCATCTAGTAGTTATTCATAGAATGGATTCTCAAGAAGCACTTGACTGAGGAATGAAGAAAAGAAAGAGAAGAAAAGAAAGGAAAGGAAAGGAAAGGAAAAGAAAGGAAAAAGAAAAGAAAAGAAAAAAAGAAAATGAGAAGAAAAGGCAAGGCAAGAAAAACCTCACACATTTTGAGGTTTTCATTAGTAAAATATTTGAGAAATGTCTTCTTTATCTTGTTTGTTCCTTTTATTGGCTCCTGGAAATAAATTTACATGAAGGACATGCTATCTAAGCCAAATGCTTCAGAACGAGTTTAGTACACATTCTAATTATTCATTCTGTCCATTTTTCAAATACTATTAAGTTAACTGAGATTTATAACACTGTGTGTGTGTGTGTGTGTGTGCATGTGTGTGTGTGTGTGTGTGTGTGTATTCCAACTACCCAATTCCTACTTCCATTCTATTAATAAATGTGACTATCACTTGCATTAAATACTAAAAACTCTCCTCGTTACACTATAGCTTATATTGGGAGGGAAAACCTGAAGCAGTTTCATTTCCCTTTTCAAATGTTTTATTTTTCTTTTCATGGCATTTGTATACAAAAAATAGAAGCTCTTTCTGTTTTATTTGAATAATAGTCATATCAGGTTGTGCTTCATGAATACTTTTCTCATAATCCTTATTAAAGAAATTTCCCGTTAAAATTTGGTTTAGTTATTTCACTTACATCCTATGTTATTTTTAAGACTTCTTTCTTGAAAGTGCATTTATTTAGCTCAGCAATGTTAATGAAAGACTGCATTACGGGCATTTGCAGAAGCATCTGTAAATCATGAGATATGATGAGAATGTTTCACAAATACATATTCATGATTAATTTAATGACATCGCAAGATAATCCAAATCAGATACCTATGTATGATGAATAATTAACACTGTTGCTCTATTAAAAACACAAGTTTAACAAAAATAATTTCTAGCCACAATTTATAGTGAGTAAATTAATATGCTGTAATTACTTTTGTTGAGCTTATTTTTTTGTCTCTGCCTGACCATATAAAAAGGAATGGATCTTTTATAAGGAAATTATCCCCAGAATGTGAATCTACCCACTGATTTGATACCCCTTTCTATCTCTTAGAATTGGCTGTTATCAAACAACCCACTGTTGACATAGCTGGAACACAATAGAACAGGATCCTTCTCCCTAGCATCCCGTTGGATTTGCTGTTGCTGAAAGCAAGCAGAGGGTGGCACTCTTCTCCACCAAACTCTCTCAATGTGATCAATCAGGCTTGCTCCAGAGGGCTGTTTGTGAGCCGCAGGAACAGAGATGAAAAGGATTACATGATGGGCTGTTGCCATTCAGGGTTTCACTTCAGTTATAATAAAACGGACTTGTTGTTTTCCCCTTCATTCTGAAGTGGGGTCATTGCAAAATTCTTCTCTAAGTAATTCACAGTCTTTTTGATTGTGGTTCTTGAACTGGACAGGTTTTGTGTGGTTACCTGTTACTTTCCTCCCTCTTCTTTTATATCAGCAAATCACATCTCTCTCTCTCTCTCTTTGGATTTTTAAGTTTTTATTCTAATTCCAGTTAGTTAATATACAGTGTTATATTAGTTTCAGGTGGACAATATAGTGATTCAACAATTCCATACATTGCCCAGTGCTCATCACCACAAGTGCACTCCTTAATACCCATCACCTATTTAACCCATTCCCCCACCACCTCCTGTCTGGTAACCATCAGTTTATTCTCTACAACTGAGAGTCTGTTTCTTGATTTCTCTCTCTCTCTCTTTTTTCCCCTCTGCTCATTTGTTTTGTTTAAATTCCACATATAAGTGAAACCATATGGTATTTGCCTTTCTCTGACATATTTCATTCAGCATCATACTCTAGCTCCATCCATGTCATTGCAAACTGCAAGATTTCATTACTTTTTATGGTTTTTTTATGGCTGAATAATATTCCATTTTATGTATCACATCTTTATCCATTTATCAATCGATGTATACTTGGGCTGCTTCCATATCTTGGGTATTGTAGATAGTGCTGTTATAAACATAGGGTTGCATGTATCCCTTTGAATTAGTATTTTTGTATTCTTTTGGGTAAATACCCAGTAGTGTGATTGATTGACCATAAGGTAGTTCTATTTTTAACTAAAAAAAAATTTTAATGTTTATTTTTGAGACAGAGACAGAGTGTGAATGGGGGAGGGGTGGAGAGAGAGACAGAGGGAGACTGAATCCGAAGCAGGCTCCAGGCTCCCAGCTATTGCTATCAGCACAGAGCTCGAACACACAGGGCTCAGACTCAGGAACAGTAAGATCATGAGCTGAGCTGAAATCAGACACTTGACTGACTAAATCACCCAGGCACCCCTATTTTTAGCTTTTTGAACCTTGATACTGTTTTCCAGAGTGGCTGCATGAGTTTTCCACTCCCACCCTCAGTGCATGAGTGTTCCTTTTTCTCTACATCCTTGCCAATACCTGTTGTTTCTTGTGTTGTTGATTTTAGCCATTTTGACAGGTATAAAGGTGATATTTCATTGTAGTTTTGATTTGCATTTCCCTGATGGTCAAGTGATGATCAATGTCTTTTCATGTGTTTGTTAGCCATCTGTATGTCTTCTTTGGAGAAATGTCTGTTCATGTCTTCTGCCCATTTTTATTAGATTATTTTTGGGGTGTCGAGTTTTATAAGTTCTTTATATGTTTTAGATACAAACTCTAACAGATATGTCATTTGCAAATATCTTTTCCCATTCCATAGATTGCCTTTTAGTTTTGATTGTTTCCTTTGCTGTGCAGAAGCTTTTTATTTTGATGTGGTCCCAGTAATTTATCTGCAAATGACATCTCTTTTTTACTTAAAATTTTTAATGTTTATTTATTTTTGAGAGAGAGAGAGAGAGAGAGAGAGAGAAAACGAGAGAGGAGGAGAGAGAAGGAGAGGGAGGAAAAAATCCCAAGCCCTGCCAGCACAGAGCCTGACTTGGGGCTAGAACTCACAAAACTTGAGATCATGACCTGAGCTGAAATCAAGAGTCCGATGCTTAGCTGACTGAGCCATCCAGGTGCCTCTGATTTAAAACTCTTGGGATTCAGAGATATACCTGGATTGTCCAGCTAGGTCCAATGTGATTATAACATTATAACATTGACTCTTATAACATATAAGAGTCATGCAGTAGTGAGAGCTAGAGGAGAAGACAGGTGATGATGGAAACAGAGAAGTGCATTTTGAAGATGGAGGAAAGGACCACAAGACAAGGAATACACTCAGTTACTAGAAGCTGAAAAAGGCAAGGAAATTGATTCTGGCCTCAGAGTTTCCAGAAAGAACCAGCTCTGCCAACACCTTGCCCAGCAAAATTAATTTCAGACTTATGATCTCCAGAACTGTAAGAATATAAATTTGTGTCATTTTAAGCTACTAAATTTGTGAAAATTTGTTATGGTAGCAATACCGATCTAAAACAGCTTTCAAGGAGAAAAATAAATCACATACATTAAGAATCTGGTAGTAATACACAAACTGTAAAAGAAAAAAATAAAAACTATTAGAGACTAAACATTGAACATTGAGTGAAAGATTTTCCTGCCAAGCAAGGAATTCGATCCAGCAGAGTCTAGGTAGGCTGTTGGCATGAAGTTAAGCATAGGAGAAAGTAGTAGGATCTTAAAGGCAAAATGTCATGAACCATATTTGCCCCATATTAAAAAAGGGAGATCTCTGAGCGAGGCAGATTGGCTGCAGAACCAAGTTTTCCAGCTGTGTAAACACTGTGCTGGTAGGCGATATACCTGTCTGGGGATGACAGCCTCCAGATACCTTGTGAGGTAGAAGGTCAGGGTTTAGGAAGGCAATAGTAAAGAAGAGGAGAGCCATATATAAAGTGTTAGCAGCTCTATTAGAAGGGAAGAGGAGAAATAGGAGGAGGGAAGTAGAAATAGGAATCCTAACAAAATATGAGCTAACACTTATGAAATACTATCTGCTAGGAATTTCATAAGTGTTCTGCATGTATTAAATAACTTATTACTCACAACCATATTAGGGGGATATGGTAATTACACATTTTATAGGTAAGAAACTTGGGGTTCTGAGAAGTTACATAATTTGACAAAGGTCATGGAGGCTCTGGCCAAACTAGATTCAAACCCAGGGATGCCTAACTCAGAAACTGAGCTCTTCCCTTGTTGTCCATTGAAAGAACTTGTTTTGACTTTGAGTATTATTGGAGCTCATTCTATCTCTGTTATTTGTTTACTGTGTGACGCCATTAAAACTTACTTGGCGCCATTGAAAACACCCTATAGTCACACTTCCGTGGGACTCTTAAGAACTACAAACACTTCTGTTAAAAGATAAACTGAGGCATATAAAAATATTAAGAGTGTATTTTTGTAAAAATCTGGTTTGGAATCTGGTTCCAAAGTGTTCAGGAGCACTCCACTGAGAGGAGCTAAGGGAAAAATTTTCAGAGAAGAGGTGGAATTAAAGCAAGGAAATCATTTGCTTGGCTGCTTAAGTGGTCACCTTATTTGAGGAAGCCTATTTGGCTGTTTATGATGGGTTGTCCTCGGGTTTTGACTTCTTAACCTTGATGCATTAGAATCTCAGGTTTTGGTTTGCTTACGTAGGCTACTAAGGCACTTCAATCTAAAGCCTCCGTGTTTAATTAATTTGACATTTCATATCAGAGCAACACTCAATTCTAGTTCCTGTAGATTCACAAGGTTTCACTCCTAACTTGATTTATATAAATTGCTATAAGTATGTAAGATCAATACAAACATATTTGGTCTTGCTTCTTTTCTACTGTATTTGTAAAATGAAATTCATGGAGCTATATTTATATTTGGTACCCAAACTCAAAGTTATATATAGCAGAATTCATCATTATTTAATTACTTTCTTTTTGTTGTTGTTGGAAAATCCAAATTTTATGTATTTGCTTTAAAATTCATAGTTGTAATCATTTAAATTTCTTTTATTTATTTTTTTTAATCTTAATTTTTTAGAGAGATAGAGCGTGCACAGCAGGAGGTGGAGAGAGAGAAAATGTTAAGCAGGCTCCACACTCCACATGAAGTCCAACTAGAGGCTTGGTCCCAAGATCCTGGGATCATGACCTGAGCCTAAATCAAGTCTGATGTTCAACTGACTGAGCTACCCAGGCACCCTGTGATCATTTAAATTTCTAGTTAAGAGAGTGAGACATAACTGATGTTTTGTTTGATCATGAAACATTCTTCAGACAAATTCTGATTACTTAAAGGACACACTGGGGGCGCCTGGGTGGCTCAGTTGGTTAAGCATCTGACTCTTGATTTCAACTCAGGTCATGATCTCACAGTTAGTGAGATGAAGCCCCATGTCGGGCTCTGTGCTGATTATGTAGAGCCTGCTTGTGACTCTCTCTCTCTCTCTCTCTCTCTCTCTCTCTCTCTCTCTCTCTCTCTCTCTCTGCCATTCTTCCTTGCATGCTCTCTCTCAAAATAAATAAATAAAACTTAAAAAAAATAAAGGACAAACCAATACATATAATTAGAAAATGACACTTTTTTTTTCTGCTTCCTCCTCCCTTCTTAAGGACAAAGGTGGTAAAAGGGATATAGAAACCACAGGGTAAAAAGAGAAGAGAATGGGGTTCCAATGACTCTCTCCAGTGACTCTAATGAGATGGTCTCATAGTACCTACAGCCTACAGTGAAGAACCTTCACATGCTAAGAAACTGGACTAGAAGTTGGAATGATCAAAACATATTTCAGGTCCTCCACATCTTTCTCCCACCTCATAGATTATATTTAGTTTGGGAAATAAAGCAAAACTGAATAAAAAAATGCTGTATACATATTCTAGACTATCTGTTGGCCTAACTAGGAAAGCTATACATTTTTTGATTATCCACCATATCCTTTGATATAAGAGTGGTTTCTGTGATTCTATGTGTAGATGCAGAACCAAATACTTTACATTGTGAGTAGGTTCAAGAAAGCATTGCTTTGACGATCAAGAAGCTCCCACTTTTGAGAAGAGCAGTTAAAACTGATTTACTTAAAACCTCCAAGACTCAGCCGAGGTTCCAAGATGTTTGTGACACAACTTTTCCAGAAGGATGTTAACTTAGTTGAACATGTAAAGTCTTTCTGTGGCTGGTAACTAGTAGAAAATAAGAAATAATTTAATAAAAATTTGAGCAATTCTGGAAACTTAGGAATGTGTACACATCAGTGACTTCCTCTTTTCATTTTAATTAAGCAAAACGGAGTTTATTAAACTTAATGCAGCAAGAACACTGTCTTGACAGTTTTAGTGGTGTCTTAAAAAGGAGGAAACTATGGAAGGGTATTTATTAGATTTTTAGGGCCATGACAGGGTAATATTTTTATATTTAACTGTTTATTTTGAGATAATTATAGGTTAACATCTAAGAAATAATACAGAGATCCCATGTATCCTTTACCCCAATGGTAACATCTTGCAAAACTTTGGTATAAAATCACAACCAGTATAGTGACAAGGATACAATTCACACATCTTATTCAGACACCTGCAGTTTTGTTTATATTCCTTTGTGTGTTTGTGTGTGTTGTTTTATCACATATGTAGGTTCGTGTATCCACCATCACAATCAAGACACAGAACAGCTACACCACCACCAGGATCCTTCCTATTGCCTTTTTATCACCACTTACTGCCTTCTTATCACCACACCGCCTTACTACCACTTCCAGTAAGGTGTGGAAACCTTACTTCCTTTTGGGTCCCTTTACCTTCCCCACTGATATTATTTTTTACTTTATTTTTTATTGAGGTATAGTTGACACACGATGTTACATTAGTTTCAGGAGTACAACATGGTAATTCGACAACTCTATTTGTTACGCTTGCTCACCACAAGAACAGCTTCCATCTGTCACCATACCACGCTATTACTGTATCATTGACTGTATTCCCTATGCTGTACCTTTCCTCCCTGTGACTTCTTCATTCTGTAACCAGAAGCCTGTACCTCCCTCTCCCCTTCGCCCATTTTGCCCCTTTCCCACTGCCCTCCCCTCTGCAACCATCAGTTTGTACGTTTTCCACTTTTAAATATCATTGTCTTGACTATCAGCCGGTATAATATTTGTTTCAGACATCAGTTATGATTTATAAAACTCATGAGAAGAACTGTCTGTGCCTATATTACTGCTCTTTCCAGTGTTCTTTCTTCCTTTTTGCTCTTATTGCCCCAAGATTCCTTCTTTTATCATTTCTTTTCATTTCAAAGATTTTCCTTTTGCCATTCTTTAATGATAGGTCTGCTTGTGACAAATTCTTTAGTCTTTCTTTGTCTGAGAATGTCTTTTTTTCCCTTTCCTCCTGAAGGGTAGTTATGCTGCATATGGAATTCACACTTAACAGGTATGTTCCTTCCTATGTCCTTCACAGTTTCAGATGGGAAATCCACTGTCATTCGAATGGGTGTTCTGTCGTTAATGTGTCAATCTGATCTGGATACTTGCAATATTTTTTTTTCTCAGATGTAGTGTTGTTGTTGTTTTTTTTAACGTTTATTTATTTTTGAGAGAGAGACAGAGCACGGGCAGGGGAGGGGCAGAGAGAGAGGAAGGCACAGAATCCAAAGCAGGTTCCAGGCTCCAGGCTGTCAGTACAGAGCCCCATGTGGGGCTGGAACCCACTAACGGGGAGATTATACCTGAGCTGAAGTCAGATGCTTAACCAACTGAGCTACCCAGGCGCTCCACTGACGGAGTGTTTCAAAGTTTAATTATATGGTGTCTTCATGTGGATTTCTTTTGGTTCTCTTATTTGGTTTTACTCTGCTTTTTGAATGTGTAGGTCTATTGACAAATCTGGGAAGTTTTCAGCCATGATTACTTTTAAATCTTCTTTCATTCTCGCTCACCTTCTCCTTCCCTCTGGAACTGCAATGATTCAAACACTGTATTTTTTGCTTTTGTCCCTCAAGTCCCTAAGGTTCTGTTGATTTTCTCTCTCTTGTGCAGAAAGAGTAACTTCTATTGATCTACCTTCAAGTTCACTGATTCTATCTTTTTATTTTCACTCTATTATTGGCCCATCTAGCTAGTTTTTAATTTCCGTTGTATTTTTCAGTTCTATAATTTCCATTTTAAACATAATGCCTATTTCTTTGTTGAGGTTTTCAATTTTTTAAATGTTTCAAGATATTTTGTTTATTGAAAACTTTTCATAATGGTCACTCTAAAATCCTTCTCCAATAATCCCAACATCTGATTCATCTGAGCATTGATATCAGTTTGTTGTATTTTCTCATTCAAGTTGTGATTGTCTTAGTTTTCGGTATAATGGCACATAGTCACCTGGTTTATGTTTGGCATGCATGTCCTGGTTAATTTCTTGGGCTGTGGTCCCAAAGGAAGTTTAATTTTAGAGCTTTTGCAGTGCTAGTTTGGTGTGTTGGATTTATCTGGTATTGCAGAGGCTCTCCTGGCCTTTGTTAGCGCTATCTGAGGGAGTGGAAGGAGTTTCCAGACTAGGCTCGTTGGTGTCTTCCCAAGCTGGGTGCTTTCCGGGTTGGGTGCTTTTTGTAGAGGGACTCCTCTTTACCTGCCCCTACCCCACTGTCCCAAGGTCTCTTGTTGGACAGAGAATTCTCAGCCTAGTGGGGAAGGAGAGCCCTTCCTGGATCTGACATTTGCTTTGGTGGACTTACCTGCCTGTGAGAGATGAGAGATGGAGAGCACTTCTGGGCTAGGTCCCCATTTCCAGTGCTACATGGCCACCTGGTTGTTTTATGGTGGGGGAGGGAATCTTAGGAGAACAACTGTACTTCCCCTGTCTGCTATTGTCAGGAGGGCTCTCCATCTATCACTCTTGCCAGTGCTGTTGGGTTTACCTGGTGTTGGTATTGGTTTGATTTAGGGGAGGAATCGGCCTCTCTGGGCCACATGCTGTTGTACGAGTAAGAGTCACAAATGTTAGAACTGAGATGCCTTATTTTGTTGAATGGGGCGGGGGGGGGGGCAGTCCCTATGATGCTGTGCTGCTGCCTTGTTCCTTAAGTCTAGGGGTCCCTAGTCAGTTTGTCTTTATCTTCACACCTGTCATAGTTCTCTGTTGGTTGCCTCTTGAATAATTTTCAGAGTTTGTAGTTGTACTTGGCAGAGAGGCGCAGAGAGAAACAAGTCTACACTCTATCCAGCAATCTCTTTCTTAACCACTATCTAAAGAACTATCACAACCGGCTCAGGAACTGCTGGGTTAGACAATTATTTCATATGATGCTGCCAGATCTGAAGGGAGGGCAAGTGTGGGACTTAGTTTTTTCCAGTACCTGACCTGAACTCAGGGGTCAGTGGCAAAGGAGAAGCCAACAGGAAAAATGCTTGTCTTTTCTCACAAACACAAGTTTCCTATCTCTGCCTGACGGCTTCTTCCAGCTGCAGAGTGTGCTCTGTCCATTAACAGGGCAAGTAGGAAATGCATTTGATTGTATGTAAATTATACTTCCATAAAGCTGATTTAAAAAATAAGTAAGCCCAAGACAAAATCTGATTAAATCAGTTGCTTCTATTATATCAGAAAGATAATTTAAAATTTACATTTTAAAGATATGTCTTTAAAGCTTGTCTTTAAAGGTACAGCTTTTGTCTGATTGAGAGGAATTTAATCTGAAAATAATCTAATACATAGGAAGCTTACAAAGTTTTTAGGCAACTGTTTCCACAAGAAGGTTACGAACTTGGACTAAAATGAACTTAAAGCTTCTCATAAGCAAACAGGTGCAATTGTTCATAGGAAGGAGGGCAGCTCGGAGGGCTGACTTAAAGTACAGAGGGCAAAACTACCAAAGACTAGAGACATTTCTAGAGAGAAGAACCAGGCCTTAATCAGGGTGCATTCTATATCCCCAGAGTAAGGGAACCTTGCAGTATTTTTCCAGGTGGATTTCAGAATTGTTATGGACCAGGGATTACATAATACCTCCCATTCCTCTTATATTTTTTTAAAGTTTGTTTATTTATTTTGAGAGAGAGAGAGAGAGAGAGAGAGCAAGAGCATGAGGAAGAAGCAGAGAGAGAGGGAGAGAGAGAATCCCAAGCAGGTTCCACACTGTCAGTGCAGAGCCCAATGCAGAGCTCGAACCCAAGAACCATGAGATCATGACCTGAGCCCAAATCAAGCGTCAGTTGTTTATCTGACTGAGCTACCCAGGCGCCCCTCCTCTCGTTTTGAAAGGAGACTTTACAGTGGGTATTCTGTTCCTATCTTACTATTGAATTTTGGATGTATGGAGACAGAGGGCTTTACTTTTTGTTTCACAGGTCTCTGGATCAAGAGCCACATCCAGAGAGCTGTATGTAGATTTGATGCAGGTCATATGATCCTGAACTACTACACTAATGCCATACTGGACAAGATGAGACAGTGAGGATCCTGGATTGAGATGAACATGTTTTGCAACCGGGAGAGATGTGAAATTTGTGGTTAGAGAGCCACTGTGACTGAATAGAAAATGGCCACACATTCCTTTCCCCCATCATAAGTAGAATATATTTACCACTCAGTGAATCTGTTTTAGCCACTGGAACATTAACAAACACACCAGACAGAGGCTTAAAACGCATTTGTCCTTTGTGGCTGGGGTCCTCCATCCTCTAATTTCCAAGGCATATTTTTAACTTTCTTTTGAGCTCTCACTGGCAGCATGCTTCATCCTAACAATCAGGTCAGGGCAGTTTATGCTTTCTCTATCATGTTCATTAAAATCCATCTAGTTATCACTGTGAGGTTCCTAAGTCACTCCCACATTTTCATGTATTTGTTATGGGAACACTCCATTCCCAGGTACCAAAATCTTTATAAACTATTTGTAATAATTTAACATTTACCTCAAAATTTGGCAGTTACCAAAACACACAAAAGTCTGGACGTGACCTAACTGGGTCCTCCGTTTTATTGTCAGGAGCAACACTGAAATCAGAGTGTCGGCCACAGGACTGAAGCTCTACTGAGAAGGATCCAATTCCAAGCCCATGTGGTCATTGGTAGGATTCAGTTCTTTGAGAGCTGTTGTACTGAGCACTTCAGGTTCTCACTGGCACTTGTCTGGAGGAATCCCTCGGTGCCTTTCCATGTGGGCTTTTCTGACATGGCAGCTAGCTTCATCAAGGTTTGCAAGTTGAGAATGCAATGGGAGAGTCAACCAGCAACAAAGAAGTTAAAATGTTTTGTAACTTAATCATTACATTTTTGTGGTATTGTTGGTTAGAAACAAGTTATTAGGTTTAGCCCACACTGAAAGGGAGGTGGTTACCCAAGGATGTGGAATCCAGGATGTGTGGATCATTGAAGGTTCTCTTAGAAGTCTGCCTATCACAAGGAGTCAGGAAGACAGAAGGTTGGAGTATTTTTTGTTGTTCTTGTTACTCCTTCTCTGCTTTGAAACACATCCCTGCATTAGTTGCATCTCTACTCGTGGCCTGTCACTACTTCGTGGTTCTAGCTCTTACTGGTCTCTAGGAACATTATTTCCTTCCCTTGCCCTTCAAACCAAGGGGTGAATGTTTTGCTATCATGGGTAGACTCTAGTTGCTAAAGCCCTTCCATTGTTTCTCTTAAACCTACCCTCTTTTATATAAGGTTCATTCATTAAAAACTCTTCTAAATTCACCTGAGTACAATTCTACTTTTTGCTGGAATTCTCATGAAGACAATTTTTGCCATGAAGAAGTCTTTGTTTTTATGGGATCAAATTGCCAATTTTGATTATTTTGTTTCTTTTTTATTGTCGTATTTTGAAAGGCTTTCTCTTCTTTCAGATAAAGAGGATGTAACAAAAATTGTTACCTTTCTTCCATATCTATCTCTCATGTTTATGTTTATTTATTGGGCATTTAAATCTTTGATCCACTAAAATGCATAAGCAGTGAAATTGTTTCCCTGATGACTAGCCTCTCATTGCAACATTATTTATTGAATAATATTTATTTTCCCAGTAATAAATATCACCCATATTAAATAATAAATTCCCATATATGTTTATTTCTATTGAAAATAATCCCTGTGTTTTAACTAAGATCAGACAATATATAAAAACGAAAATATTTTTCAGTTCAGTCTATGGAGGTGATATAATGCCAATTCCCCACATCCAAACATGAAATTGTTTCAATTCTGAATATAGATACAAAAGTTCTATATTAAATGTTTATAAATTAAAACTAGGACAGTGCATATAAAAACAATAAGAATAAAATAAAATTTATTCTGCAAACAAATATGATTAAATACTAAGAAATCTTTCATCAGACTTTATGATTTCTATATTTCTTGATTATGTCATGAGATACTAAAAATGAATTTGTTATAATGTAGTAATTATTTTTAATAAAATGTTGAAAAACGAATAAAAAAATCTATTAAATTTATAAAAACCGGGGCGCCTGGGTGGCTCAGTTGGTTGAGCGTCCAGCTTCGGCTCAGGTTATGATCTCCCGGTCTGTGAGTTTGAGCCCCACATCGGGCTCTGTGCTGACAGCTCGGAGCCTGGAGCCTGCTTCGGATTCTGTGTCTCCCTCTCTTTCTGCTCCTTCCCTGCTTGTGCTCTGTCTCTCTCAAAAATAAATAAACATTAAAAAAATTTAAAAAAATTATAAAAACCATATTCAAAAAGTCAGTAAGAAACATAAGCTAAATTCTAAAGATCAGAACATCCATGATGACTCACCACCACCTCTATGACTCAATATTGTTTGGTGGTCTTAGCTAATACAATTAGAGAAGAAAATCTATGTGAGAAGTGACCAAACTATCTCCAGTTGCAATGCTCTGATTCCATACTTAAAAAAACAAAAGATTAATAAAATTCCTAGAATTGATTTAAAAAAAATCAGTATCCTGGGGCACTTGGGTGGCTCAGTTGGTTAAGCATCCGACTTTGGCTCAGATCATGATCTCGTGGTTCGTGAGTTTGAGCCCCATGTCAGGCTCTGTGCTGACAGTTCAGAGCCTGGAGCCTGCTTGGGATTCTGTGTCTCCCTCTCTCTCTGCCCCTCCCCTGCTCATGCTCTTTCTCTCTCTCTCTCTCTTTCTCTCTCTCTCTCAAAAATAAACATTAAAAAAATTAAAATAAATAAAATGAAATAAATTAAAAGAAAAGAAAAAAATCAGTATCCTGGCTAGATATAAAGTAAATATGTAAAATCAATATGTTTTCTCTATACAACAAATAAGCACCCAGTAAAGCAAATGGCAAAAATAATTCATGTAGTATTGGAGCAAAAGTTACAAAATGCTTAGGATAACTTAAAGGGAATTGTGTATGACATACATAAAGTCATTTATAAAATACAATTGAGCTGCATAAAACCAAATCTAAAAAGATAGATATATAAATCTAATTAATTATTCATCTTTTAATAAAATTATTCATTTGTTATTTCTGAATGAGAGAGAAAGAGAGAGAGAGAGAGAGAGAATGCGCACACACAAGTGGGGGGGGGGGGCAGAGAGAGAGGGAGACACAGAATCTGAAGCAGCCTTCAGGCTCCAAGCTGTCAGCACAGAGCCCGATATGGGGCTCGAACTCACAAACCATGAGATCGTGACCTGAGCCAAAGTCCTGAGCTCAACTGACTGAGCCACCGGGGTAACCCTAATTATTTTTTTAAACAGAACCCCCATAAATTTTATGGGATTTGAATGGGTAAATGGATTTCAAATTTCATGTGGAGAACTAAAAATCTGGGAATTGCCAAAAAATAATGAAGAATAGAGTGATGGTAGACTGTTTCAATGGGATTAAGCATTTGTTATAAAGCCATTGTAATGTAACAATTTTTACCCAAGACTAGCCATGAATAGATCTAAGTATAAATAGAAATTTAATGTATGACAAGATGACATTTTAATTCACTGGAAAGATAATATTTAGTCAGTAAACTGTAGTTTTGCAATTGGTCACCCATGTGAATATACATCAATCAAAACCTCTATCATACATTATATTCAAACAAATATTCCAGGTGGGTGAAGGGTTCAGATATAATTCAATACGATAACTTTAAAACTAAATTTCAGAAAACATTTGTATAAATTTGGTTGGGGATGACATTCCTTAGCAAGACTGGAACCCCATAAAGTATACTTAAAAAGGAAAGACTTATCAGAGATAAGAATTGTAAATTTAGGTATGAAAAGCTATCATAAAAAAGCCCAAAGACCAATAATGAACTAAGAAAAAAAATGACATTTCATATTATGTACCAACAGAAAAATATACTTAAAATAAATACTTAATAAATATACTTAAAATAAAAATAGGTACTTAAAAATATACTTAAGATAACAAAATGTCCAAATACTTGTTAGAAAACTAGAGGCTACAAATTAGCAATTCACAGACAAGAAAATATAATGGCCCAAATAAAAGAAAGCTGCTTAACCTCAAAAGTTTTTAGGAAAATTTTAATGGAAGCAAAAATTAGATAATTTCATCTTTCAGACTGGTTATGATTTAAAAGAAAAATGATATCTAAGTGCTAAACAATAGGGAGATTGGAAAACTGTTTAGCACTGAGAGATCATTTTTCTTTTAAAATGCAAATACACACACACACACACAATAGAGGTACAGATATACAAGGATGTTTATTATAGCATTATTTTTAGTAGCAAACATTATAAACAAACACCTAAAGGTTTATTTTTTCATTTTATTTTTTTAATGTTTATTTATTCTTGAGAGAGAGAGACAGAGAGAGAGCGGGGGAGGGGCAGAGAGAGAGGGAGACACAAAATCCAAAGCAGTCTCCATGCTATCAGCACACAGCCCAACATAGGGCTCAAACTCATAAACCATGAGATCATGACCTGAGCAGAAGTCAGATACTTAATTGACTCCAGCCACTCACATGCCCCAATATCTAAATGTTTAATACAACAGGCAGGCTGGATAAATTGTGGCATATGTACAGTATGGACTATTAAGCAGTTATTTAAAAAGAGTGAGATATATTTATTTTCATTTACCTGAAGGAAGGTCCTTGCTGTAGTGTTAAGCATAGTAGTCGAGAAATATATGATTCTATTTTGCTAAAATCTAATGAACAGCAATAACACACTAAAATTCTACGTGTGTGTGTGTGTGTATGTGTGTGTGTATAAAAAGTTGGTGAAAATACATACTAGGCTAACATTTACTATCTGAATGGGGATGTGATTCTAATTTTTGTTTTGTTTTTTAACTTCTTCTCTTTGCTTTAATCTGGTAAGAAAGAATTGCTTATGTTATTTAAAAGTTACAGTAACAGAAATATATTAAAATAAATTGTAGCAAATTATTCACTAATATGTCTTATGTTTTATGAATAAAATGGTCAGCATTTGAATGATTCTAAAGGGGAGGTTTTGTGTGTGTGTGTGTGTGTGTGTGTGTGTGCGCGCGCGCTTGGATTACATACACATTAAGTACAGGTAATTGTTAGTGGCCAAAACTGTGGTTGAAATAGTGGGAAATATTTGCAATCTTACAGAATAGGCAATGCTGCTGTCTACCTGATGTTTCATTCACGTTCCTCTTTCCCTGACATTAGTGCCTCTGTTACAAATATACTGTGAAGTCCATTCTTGAAAGAACTCTGCCAGGATTCTGAAATTTGAATTTTCTGTCCAGTGTAGCTGGGTAGGCTGGGCTAACCACTAGACCTCTGTGAAGGGATTGAATCAGCAGCACATACCCAGTTGAGGAGACAGATAAGGGGCACTCATAAACAGTTTTTTTCTCTTTAATTGGTTGTTTCCTAGTCCTTCTCTGACTTTAGAATTTTCCCCTTTCTTTGTGGTTTTAAAACCAGTGCAGGATCTGATGCAGAACTTTCAAGTATATAAATCCAGAACAATCATGACTTACTCTGCATGCTTCATTATCTTCAACTGTTTCTGATAAATATTTCTTTTTCCTCTGATTAAATCATGTTAGTTTGGCTTAAACTTTTTCCAGGCCTCAGGTTTCAAAGCTTCTTAACTCCATCTCATTATTACTACTTTCTTTCCATCTCCTCTGCTCAAACATATATGGTAAATATTCTTTTGGAATATGGGGTTTACATTTAAATTTTTCTTTTCTTTAGAAGTTTGTTTATTTATTTATTTATTTATTTTGAGAGACAGAGAGACAGAGAGAGTGCACATGAACAGAGGAGGAGCAGAGAGAGGGAGAGAGAGAATCCCAAGCAGGCTCTGTGCTGTCAGCACAGAGGCCAATGTGGAGCTGGATCCCAGGAACCGTGAGATCATGACCTGAGCTGAAATCAAGACTTAGACGTTCAACAGAATGAGCCACCCAGGTGCCCCATATTTGTCTGTTTTTGATAGGTTAGTGAGGTCCTCATAAAATGAGTTGAAAGTATTCCTGTTTCTTCTACTTTCTAAAACTATTTGTGAAAATTGCTATTATTTTTCTTTTTAAAGTCTTTAGAATTCACCAGTGAAATCATCTGGACTTCAGGCTTTCTTTGGGGAAGGTTTTTATTACAAAGTCAGCTTTTAAAATACATTTAAACCTATTCAGACTATCTGCTAACTTCTTTTGGTAAGGCTTTTCTCCCCCCTGCTAATTTTCCCATTTGATTCATGTTGTTACATATATTATCATCTAACATATAGATGATATGATGTAAAATTATCCTATTAATATCTATAGGATGTCTAATATAATCTTTTCAATTCTGATACCAATAATTTGTATTTTCTCTTTTTTTCTTGATCAGATTTGCTAGGGATTCATAAATTTCAGAACAAATTTTGGTTTTGTTAAATTTATTGTTTGATTTATAGTAACTTCTGCTTCTTTACAGATAAAGAAATTAAGGTTTGCCAAAATCATGTAAATGTGAAGTAGTAAACCGAAGGTATAGAGATTCAGACACAATTCTTTTTGACTCTAAAGCCTGGTCTCTTTTCATTTCTTTATGAGATTTCCTATGTCTCAATTAGACTTTAGTTGCAAAAACTGCAGCTCTGTACTTTTTATTTACAGTATAATTATGCTAGATACTCTTATTTTTGAATTTTTTTAAATGCTTATTTAGTTTTTGAGAGAGAGAGAGAGAGAGAGAGAGAGAGAGACAGAGCATGAGTGGGGGAGGGGCAGAGAGGGAGACACAGAATCCAAAGCAGGCTCCAGGCTCTGAGCTGTCAGCACAGAGCCCAATGGAGTGCTTGAAACCCACTAACTGTGAGATCACCACCTGAGCCGAAGTTGGATGCTTAACTGACTAAGCCACCCATAGATACTCTAATTTTTGGAATAGGTCTAGGATGGCTTCATTTTAGTTTACAGAATTCACATCTTTAGCAATTCTCATTGTAGTACATGACTCAGTATGAAAAAGCAAAATAAGAATAAGAGAAAAATCATGACTCTGCCCTAACATTATCTACCATTTATTTTCTTAGAGCATAAAATATATAAAGCGTTAATGATGCATTGGTTATCCTACCTGCCTATGTGAAACAATTTAGAATTTCTATTCTCACATGGAGATAGCTAGGGGAGAAAATGGTTCTTAGCCAAATCAGGGTATCAAGCTCAATTTAGGAGGTTTTAATCTGATGCCTGCCATTCAATTCCCATCTGCTAAATAAAAAAAAAAATTAAGGGAGGGGGTGAGCTCCTGGCATGTATATTTATATCTAATGAATGTAATATGCTCCCCTGGAAAAGAATCTGCCCAATTAGTTAAAAAGTTATTCTATGCATGAGGTGAATTATGTTATATGTGCTATAAGCTATTATAATTTATTAACAATATTTATTCCTTTAGAGTTTTTTAAATAGTATGCACTATTATATATATGAATGAGACTGGGCCCAAGATTTAGAAGTGGCACAAAATTGGCTAATCTAGCACAAGGGGTCTGATCCAGCACTATTTCAGAATATTGATTCCTATTCACCAAGAAGCTAGTAAGCCAAATGGAAGACCCACACTAATCTTAGAGTGACCCAGATAGAACCTCTGAATGAACCTCCCTTACCAACTTCTCCTAGGAGAAGACATCATAGTACATAGTACAGTACACCTCTAAGATGAATTTCCTTCGGGCCACACTTTATCTGGCAAGTCTTTTGACACTATTATATTCTAAAAACTATATGTTAGAGTTATTGCTTATAACTTAGATAGCAAACATAGTATTTTAATAAGTAATGCCCCAGTTTGCATTATAATTAGTGATACTTCTATTGAATTCATCATAGGTAGGTGAACATATCTATATTAAATTACTTGTAGAATACACACAAATGTGTTGGAAGTGAATTTTTAAATGTTTACTCTCTTACTTCCCATAGTCATATGAATCTCAATTAGTTTTGATAATAAGGACAAATGAAATTGAGGATTAAAAATATACATGAGAACAGTGTATATATTATAATATTTATAGCTTTTAAAAACTTTTTTAATGTTTATTTTTGAGAGAGAGAGATAGAGAAAGAGAGAGAGAGAGAGAGAGAGAGAGAGAGAGCGAGCAGGGGAGGGGCAGAGAGAGAGAGGGAGAAACAGAATCTGAAGTAGGCTCCCAGCTGTCAGCATAGAGCCCGATGCGGGGCTTGAACTCACAAACCGTGAGATCATGACCTGAGCCTAAGTTGGACACTTAACTGACTGAGCCACCCAGGCACCCCAATAACATTTATAGTTTTAAATACATGTACAACCGGGGTGCCTGGGTGGCTCAGTTGGTTAAGCGACCAACTTCAGCTCAGGTCATGATCTTGCAGTTTGTGAGTTCGAGCCCCGCGACAGGTTCTGTGCTGACAGCTCAGAGCCTGGAGCCTGCTTCAGATTCTGTGTCTCCCCATCTCTCTATACCTCCCCTGCTCACGCTCTTTGTCTCTCTGTCTCTCAATAATAAATAAACGTTAAAAAATTTTTTTTAAATACATGTACAACCAAAATAAAGGTTTTGGGTTTTTTTCTCCCTAAAAATAGAGTTGCCAGATAAAATACACTACTTAAATCTGAATTTCAGATAAACAACAAGCAACACTTTAGTATACGTATTTCCCAAATATTGCGCTGAACATACTTATATTAAAATATATACCTGCGGGCCTGGGTGGCTCAGTCAGTTGAATCTCTGACTCTTGATTTCGGCTCAGGTCATGATCTCGCGGTTCCTGGGATCCAGCTCCACATTGGCCTCTGTGCTGACAGCACAGAGCCTGCTTGGGATTCTCTCTCTCCCTCTCTCACTGTCCCTCCCTCTCTCTCTCTAAATAAATAAGTAAATTTTTAAAAACGTATTCCTTATTTCTCTGATATTTACATCTTATTCAGCATCCTGTTCTCCCCCCTAAATATGGGAACCCCTTTGAAAGAGAAAAAGAAAATGCTTCATTTTCAAGAGGTACTTAGGATATTTCATAATGTTTGTTTTTAACTAAAGACTTTAGGTAACTGACTTAACTATAGTCTTCTTTTCCTTAGTAACTTGTTACAATTTAAATAGGGCACACTTGAGTTAATATGAAACTTCCTCCTTAAAAGAAAAAAAAAAAACTTCCCAACTGAGTTTTTTCAAGATCTAATTCATCAAGGTCACTTTCACCTACAAAAACATTTTCAAGTAATTTAAACAGATGGGCAAAGATGTTAACCACATTCAAAGATTTATCTTGACACAGTTTATAGCTCCTGATAAGCTTTTTCTGTGGTTCCTTTCTCCATATGACTTTGTGAAGCCATTGTCCAGAGGTCAAAAGCCAGAGTTCTCTGACATTTTGAGCCAGAGAAAGGTATTTTCTTCCTTCTTCCCCCAAAAGTTTCTGCTGGTACACATCTAAGCCCATACGAGATAATGTGCAATCATCCGCAGAATGCAGGCAAGAGCAGCAACCTAGAATAAAAATGCCTCCTTCTATCCCACTCACTAATTTTCCCCAGTGAAATCACTCAAAAATTAAATTATGCTCTACATGCTCTGTCTCAGACCATATTTTGGATTCTACATTCCTTATTCAATATACGAGTAGGATATTAAGAGAAAGCTAAATAAGTAATCTATAACCCAATATTTTATATGTTAAATGTAAGAGCTTTTACTTGTCACCCACAGTGTCTTTGTGATTTGGCTGTGCAAACAAATTTTCTTTTTCCCGTGAATGCATAGAATATAGCCTCCAGTTCTTTCTCATCCTTCTAATTAAGTACTATCTGAATAGACTCGGATCTTAATTCAAACCTAATTATATTATCAACATTCAAAGTAAAATTAAAAAGTACAATTTAATCACTGCTGCTTGCAAATTCAGTAACCATTCCAAAAATTAGGAATCTAAGACTGCAATATTTTAATGGTTTCTGACATAATCAAAAATCAAAAATCAAAAAGCTCAAAAATTGATTTATTCATGGGCTTGTATTGGTCATGATCTGATTAGCAAAGCACCTAGACTTTAGCACTTCTGTTGACAGAAGCTAAAAGTGGTATGCAAGTGGCATTTCTCTTTCCCTAAGAGGAAATTACAAAATATTCTACATTGGAGGATTTCAATATAGAACAATATTGACAGTGTTCTTTATTATAATGGGCTCAGCATACATTTTGTTTAATAAAATTCCGAACATCACATTAGAGATCACCCTTTTTTCTACCCCTCTTTCCTCCTTCTAGAGTTACTCTTCATCTGGTCTTGGGTGCATGCTCTTCTTTCATTTACCACATGTATCCCTCTGCATTCTAATTTTTGGTATATTTCTCTATTTCCCACATCAAATCATAGCTAACATAAGGAAGTGTCATTGTCTTTCATGTATAGTAAAAGAAAAATACATGCCTATGAGCCAATCACAATACTATTGGCTAATTAATAAGAGCAGCTCAAGTGATAAGTTTAGTGGAGTGGGAGAAACACAAAAACTATAGTAAATGTTAAATCACAACGAAAAAAGATAATAGATATTTCATGTGTGCATAAAAGTAATTATGAGGTCATAATTTTGGTAACTGTAGAAATAAAATCTGAGGGATGATAATTCTGGTTTTAATAAAGGACAGAAAGTCTTAAATTAATTATTATTTCAAGAGTTGAGAAAATTGAGAGCATATATATTTATATGCATTTATATATGTTTATAGATGTTAAATATATATTAAATGGAAACTATTTTTATTTATATATGTATATATGTTACATGTATATATATTCTGTTTATGTACAAATACCTGTATATTCTGTATACATATACACAAGAGAAATAGTTTCTCATTAAACATATCTCCCCCTCTCCCCAGAATATTTCTATCTCTGTATCTAATGACTTCTTGACATCCTCACACATTTACCTATAAAATTCCATATAATTCTGTTACAAGATATATTTCAATGGTAATATTTTTGTTGATAGAAATTTGGAAAGTACAGAAAAAGCATTCACAGCATGAATATTGCTCTGGTTGGAAGTGATAGGAAAGCGGGCAGAAAGACTCTGGTATTTGAAATTCAAAAATATGTGATCCTTTTTAAATGTATTGATTGAATAGTGGATCTTCCTCTTGCATCCTGGACATGGACTGTGTGCGAATCCGGACTAGAGAGTTAAGAAATATATGGGAAGAGGAAAGTTAATGGCTGGCTGGTCTTGTAGTCTTTCCTTAAGACTCATCTGATGATGTCTGGTAAATCTCTCACATCAACTCAAGAAATTGTTAGTCGATTACTATACTTGATCCAAGACAAATTATAATTGAGTCAAGTTCTGTATTTTGGAACAAGCCTTTTTACTTCCTCGTTGACATCGAGTAGTGAGCATTGACATTGAGATGAAGCTCAGAGAATTGGGACCAGTGCAGTACAGCTCACAAGCTATGTTACCAGGTAATCAAGAACACTTGGGGAAACAGTGTGACTAGCTAGTCACGTAAACCTGAGGCAGGACTGTCCAGGACGAAGTACGCTAAAGCCAACTGCATCTCTTAGCTTAGATTTTTCCACCCACACTCAGCCTCACCTCTCATAATCACACATATCCTGAGAGTGGAATGCCTGGGAAACTGGAAGCTATGTCTGGATGTCAGGACACTCCTGCTCAGCTCCTGCTGTGCACAGTGTATCATTTACTGCCCTTTATCTTTTTACAAAGTCAAGTGAACTTGATGCTGGGTGAAGCTTATTATGCTTCATTAGCTTAATTATAGAAAAATTAAAATGATTGGCAGATAATGGTTATCTCTTAATGATTTTTAGCAATGCACTACAAGAAGGGGATAAACTCAGACTAGAGGTAACCTGTTAAAAGCCAGAAAGGTCAGAAAACACAGCTTTTAAAAGCTTCCTGAACTGGTAAATTGAAGCCATAAATGTTAAAAAAAAAAAAAAAAAAAAAAGAAAAGAAAAGAAAAAGAAAGAAAGAAAAGAAAAAAAACCCAAATTTCCTACTCCAGGCTGAAAGTGATACCAGCAGAGGCAGCAAAGTCTCAGCCTGAGAAGGATATTAGGCTGGGGTCCTAAGCAGCAAAAAATAAGATTAATGGATTGCCTTCCCACTATATCCTAGACTTTTAATATGCATCTAGTTAATGGCCATTAAGCAAAAGAATCAGATGATAGATAGATAGATAGATAGATAGATAGATAGATAGATAGATATAATGGTCTGCAGGTAATAGATAAGATTCTTCAGGTTTACTGACTATATTTAGAACACATCCATGTTTGCAGGTACTTGAAAATGACACAGTATAAAGAAAATGGAAGTCTAGTAATTTTTGAAGGAGAATGGATTACTGGATTGCCCAAAATCACCAGGCAAGGCTAGCAACAGCCTGTGACTATTAAGAGCTAATGGTTTTCTTAAAGATGGTTCAGTTTTGGACAGGAGGAGTTTGAAGAACTTAGATATATCTTAAGTGTTCATATCTGGCAAGAGCTGGATTGCTACTTTTCCATGAGCTCAAACTTGCTGAAAGATAGAAGTTTGTAAATGTCAAACAATAGACGGTTGTGAAAACCAAGATAATGCATATATTTCAGTGAGAGCCTGTTAGGTTTGAAGGAAAGGTAGTGGCAGAACAGAAGACTGCAGAACATAAAAATTTAAGGGTCAAGTAGAGGAGGCTATGAAAAAAAAGGCATGGAGAGGCTGAAGCTATAGAAGGAAGATATGAGTATATTGGATGAACAGGGACACAAAGGTATGTCCTCATTTGTGTAAAAAGTTATTAAATTTCTTGAAGGCTTATTTATGAAAAGGAAGGAATTCAAGTGGAGGAACTGATCTAGAATAGGAAGAATACCTCATGCTCATATATAGGAAGGAAGAAGAAAAAAAAAAGTGCAGACATAGTTTCCTGGAAGAGGGGTGGAAGAAATTTGAGAATGTTAAATATAATCTCCCCCCCCCCCCCAAGTAATTAGTAAGGAAGTTAAGGATTATAGGTTATATAGGTAGTTTTAGGTGAGTAGTGGTGGTGTGAGTGAGAAAGGGAGATGAAAGGGACAAACAAAATAATCTTTGAGGGGTGTGGAGTGCTCAGCTGACATGAAAAACCATGACAGGAATCAGCAAAAAATCCAAATATAATTTGCTCCTAAAGAGATTTCTATTTCTTTACATTATTCCAAAAAACTTAAATCAAAATGTGGCTTTTTCACTATCTGATTTTCCTCTCCCTCTACTTTTATTTAACATGGAACACTAATGCAGGATGACTTTATAGCTATAATATGGAGAATATACATTATATTTCTGGTGAATTAATGTTTTTATTATACATAGAGCAATTCTTTTATCCCAAATGGATTTGCCTGTTGATATATGTTTTGTCCTCTCATGTCAAAGCATTTCTGCCAGTGGGCATTGCTGTGAATAAAACTGATTACTAAAAAGAAATGAAATTCTTCTTTCTCCACATACACATACACGCACATGCACACACACACACACACACACACACACAGATGCTCACACAATTTGCATATATCTTTGATGATTTTGAGAATCAACAAATAGAAACCAAAGTGTGCTGGGGGAAATATTTACTATTTACATTTTTAAATAGGCTGCCATTATTTATACTACTGTCATTTTGTGTTATAACTGAATTTGTCTACTGTACTTCATTAGTGGCTTAATAGTACAACGCTTTCCTGAACCTTTAGTGCCGTGATGATTCAGGGTTCTTGCAACATTACTGTTCTTACTATATTTAGGATTATAAATTTAGTGTATGAGACTATTTATTTTTTCATAGCCTTTCTTCAATTAAAGTAATGTGCAGCAGGTGAAGAGTGGTTTGGGAGCAGGGAAATGATGTGGTTAGAGCTGTGCTTTAGGAACATTAATCTGTCAGGATTATAGAGTACAGAATGGCATCTACATGACTTGGCAACCAATTGGATGCTGAGCAGAGTAGGATGTGAGGTGGTGAAGCCAGGAGTCTCCAAATGTGTCTCCAATTCTTTTGGAATCTGACTCTTTTTGGAGTCTTCAAATGTGATTCCAAGGTCTTGAGTTGTAGGCACTATGAATATTAGTTTGTATTAATCACAAAAAGAAGGAGAAGAGTATCAGAGATGAATATGAGAGACTTTGGGGGAAGAGACTTAATAGTTTTTAATATAATCAATTTAAGAATGTGTGAAGATATTCAGAGTATTAGAAAGTTTGGAATTGAGTTCAAGAGGGAAGCTGGGCACAGTGTAGGAGAGATCCTTCACTGAACTTCATAAACTGGTATATTTGCAATAAATATTAAGATGATATGCTGTCTGGATGGTATAAATAATGGAGTAAATAATCAGTGAAATACCATAAAGGGCAGACAGAAACATTAGTGACAGAATAGGAAGTCATACAGAAAATGTAATCAAAGCATGGCATCTTTTAATGTATTCGCTCCCCATATCAAATGCAGGCCTTTCAGCTGGTTACTATTTATCCTTAAAAGTAGGTATTTTCAATATCTAGGAACTTTCTATCAGGGTCTACCAGGGTTAATCTGTTACTCTCTTTCTTCTACCCTATACTTTTTCTAGTTCTTTCCTGGCTAAGCCCTTACTGCTTAGGGACCACGAGTATCTCTACTCAGTGACCTCACAATAGTGAGTTTTGTGTTTGGTAATGATTCTTCATGGTCTGTTACATACATTACAATAACCTCTCTTTCTAGATCTTCCCAGTATGTCCAACACCTATCAATTCCCTTGTGGAGGTACAGACCAGACTTCTGCCCATTCCATGCTGCTCTCTGTTTTCTGCTATCTTGATCCATAAATTAATTGCTTCAGTAGCCTTGAACAAGTTCCTGCTTAGCCCAATAAGACTGCCACCACATTTGAGCTTCAGCTTTCTGTGCTGGGAGGGACTGATCTGTTAGGCAGAGAACTGGGCAAACGTGCAGCTCATCTCTTATTTTTTCCTTCCTTCATTGATTATGATCCTTCTTTGCCTATTTTCTAATTCTCAAAAAGTGAGATGCCCTTTACATTTTGTCCAGTTTATATTTGCTTATGGTGGGAAGGAAATTCCTTTAGTAAATGTGCCATCATGGCTGAAAGCAACACTTCCTGAAGCTGTAAAATTTTAACAAACAAATGCTTCTAAAATATCCAAATTCATTTGTGTGTTGTGGTCGCTGAGACCACCTGCATATTCGGCGATTCTCTAGGAAGACTTATCATATAGTCATATGATGGCTATGATTTATCGACGTTAAAGTAAAAGGATACAAAGCAGAATCACAGGGAAAAGGCATGTGGGGCAAACTCTCCTGAAACCAGCCACAAGCTTCCAGGAGTCCTCTCCTGGTACAATTACAAAGGATCACTTAATTTCTCCAGCAATGAGTGGCAGTAACATGAGTGAAATGTCTATCAGGGAGACACATTAGAAACTCAATGCCCTCTGCCTAGCATGTGTCAAAGATCCAGACTCCCAGAAGGAAAGGATGTGTTCAGCATAAACCACACTACTTGCACAAATGCTTTGGGCCAGTGAGCCACCCTATTATTCAAGGAATAATGGAAACACTCCTGACGTGTTAGCTTTCAGATACCAGCCAAAGGCCAACCTTGCAAGTAACTAAGAATAAAAGTCTCAGGCTTACTATGTGAACCCTTTTCCTGCACAATGCGGTATCTCTAATTTAAGCCCCCAATGAGATACAGAACTTAACATGATCCGCTTAATTTATGAACAATGTCCCTCCATCTTGTTTTTCTTCCCTGAAATTTTAAGTTTGTTTTTACAGAACAAACTAAATACTTATTTTTCAAGTAGCAGTAAACTATACTGATATAATTGAATATAAATAGATGGATATACAGTTAATTCTCATCATTCTCAGATTCTGTGTCTGCAAATTCATCTACTCACTAAAGTTTACTGTGACCCCAAAATTCATACTCCCATTTTCGTGCTTATTTGTGGACTTGTTCAAAGTGGTGAGAAATTTGAGTCCATCAACATGCACATTCATGGCTGAGGTCAGACAAGGCCAGCCTCTGTCTTCTTGTTTCAGTTCTCATGCAAAAATGACTAGAGGCTAGAGATAAGAGGGGTCAGGGCAGTCAAGTACCAAAACTCTGGCTCAGAGTCAGCTGGATAGGGTGAGATTTCCAACTCTGGCCCCACTTAGTGAAGTGGCCCCAGGCAGGCCACTTGCCACTTTTGAACGTTTTCTTTTTTGTAAGATAAATACAATTTAGCAGAATAAGCTATTTTTAGGATTTAAAGGTTATAATCCATGTGAGATGTATATGTATGTATTTTCCTTGGGGGCAGTGGTTCAGTATTTCCGAATTTCGTGTTCCCGTGACTTTATAGAATATAATTACTGTGAATGATGAGTATCAGCTGTATGCATTTTTATCTCATTCCTCCATTTTGTGTTGGATTGTCTTCTTGCTGAAGTTCATGTTTTATAGATTTTAGTGTGGATCTGAGAGTAGCAATCTATATTAATCTTTCCCATCATAAGGTGACTTAATTTGTTCTCCTTCTAGAATAATAATTAATAGGGTAACAATTTTAGGTTTAGGTTGACAATTTGCATATATCATCCCATTTTCTCCTGGCATGAATGAGGTGATAAGAAAACTGCCATAGGTCTATTTATTGTTCCTTTGTAAGTCATCAGTTCTTCAGAGGGCTTTTAACAGTATTCTACCTTTGATATTTTGCAGTTATACCATAATGTACCTACATGTTGATTTATTTTTAGTCCTGCTTAGGTCTCTGAGAGTCTTTTTGAACGGAGTACTAAATGAATTTCTTTATTCCCGCAAACTCTTTACCTTTACTTACCAAAATATTGCTTCCTCACCAATTCCTTTTTATTCTTCTAAAAGAGAGACTCGCAAATGAACCACAAGGGCCTAACTGGCCTATTGTTTGTTTTTGCAAATAAACTTTGGTTGGAACACAGCCACCTGTTTGTTTACAAATTATCTATAGCTGCTGTTGCACTATAGTGACAGAGTGGAGACTAGCCTGCAAAGTCTAAAATATTTACCATTTGGCTCTTTATTGAAAAAGTTTGCTGACCTCTGTTCTAGGGTTCCTAGTAGATGTGTATTGAAGCAGCACTTAGTCTAACTCTTGACTGACTCTTCTTATTTTCAAAATGATGTTGCATTTCTGTACTAGTTTTTGGTTTTCCCATTTATCAATTCTTTTAAAGTTTCCAATTCAGAGTTTACTCATTTTTTTGCAGGTAAAAAATTTCAGTGACTATTTTCTTAGTTCCAGTATTTCAATTGATTACTCTCAAAAAGGCTCATTTCTTTTTGTTCTATTTCAGTTTCTTGCACACTTTTATGGGTATAATGTCTTCAATTATCTCACTCACTGAAATTTAAGCTCCATGAAGGTTATGATTTTTGTGTGTTTTGCTTTATGAGTTCTATTCCCAGTTTCATATAAGCCATAGAACCAACCAGTGGTCAGCAGTTTTTTTTTTTTCAGCATCTGTTTGAAAGTTGGGTAAGAGACAGGAAAAGGAGTTTTAGAAGTAAGCCTGGTTTTGGTTACTGATTCTTAAAAAGTACTTTAATCATTATTACTTAATATAACTTAATTTCCAGATGCTTCTGTTGGTTTCTGGAGGTGGGAAGCTCACAACTTCTGCTCCTGGAACAATTTGGTATCTTGTTCTGTTTCATCTCATAGGAATGTCTAGCTTGCTGTGAGATCAGCTATCTGTATTTTTTTTTCTCTCTTTATCTTCTGTGGATTTTACCCTCATAGTTTCTTCAATGTGTAAAAAGATCATGCATTTCCCCCTTATTCTTTACTTTCACTTATTTGTTTTCCATCCACATTTATCTCACCCCTCTCTTGCATCATTAAGTGCCCTCTATGCTGGACCATTTCCATTACCATGGAAAGAATGCTGTAATATTTCCCATCTTACTAAAACTCCCCCTTTACCTCACCTCTCCCTCCAGCTAAAGCTCATACTCTTATTTTGCTTTACACCGCACACCTCACAGTCATCTATACTGGCCAACTCTATGTCTTTTCCAATTCTGTCCTCCAGGTACTCTATGGCCTTCACTGAAGCCATGCAGGTCAAGGTCTCAATGACTCATGCAGCCCAAATTCACCAATTGTTTGTCAGTCCCCAGCTCACCTGACTCATCAAAAGTATTTGACATGACTGACCGTTTTTCCCTTCTTAAAACAGTTGCTATACATCAATTTGGTGACACCCCCACTCTTGTGAATATCCATTGCCTCACTTTGACTCACTCCTGAAGTCTTTCTGGACCTTTGTCAAGTTTCTTGACTTTTTAAAATTAATACCTGTTCCCCAAGAATCAGACTCCGACATCTTCTGTGTTTATACTTACTCCCCAGGTGATCTCACCCAGCCCCATACTTTCATACGCTAGCTATATATTCCCCATGCAATTATTTATAATTCTAGCTCAAACTTTCTTCTTGATATGGGACTCCACAATCCCTCTTGCATTTCTATTAGGTATTTCAATCTTAATTTGTCCAAAATGGGATTGTTGATTCCTTTCTGAATCCCTGTTAAAATTATCCCTCACTGTGTGTGTTCCATTTCAGACAATTGCATCTATATTCAGTGGGATCAAGCAAACAACAACAAAAAGCTTGTAATCATCCTTGACTTCTCCTTTTTTCTCACAACCCACATCTAGTCCATCAGAAAATCCTGTTGGCTCTATCTTTAAAAACAAATTCACATTCTGACCTTTTATTATAACAACCATGGCTCAGTGATGTTTAATCTGCCATAATCTCTTACCTGAATAGCTACTTAACTCAGTTTAAGTTTTTATTTTTTGATACCTAGATGCTAACTAGTCTCTACACAACTGCCAGTGTTCCTTTTAAAATAGAAGGCAGATTACTGTATTCCCCTGATAGAACCTTCCAATTGCTTCTTATCACATTTACACAAGAATCTAAAGTCCTAAAGTCTGTATGATTTGCCCCTGGCTGCCCTATCTAAGATCTATAGGATTTGGTCCTGGCTACTTAGCTACTTATTTTATGTTATTTCCTAGCACTCCTGCTCATTCCCAGTGACTTCCAGACACACTGCTCTAATCTTTCTTCCACAAACGCACCAAGTTTTGACTTTTCTCTACAATCCATGTTTTAGCAATGCATATTTGCTTCTATTTGATTGGTGAACAAGGTAATGATGCCAGCACAATGCTAAGTTGCACTGGGTCTATATGTGATCTTTTCCTAGGCAAGGGGAACCAAAATAAGCAAGAGATGCATTATAACTATTTAGCCAGAGAGAAAGTTTCCCTTCACTCAGCCGCTGCACTGGGGGTATGAATAAGCAAGGCTCCTGTACCAGCAACCACCACCCAACCAGGTACACCCCCAACCTTCTGTAGCTCGCACCTATGTGGGTTGCACTGTCTCCCAAGCCCACTTAATGGCTGCCCCATGCTCTTAGAACTTTGTTTCATCCAGCACTCTTTCAGCTCTTGCCAGCTCTGTTCTGATATTAAGCATTGCCAATGATCTCCAATTTATTGCTTCTGCACACTTTAAATATTCATGGTGGTGGCCTCCAGTCATGCTTGACTAGTTGCCTGGATCACCCAGTTTGGGGTACCAATGACTGTTAAATTCTCTGGTTTCACAGTTGGACAGATACCATGTGATCTGCTCCTAATCTTAACTCCCCTTTAAGCCCATATTTTTGCAGAAAAAAGTTTTACCCTCCACCACTATTATAAATATACAAAACATAGCAGAAACACCTCATTCTTCTGCCCATGAGCCTTGGCATTTATCGTTTATTTTGTCAAGGACACTCTACCCCAAACAGCTTCATTGATTTGCTTTCTCAATGACACCTTACCCACAAGGCGTTTCAATGCAACACACCTAAAATAACACCCACCCTCAGTACTCTATCCCTTTAACCTCTCTTCACTTCCTTCTTAGCTCCTGATAATTATATATTCATTTGTATATGGACGAATTGTCTGCTTCCCACACTAGAATGTAAGCTCTATCAGGGCAGGAATTTTATGTTTTGTTTACTGCAATAAAAATATTTGGCAAATACTTGGTGCTCAATAAACATTTGCTGAATTAATGAATAAGTGGCTCAATGAGTGGATAGTTTCCTCTTCTAATAAACACTTTTCCACAGTCTTTGATGCAGACTACTTTGTGAAAATTATTTCTCATTTTCAACTACATATTAAATAAAAGAAATCATTTTAAGACTAAGAGTTAAAGTAGTTTCATGAGTTAATACATTTAGCTATAAACCAATGCTAATGACTTAAATATAATTGCTAAAACTCTTTTAACTAAAAAGAATTGCTTTAGGACGTTTAATGTTGTCATTAATAATTTCAAGAGAGTAAATTAAAGCTCTGTGGCATGGTAGAAATTCAAGATCTCTGAATAAGAAAAGTTAAGTCTGAGTATAGCAGCATGTATATATTTGTTTAGTTACATTCTTTTATTTTCCAACGGTATATTTGAAAGGTAAGTACTAGGTGATACAAACATCTAATCTCCTCAGCTCTTCTTTTCGAGATTGGATTTCACAACCTGTTTTTGTTAGCCTATTAATCTTCCTTATTTTTCAGGTGTCAGGTGGAACGGGGCTCTCATTTCCCAGTGGTAAAAACTCTGTAGGGGAAAAGGCTTGACCCTTATCAAGCAGAATTAGAGTCATCCCGGAATTTACTATCCTGTTTATATATTCCTGGGGCTAGAAAGACCTCTATGGAAAGTGGTGGGAGTGGAGACGCATGTAGGTGTGCAGTGGGAAGAAAGTAGAGGTAGGTGAGAGTGGTCATGGGATATGATTACATAAATTATACTTAAAAAATAGGAGAGTGTGTGATGGTCTGTGTGTAACTTTCCTGTGTTTTCTCATATGTGAGGTGGCCCAGCAAAGCGGCTAAGAGTGTATCTCTATAAATTGGCTGCCTGGACTTGACTGCTTTCTTTACCACCTACTGGTTGTGATATCTTGGGGAAGTTTACCTTTGTTTAGTCACCTGTAAAAGTAACTGCTCCAAAGAATTATTGTGATAATTAAATAAATTAATGATGTAAAGCATTTAGAACAGTGTCTAGTATGTAATAAATTTTCAGTGTGGTGTTTGCTATATTTCATTCTTCCTCCTGAACGAGGTTGCTAATCAACGAAATGAACAGCAAAGAATTTAAGAATGCCCAAAGAGCAAGAGCTAAATACAAGTTACTTAAGTAAATGGAGAGAGCCTTTATTTTTTTTATATTAAAACAAGGAGAATATTAATCTTTTTTGATGTAACTTTTTTTTTATTGTAGTTGACACACGATGTTATGTAAGCTTCACGTGTACAACATAGTGATTTGACAACTCTATGTGTTATGTCACATTTACCACGATGAAGCCATTAGGCCATGTGGCTTTGGAAGCACTAGTTTTCATTAGTGTGTATTTCTAGCTAGGTGCATCAATTTTACAATGAAAACTAGATCTTGAAGCAGATAAATTTAATAAGATAGAAACTATAAAAGAACATTTTAATAGGTTTTATGACATTAAAATCAAGAATCATTTTTGAGTTTCTAAATTATTAATGAAAATAATTTGACAAAAGCCTTGCAACTGTTGTTTGTGCACTAAAGAAGTAACAACAGTTCAACTATAAAAATTTCTCCTTAGGATCTGGTGACTTGGTCGTAAAAAATTGTCTTGAGACTGAAACCTGGCATATGTTGTGTTCATTTGAAGCATAAATGGCTATTAGTTAGAAACTGTCATCATTATATCTTGAAAAGCAGGAAGAATATTAGTTTTATATTTCTCACTTATTAAGCTCTAACAGAAGGTAGAGTTCTCTTAAAATGGACGTTTTTGTTTTAATAGTCATGACTAAATTCTGAAGACTTCAAGGCAATGCACACACATAAACTTCATGGGAATTCTAGATAATAATTAACAATAGCATGTCGTGACAGAGGGAAACCATGAAGGCCAAATAAGACATGTGGTAATAGTCACTGGTTGGGCTGACACACCACAGGGGCTTCATTAAGGATGACTGTGCTATTTCTCTTGTAAAATTTATAAATTTGAAGTATACAATCAGAATTAATCTCAGATTCAAGTAAAAGAAAATAACTACAAATGTGCTTGCTGCTTTAGAAATATAACTTTTTAATGATATTGAGTTACAGAAATATGTGAAAAGAAAACTTGGAACACTTTAAGCTGAGTGGTGCTGATTAGCCCAGCGGGCCATATGGGTAAAATATTTTGTTGGAATTCAAATGAAATGTCTGATGATAATCACAACAGAACTGTGGATATAGAAAATTATCTGTTCATCTCGATCTAAAATTTTGCTCAAATTATGTTTAGTGGAGCACATTACGTGGATATACTACATATGTATGTGTGTTTAAAGCTTTCTGGTAGGAATTCTCCAATCATATAGTCAGGTGGCGAATGTAACTTTTAGTTGTCAACTGAACAACCTCTACTTTGGACACCGATTTTTATTGATGGTTAATAACTGAATCTAACTGATTTCAAGTTAGCTGACATTCCAATATTTTTCATTTCAATTGTACTCCATCAAAGCAGAGTAGAGCAAAGACTCTTCTTCCCACTGTGGTTTATGGAACAATTTGTCATTGAGGGGTGTGGCTTATCTTCTCTTCTATGCTGCCCAACTGAGACAGAGTGCATCAGGTCTTTGATTCTTAGCACTTGGTCCCACTGGCATCTGAGGCCACATTTAAGGTCTCATTGTGGCTTTTATTGGTTGGCTGTGGACACTTGTGTTTATTTGGAGGGCTTTTTCATTTCTTTCAGCCATCTCAGACTTCCCACAGTCTTCTCAAGGAGGGTGGTGAATATAGAAACATTTCGGTTGCACTTCCTCCTTTTGCTGTTGGTGTGACAGACTTGAGTTGTGACATTTAGGGGGCTGTCTCAGATTATCTCCATATGAAATAGCTGTGTCACAATTTCTAATATGACATTATACCATGTTGGTTTAAGAGGCTTCTCTTTGAGGCTCAGCATCTTCCTGAGTTTCAACCAGAAAGTGAAGCTTATATATCCTTCTATGTTTATATCTTTACCCAAAATCTCTTAAAATTTTGCTATTTTCTATTATCCCTTATCCTGAGGCTAGGTCCACACTGGGCCAGTTTGGTTCAGGGTGCCTTCTTAGATATTTATAAGAGCATGTAACACTTTACTGGATACTTTTCATTTGTTCCTCTGCACCCATTTCTGCACCATTCACCACCCTGCTCTGTATTTGAGAAGGGTGAGTTATTTGGATTAAGTCAATTGGAACCCTTGCTCTCTGGATTTTAGGTCTTCATGGGAGACACCAGCAAGAGACTGGAGGGTAGGAAGAGAGTGATATTAAGGTATTTATTCTTCTACTTCCACTCCTACTAGGTTGCTGAAGGTGAGAATTCTTGTTAGATGATCCTCTTTTAGGGCTTTGCGTGGTTCTGCTAGTTTCTATTTCCCCTTACATCATTAGACTGTGGTGGCAACAACTACCTTTTATGTTATTCCTAGAATTTTTCACCAGTCATTTGGTTTCCCTTAAACCTTTAATTACATGTTGTAAATTGTCCTTTTATTTAGCTCTCCACATTGCCACTTTAGAATGCCTTCTTTTTGCTGATACTTTGATTGTTACAGTGTTTGATAGCATAATGGTACCAGGAAACATAACTCCGAACTGGGATTCTGAAATTGGCATTCTCACATAACTAGAGAGCACTAGTGAGCACTGCTCACTAGACAGAAATGTAACATAGTAATCTGAGTCATGTGATGGCATTATCGTAATTCAAGTTATTACCAGTGGCATGGGATGAGGTTGATATGGAAAGTAAGGTGTTTGGAAATAAACTGTCTTTGTTAACTAGTCACTGTGGCAATAATAATGAATACAAAGGCTGGATGGTCTGTTGACTTTTCGGTTGACCCAATGCTAATTCAGAACATTAATGGAAAATGAGAAAGCTCCTATGTTAGCTTTCAAGGAACTCCTTATCTCCTAAAGTCAGGGAAAATATGGCAAAAATCAAGCCCACAGCTTGACTCTAATGAAGGCAGGGATCCAGTACCAATTAAGTGCTTAACATTTCTAAATGTCTCATGCTAAGTTAAGGGCATTGATGGAGAAGCAGAGACTGTGCAGTAAAAAGAGAAACATTGGACAGACACAGACAAAGCTATGGAATTTGAGCCCCCAAATCCCAATGAACTTCCCTTCATGTCAGAGCCATTTTTCTTTTGTAGAAGCCAGGTAGGTGCACTTTACTGTCAGATACAAGGTAAGGACAGTGATCACAATGAGCAGCACCAGCAGAGTGACAATCACAGGAGATGTCCCATGGGCAACTGTGATGATGTCCAGTTGCTTGTGAGGGATCTAGGAATAAAACAGTTGGGCAGCCTATGACATACTTCTTGACATATATAGGCAGAAAGTCTCTAGATCTAGTGGGCAAAAAACCAAATCAGGTCTCCTTAAGGAATGCATACACCTGTACCTACTTTTAGAACTCAGCCACTTCCCAAACATAAAATACCTTAGATGAGGAACTGCTAATATAGTATGTGACTCTTCCTCCAGACCTTGCCCAGAAGGACCAAGAGGCATGACCACATGTATTAAGGAATTTACCCAGAACTTCCGGGCATTATTAGGTCTTGCTTCTGAAATGATGCTAATCTCTAGAGACCCAAAATGCCACCACAGTTCACTAGTTAGAATGAAGATTATGGAAATGCTTCCTGCTGGATTCATTGAAATCATATGCCAATCGTATGATTATTACCCTAATTCTAGAAAGTACAGTGCAAATGTATATACTTAACATTTAGTGGAATCCCCACATTGGCACTGTGACCAATGAAGTGGGGGTTACTATGGTATAAAAGCCAAGTAGAAGCCCCCGTTGCTAATTCTCTTTCTGAGAAAGTAAACCAAAAGTAATAATGCCACGTCTTGGGGAATTTTAATGAGTAGTGCCGTGATCAAAGACCTGAAGAAAATAAGGTACTGATCCCTATCCCATCACCACTTTTGTGCAAAGTCACCCAGATCCTGAGAATGATTGTAGGGCTGCTGAAAAGTCAGTTGGTGCTCTGCAGCTGTGGTTCCAGATGTGGAATCTTTACTGAAACAAACCAGTAGATCCCCTAGTCCATGATATACAACTATAGACTTAACAAATCCTCCTTTTTTTCAATTCCTATCAGTAAGTATAATCAGAAACAAGTTAGATTCACTTGGAAGATAGCAGTATGCTTTCACGTCCTTCCATAACAATGTGTCAAATCTTCATCTCTCTGTCCTTAAGATAGAGATGTCCCTGTGAGAAAGGACATACTATAAGTAATGAGCAGGCAGCCTCTGGCAGAGGCAACTTAAGGATGCCTCATAGCATTCACATTGGGGCTGCTCCCAGTCAATGACTGAGCATGAAAGCGGTAGATTGGCATTGACACTAGAGTCAGGCCATTTCTGCCCAACATTGTGCCAAAAAATGGACAAATTCTCCCCCCCACCCCCCGGAGCTCCCCATTGGCTTGGCTGAGACATTCTCAGAGCTGAAGAACAGCCAGGGGCTTGTCCTACCACTCTCCTTTCACAGGTATCACACCTACATCTTTTGGCTTTTTTTTTCTTTTTTTGAATGAGTTGCTTGTTTTCTTGTTTTTGAGTTTTCACAGTTCTTTGTATATTTTGGATGTAAGCCCTTTATCAGATATGTTTTGAAAGTATTTTCTTCCAGTCTGTGTCTTGACTTTTCATTCTTTTAACAGAAGCTTATGAAGCACAGATGGTTTTAATTTTAATGAAGTACAACTTACCAATTTTGTCTTTCATGGATCATACTTTTGTGTTGTATCTAAAAAGTCATCAACCCCAAAAATTAAAAAATAAAAATAAATCGTCATTTTGGTCTATGATAAATTTTAAGCTAATTTATCGTGAGAGTCTAAGGCAAGTAATTGGATTTATTTATTTATTTTTGCATGTGGATGTCTAGCAGTTCCAGGGACCATTTGTTGAAAAGACTAGCTTTCTCCACTGAGCTGCTTTGGTTCCTCTGTCAAAAATTAATTGACTCTATTTGTTTGGGTCTATGTGTATATTCTCTATTCTGTACCTTGATCTATTCTTTCATTCTTTCACTAATACGATGCTGTCCTGATTATTATAATTATTATGTCCTTAAAGTCAGGGAGTGTCAGCTTTCATTTTGTTTACTTTGTTCTTCATTTCTTTTTTTTTTTTTTTTTAAGTTCCCCTTTGTTTCTATCACTTTTTGGGTTTTTTTTTTATTTTTTATTTTTTTCATTTTTTGGTTTTAATTGAGCATTTTGTATGATTCTGTTTTCTCTTTTATGATATCAAATATAATTCTTAAAAACATTTTTAAAGGTCACCCTAGAGTTTTTAGTATACATTTGTGACTAATCTAAATTTACTTTCAAATAATTCTACACTGCTTCCTGGGTAGAGCCCTGTGTAGACAGTGCCTTTATTAAGTTTTCCTCAGTGTCCTCATTTGAGTATTCCATCAACTGCCTGACAGGTTACCAACTAAGGAAAACAAGTCCTCTTTTTTCTGACTCTCTTCCTCCATTTCCTGGTGATTATCATGACCAGATAATTTACTGTGAAATATGTGAAATATTCACAAGTAAATATGTAGAAGAAACAATAATTAATTACCTATTTGGAGATGAGTTTTATATATTCCTATAAAATGGACTCCCTCAGTCGTGTGTTGTGAAGAGCACTGATTTTAGTCACAATTTTGTTTGAATATTATTCCACCAATTACTAATTGTGCCTCTGGGCAAGTCATATAACCTGTTCCAAATAGCAAATCTTTGTTTTGTTTTGTTTTACATTTTATTTTATTTTAAAGAGAGAGAGGAAGTGCCTGAGCAGGGTAGAGGAGCAGAGAGAGAGAAAGAGAGAGAATCCTAAGCAGACTGCACGTGCAGCATTGAGCCTGACGTGGGGCTCCATCCCACGATCCCAGGATCATGACCTGAGCTGAAATCAAGACCTGGACGCTTAACTGACTGAGCCACACAGGCACTCCTGTTGTTTGTTGTTGTTGTTGACTTTTTTTTTTTTTTAAGTAGGCTCCATGCCCAATGTGGGGCTTGAACTCATGACCCAGAGATCAAGAGTTGTGTGCTCTACCGACTGAGCCAGCCAGATGCCCCCACAGTTTCATTTAAAAAAGAGAGGATAGTATCTGTCCAAGAGATTAGCAAGTGATGATTCCATTGATCATAGACAAAGCCATGAGCAAAGAGATTTTTTTCCCCTCTCAGTTTTTTCCGGTGAAAGGTAATTCATGATACCTGCTCATGATATGTATATATGTTTGTATCTGCCTATCTATCTACCTATCCATCCAACCATCCATCTCATGTTTAAGTGACTTGCTTTGGCAATGGAACAAAGTTTCTCAGCAGAAGACTGACTAGAAGTTACCCTGTGGGAGAGGAAAGAACAACTCAAAAGAAGTAAAGATGATCAAACCTAGATTGGTGGCTGCCACTGAAAGGGCTGCTATGTGTGGGCAGCTGGGACACAGATCCTGGCATAGGTAATATGCCAAAACCACCAGATTAATTCTTTACTATACTACTTAGGTCTGTTTCCATGAGAGGTTGGAGATGTGAGAACTATGCCTTTAGCAGATTGCAAGTCTGGTACTTTTCACTATTATTATCAATTCTAGAGCACTAGATTCAATGCCATAGTCAATGCTATCTTACAGACAATATCTAAATGTGCTAAGACAGTGCTATGGATCATATGAAATCATGGCTGTCTTACAAAAAAGTAATTTAAAGTGTACCTGGGTGGCTCAGTCGGTCAAGCAGCTGACTCTTGATTTCAGTTCAGGTCATGATCTGAGGGTTCTTGAGCTCAAGCCCCACATTGGTTGCATACTGACCATGTGGAACCTGCTTGGGATTCTCTCTCCCCTCCTCTCTCTCTGCCCCTCCCCCACTTGTGCCCACACGCTGTCTCTCTCTCTCTCTCTCCCTCTCAAAATAAATAAATAAAAGTTTAAAAAATTAAAATATTTAAAAAATAAAATTATAACTTAATTTTCCCCCAATACTGAAGAAATTAGTGTTGATAATCAAGCTTATTAAATTACATGAAATTTACAGGCTATATCTTTATTAAGCATTCCCTTCATATTCGCTTTTGCTTTACGTTTACATAACTAACTTTTTCTCACAACAAATTTAAAGTCATGTGCAACACAATATATAATGAAAGCTAATGTAATATAAATGACAGAAGATAAAGACCAAAGGGCTAACAAGGTTGCCACAATTAGGCTTAATGTCTATTAGGATAAAAAGAGAAACTGAATAGCTATATACATCTCATAATTTATACATGGTTTGCACTCATTCCTTGGGTTAAACAACTGCCTGTCAGATCTCTCCTGATACCCCACTAAACCTCTCTCTCTCTCTCTTGCATACACACATTAATTTTCTACCCATCATTTTGTATAGATCCATTGAGTGATATGATGGACAGTATTATCTACCATTAACGTAGTGGTACATTTCATATATCTTTTAATCAAAGCTCCCTTTGATAAAAGTTGAAAGAGTAACATTAACTGTAAAAATGACTGCATTACATGGGAAGCTAATAATTTTCAAATAGGTAACTTGATGTTGGTTGCACCTGATTCAGGAAAATATCTGAAACCACACAGAAAAGGCTCCAAATTCTGCCTCTTTAAAACAACATACACTTTGTAAATAATGTCCTTTCAAACAAACTTTGATAAAACTGCCCAGAGAGAGTTTGAGGTTATATTCTCTGATGAAGTACTGGGTTGTATGTATTCTATAAAGTACATGGATTGAAAGTAGATCCATATGCGTTATGACAAGTAGATGAGATGAGTGGAATCTTGTGATGAAAATGCAGGGACAGCTTGCCTGAATAAATGACCACAACCTCACACAGGGTGACAACCAGGGGATCTGTAGGAATGTTTAGTATTTAGAATCACTGAAGATTTACTTTAGAAAGCTGTAACGGTAGTCTTTAGCACATGAATAGGTATAAGATTGTCTCCAAATTCTACACCATTGATGATGGAGCAAAATAGTTTTGGTCTTAAAATATTTTAAACTATATGTCATTATAGAGAAACATTAGTAATGCTCTCTTTGAACTTCTTACTTTCTCATTGTACATCAGTGTGAATTACTTACAATATAAAACTGAATCAAGCTGCTGTAAAAAGTAATTTGATATAAGCAAATTGAATTTTGGAGAATGTCTTGCCAAACACAATAATGTTTAATTTAGAGAAATTGATATCATGCCACTTTTTCAGATATAATTAAATACTGGTTCCAACTGTCTATTGAAGACCCCGCTGGTCCATGTTAATACATCATTATTATCAATAAATAGAAGAATCCAGCTAATTCTCTATGGCAGGTGTGGTAATGCATTTATTTAATATAAAAGCAGCTCTAAATAGTTCTGGTGTAAGTTAAAAAGGGGGCCCAAACACTCTCTTGTTAAATCTAATTCTTGAAATGGTCTAATAGGGTCAGAGATAAATTAAAACAGTTTCATGCACAGATCTTAAAGACTAATCGGATAAAGGCTTATTAGGAAGAGAAAGCCATGAACAATTGGAGAACAAGTTTATAGTTGACATGTTCTCATACAATGGAAGACTGTTTAGATTTAACCATATATCTTCACAATATCTTTACTATTTTCTTTCTTCCTAAAGTACATCATCCAGCATGGGTCCGCTAATGATAAACTTTTGCTATTTCAAAATACGGTTTTCTTTGCTCTCATTCTTGAATGATAGTTTTGCAGGGAATGTATTTTTATTTGATCTATTTCCTCTGTGTACTGTTGATATGTCATGCTGGTCTTTATCTTTTCTTGTTGCTATAGAAAAATCTGCTATTTCTGTTCTATTTTTGTAGAAAATCTGTTTTTCTATTTGCTAATAAGATGACCTTATCTATCTGTTATTTTTTATAATTGATCTGGTATTGATTTAATTTTACAGTGTCTGATTTCTGTCTTATTTGAACTTTGGCTCCAATCCTTCCCTGAATTACTGAGATATTCCTGTATTTAAAAATCTCACTTTCGTTTATTCAAAGTTAATAGGTGTTTTAGTTTTCTATTTCAAATTACCCCAAATGCAAAACCATTTATTAGCTCATAATTCTGTAGGTCTGAAGCTCAAGAGAGGTTGACTGCTCAGAGATTTACAGGCCAAAATCAAAGGTGTTGGCAGGATGCATTCTCATTTGGAGCACAGTCCTCCTCCAAGTCTATGCAGATTGTTGGTAGAATACAGTCCCTTGAGGTTGTAGGACTGAGGTCTCCATTTTCTTGCTGACTGTCAGCTGGGGTCATTCTCAGGTCTGAGAGGCTGCCTGCGCTCCTTGCCACATGGTCCCTCAATCTTCAAAGCTGACAATGGAGAATATGCCTGGTGTCAGATCCTTCTGATGTTTTAAATCTCTGACCCCAGGAAGAGGCCAGTTCCTTTTATTTTATTTTATTTTAATATTTTTAAATGTTTATTTATTTTTGAGAGAGAGACAGACAGACAGACAGACAGAGCATGAGTGGGATAGGGCCGAGAGAAAGGGAGACACAGAATCCGAAGCAGGCTCTAGGATCTGAGGTGTCTGCATAGAGCCTGACGCGAGGCTCGAACTCACAGATCATGAGTTCATGACCTGAGCCAAAGTGGGACACTTAACTGACTGAGCCACCCAGGTGACCCGATGCCAGTTCCTTTTAATAGTTCACCCAATTAGGTTCAAGCCACTCTGGATCGGCTCCCTTGTTAAAGTCAATTGTATCATATAGCAAGCTAATGAAAAGAATAAAATCCATCATATTCAAAGTCCAGAGGACTAGGCAGGTCATATATACCAGGTGGTAGGGTCCTTGGGATTCATCTCAGAATTCTGCCTATCATAATATATATATAGCAATTATCAATGAGTTCTAATCAATTAAGAGAAAATTGTCAAGAATGAAGTTTCTAGTAGGTAAAGTTTTGTTCTGGGGGAAAAATCTAGGTATTGTTTTAATATATTCACATAAATACTTTGAACCCTCATGAATATATATTTACTGGCATGCAAATGATTCATTTGATTTAAATTTAACATGGTATTGCTAACATGTCAAATTTAAATAATTAATGGAAGGAGATGGGGAAGCGGAGGGTGCATTCTGGAATCTATTTTTTTTTTAATTACAAAAAGAGCTCTGCTTCTGCATATATTAATTTAAGATTAAGACCTCTCTCTAATTTGCTTGTTATTGCTTCCTCTTTTACATCTATGGCTGGAATAATCTTATTCCAGGTATGGCCTTGCAGATATCCCACCACTGTAAAGGATTACTAATTTAATTGCCTCTTAAAGTAATAGATTTTGATCACTTAACCTTGGCAGGCCTTTGCCTGTTCTCAGTGTTGCCTGGAAATATGATTTGTCTGTGTAAGAATGCTAATTCTTATCCTGATGCTATATTTTAAACTATCTTTAGTTTATCATCTAGCGGTTGGTTTCATCCAAGAAGGCTAGCTGGTGACGCCCTAGTGTTTTTAAGGGGTATTTCAGGTCACAGTATTTATATTCCCTGAAGACGAAACAAATATTTTATGCTTTGTGAGACGGACCGTGCTTAAAAATTGGTTTTTATTAGAAATAGACCCTTACACAAATGGCTTGAATTCATTGCTTTCCCCACCTCAAGCTCCGGTCACACAAAGTTTTCCTTTCGTCCCTAATAGTTTGTTCAGGTTTTTCAATAGTAAAGTCACCTTAGAAACAACAACCAAAGCAAACGGAGCTTACCACTTACAGTCTTTCTTGTTTTGTACCAAGGGGCAAGGAAACACGCTGGAAGGCTTCCCTTTGATAGAAATGATAACGAGGATACCAGAAACCGCCTTTGGAGAGTAAGAAACAAAGTCCTCCTATCTTCGAGTTGAAGGCTGTGATCACTTGATTCTCGCAATAAGTACTGTAGGAAAGGTATTGACTAGGGCCCACACCTCCCTCTTCAGTAAAGAGAAGCAGTTTGGCCGGGCAAGTAGGTTATGAAAGGAAAAGCGCGCAGAGGTGGCCGCTCGCTGGGGGCCAGGCGCTCGGAGCCCCCACGTGGGCTGGTCTGCGGCGGAAACGCAGAGCTGGCACACCACCCGCCCGGGAGGCCCAGGGAGCGCGCGCCCGGAGATCCGGAGCGGGCCGCCTCCCGCCCGCGGTTGCCCGGACACCGGGTAACAGACCCGGAGGGCCTCGGCCGGCGCCGCCGAGGCGGCGGGGTGGGCAGGGGCGGCGCTGGGAGACGGGCGGAGACGGGCGGAGACGGGCGGAGTCGGTGAGTCGGCGCTGCGCGCTCCTCCTGGCCGCCTGCACGGCTCCCCCGGCAGCATCTAGGCCTGCGCCCCAAGTTACACCCCATTCGGGTCAATCCTTAATCAGTGTGGTAAGGCTGACACTCGGTGAGTTTGAGAAAAATCCCCGTGGCGTGGGGAAGGGGGTGTAAAGTCTCCCTCCACTGGCCACCCAGCTGTACTTCACACTGTCTAGAACTGCATCCCTAGGCTCTTATTCTTTTAAAGTAATTATTTCTACCTTTTATTTTGCTTATAAGGCCTCCTTGTGGTGGCTCATGTAGTATTATTTTGAATTGCTATTTGTTTTTCTTCTTTTGATATTTTATCTGTCCAGTGTCTGCCCAAATACTGCACACCCTATTTAGGGCTGGGAATTTTTTTGTCCTGCAGCACCTCAAGTAAGATGCTCCACAATAACACTTCCTTTCTACAGATGAGGAAAATGAGGCACACAGCTAGCTGATAGATGACTTGGCCAAGGCCTGAAAATTAGGAAGCTTAAAATCCAGGAGACTAAGGGTGTCCTCACTTCCAATTCAAAGCATTTTCAATTGCTTTCTCGACATTCTTGAATGCTCAGTAAATATTTGTGGATTGACTTGGTAACCACCCAGGCCTACTTACTATTGCATGATCTGTCTGGGCATCTTGACCCAAATGTAGCATTCTAAGCGATATCCATCCCCCCCCCCCCCCCCCAGTCATTTCTTAGTCCTACTGTGGCAAATAGATTTTAGGACATCACTTACCAAAGTTAAAAACTCAAAGACAAATGAATGGCCAATTGTGAGACACATCCAACAACCTGAAGGATTTTGAGCTTTTAGTTTATGTTAAATTATACTCTAGACTTTATATGTGAGACTAGTGCAGTTCTATCTTGAATGTATAATACTTCTTAATCCTGAATACATACTTCTCACTGTATTATTGCACTATTAAGGTTTTTATTATTAACCATATCCAGCTAATTTCCAGAACTATCAAAACTATGAGTCTGAACATTAATCTACCGATTTACCTGGGTTAAGTCCCATTATGTTGGTAACTGTCACAGTTCTTATACACAACCCAGCCTTTTCTCTTCTGCTCTTGCCTCAGATTGGACATAACCTCAGACTCAACTAACTTGTCACTAAATCCTCAGAGTTTGTTCTTTCTTCTCTATTCCCGATAGCAGTGAATGGAATCTGCATACGCTCTTTCTTTTTCCTTCCAGTTATGGACTTCATTCTCACACTGGCTTATTCCACTAGGCTAGAACTATGATTGCCAAGAGCTCTGGACTCATACATTCCCAACCTTGTAGCTAACAATAAAATCTAAAAATGCCCTGGGATGAATCTCCTGGATCCCAGTTGGTTCACCTGCCTGTTCCTACAGCATTCACGTTGGGGTTAGGACCACTAGAGTTGTCTGCAATCTATTGAAACGTGGATGGAGTGGGCAAACAAGTTCTCAAAAGAAAGGAACCCTCTTTGTTTTTAAAGGAAGGAGAGTTTCTGGGAAAAAAACAAAAACGGTACTTGTCTACCCTGAGTTTATCTAGGTATATGAAACTTAAGGTTAATGAGAATATTGACTAAAGAATTACTAAAATGCTAGACATTGGAATTCAGACAAAATGGAAAGCGGAAAAATGTATGGCAAGAAGGGAAAATAAGAGAGATTAAGCAGCTGGAATACTGTAGTAGTCAAAGAATCTGTGTTGTGGTAATGATGTAAGGGAGAGAATTGGATTGATCACAAGCTTCTGGATTATATGTCTGGTGGAAAAGTAGTATATCCACAAGCAGATGGTCGCATGGGTGAGCCTTAATGATCATGATGTCTGTTTTTTCTGCACAATAATAACACTAATAAAAATATATGGAATTTCAAAATTGGTGCTGAACTTTTAGCCTCAGTTATAATGCTGTGGATACAAAAACCACCCAAAGAAAATAAACAGAGGCTATTTATTCAGCGCTTACAATAGCAAGGGAGTCGCCACTATCATTTGTGAAGGGCAGAAACTCCAAGGGAGACAAGGGAGTGGGAACGTTTTCTAATGGGAAAAAAGAGAAGACTTTAGGTATGCTCTGACTAGAGGCTGTTGCATGGGGAAGCTGGAGGTGGGCTAACCAGGAGCAAGATATCCTACGTGATTGGTTTGAAGGGTTTATCTGGCTTTCTCTTGTTGGTCCTGAGTTGTAAGTGCCGGCAGGTATTAGAGAAGCTGGCAGTAATTGACAAAGTCCTGACTGTTCCTGGCTGATTACTGCACAGGTGGTGGTTTGGCTTCCTAGGCTGGTTGGTATAGAGGTTGTGGGTTAGCATTCTGTTTTTACACATGGTCTGGCCTTTGTTCCTCTGTGTATTCAGTCTCTCAGTATTCATAGAAATTCACTTAGGTCAATTTAATTTTACCCTCCTATTAGAAAACTGAGGTATGGAGAGATTTGGACAGGTTAAGATTGTATTCATGAATATATAATTTGTTAGTGAACTCTCATTCACTGAATTTATTTTATTATTATTTTTTTAATGTTTATTTTTGAGAGAGAGCGAGTGAGTGAGCAGGGAAGGGGCAGAGAGAGATGGAGACACAGAATCCAAAGCAGGCTCCAGGCTCTGAGCAGTCAGCACACAGCCTGACGCGGGACTTGAACTCACGAACCGTGAGATCATGACCTGAGCCGAAGTTGGACGCTTAACCGACTGAGCCACCCAGGCGCCCCTCATTCACTGAATTTAAATCACGGCTTATTAAAGGCTTATTATATGCTGGTCAGTGGACTAAAAAGTTTGCATGTGTATGTTATATTAATCCTCACACAACACTTTGAGATGTTACTGTTTTTACCATTTTCCAGAGGAGGAGACTGATGCTCACATACATGAAGTAGTCTTCTCAAGGTCATATAGCGGATAAGGAGCCCATCTGGAATTTAATTCCACATCTTACAGATTTAAAAGATACGTTCCTTGGCACTTGATTAAACGGTCTGATAATCTACTTTCATCACTCTATCCCTCTGTTTCACCTTAGTCTGTATCTATGAACATTACCATCTGGCCTCTTTTCCTGGGTACTTATAGGATGTTTATGTGAGCAGAGATAATTAAAAGACCTTTCAGTGTGAACTGAGGGGATTTAATCCATCATTAGGATGCCGGAAAAACTTTGGATGTAAGCACAAGCCAATGAAATGGATGAGGTGCCTGGGCATATGAAATCACATGGTGAAGGTGGAGGGATGATGAAATGGTTGAAAAGGCAGTGGAAGAATACAACCAAGAGGGTATGAGTACCTAAAATGGACTGCTTCTCTTAATAAACTAATGAAATACTTTGCATGGGAAATCAGTCAGTCAGATATCACTGATGGTTAGTAAGATGTTTCACAGACAAACTGGATAATATTTTTCTTTTAAATTTGTTTTGTGGAAATAAGACTTTATAAATTTTTTCCTGAAGAGAAAACTATCCTCAGGAATTGTAATTGTTGAGCCCCCAGATCACAGTTTTGACAAATTCTTTGACAGACTGACAAAGAGCAGGGTATTTTTGCTAGTAACATTATGCTAGCCAGTGTTAATTATGTGTTAATTACCTTCAGTGTTCCACTGCTTAGGGAACTCTGTTTACTGTCTGTGCTCTCAGAACAACTTTATTATAGGCAAAGGATATAGCATAGAAACAACAGAAGATATGCATGGAAAGGTGTCCAGAGATCACAGGCACATATTTCTTTATTCTCCCACCTCTGGGTCATACAGGTGCTCTTAGTCTGTACAGACAGGTCTGTAAGCACTATTGGTGTGCATCTGAAACACTCTGTAGCAGGAAACCCAAATCTGCTCACGGTGGAGATCTTTTGTAATGAACTCCTCATGTAGATATATTCTAGCTATGTTTCCAGTTTTAACTTTGAAAGTTCCCCTCCCCCAGGCTCTATCGAAATTAGATGTAATTATAAATCCAATTATTATTACTAAACAGTGCTGGCAGGCTGATATATCCTGCTCTGAAACAACTCACAGACCCATGGTTTCAAAACATCATTTATCTTTAGTTTAATGCATTCCATAGTGTTGGCCAAGGGTCAGTAGCTCTGGAGATAAGCTGCAATTAATCCAAACAAGCTAAGATGAACCCATTATATGCATAGCCTATAGACATGGCAACTTTTAAACTAAATGCACAAGCCTTTTCCACAATAGAACCAGAAACAAAATAAACATCCCTGCTTATATCTACCTATCAATTTGTGTACAGCTCTTTACATCCTGTATCAGTACATTTTCTGGAAAGAGTGGTCTGTCCGTGCCTTTTCTTCTTTCTCATTCCTTCACTCCTGGGATTCCTGCTACCTAACTTTTGCTACTGTCATTTAAGGTCATTTATGACCTGTTGCCACATTAAATGGACTTTTTCTTTCTAGTTTTTATCTTATTATGTAAGTTTTTGAAGCTCTTTAGGTTGTTGGCTCCTCCTTAAAATTCTTTTCCCTTTGTTTCTATGATCCCATTTATTCTGTTTTCCCTGCAGATTTTTAAGAAATTGATAATGTTGTTTTTTTGGCACTCACTGCCAGCATTCCTTTCTTTGTCATTGTGTGATCTCATCAAACTGCCAGCTCCACAATGATAGTACCAAAACCTCTGAGCTCATCTCAGATCTTCTCAAGGATATTGGACACCCATATAGCATTATAAAGCACCCATTTATAAACTTAAAATAGTCATCTTTCCTCTAAATCCTACCAGTTATTCCTCACATAGACCCAAATGAAGTTAATGGCATTGCCTTCTATTCGTTCCCTCATGCCAGAAACTTGGAAGTTACTCTAGACTCCTCCTTCTATTACCACATCCAATTTCTTATCAAATCATGCTGTTTGTGCCTCTTAAGTACCTTTTGGTACTTTCTTCTCCTCTCCATTTCTACTTCCATCTGGCTTAATTTTAAAAATATTCACCTTGACTAGTAGTCTTCTTCTTGATTACTTTTTGCCCCAAATCATGCTCTCCTCCAATTAACCCTCTGGGATGGCACTGGATTGTGACTATCTATTCACTAATGTCTTTCCCCAAAAGGTTCTAAATGGTTAAAAAGGGGTCTTGTTTATTTTTGTGTCTTTAGTACCTAGCATATAATGTATATTCAATGAATATTTTCTGAATGAATAAATGAATATAGATTTTAGAAAATATGTGTGGAAAATTATCATATGCTACTGACTTGCTCTAGAACAGTGTTGTCTGATCTGAAACACTTTTCTACAATGATAGTACTGTTCCAGAATGCAGTGGCCACTAGCTACCTGTGGTCAGTGAGTCCTTCATGGCCAGTAGAGTCAAGGAATGGGATTTTTAATTTTAAAATTTAACATGGGTAGTGTCTTTAAGACACTAGGACAGCACAGCTCTAGAAAACAGGCTCAGAAATTTCATCATTGCCCTTCAAACTAAGATTCTGTTCTCTCACACAGAGTCCAACAATTCCATGCAAGAAATTTTTTGTTTTTGGCCATTTAACACATGCCAAGCACTGTGGCTTCAAAGAGAAAACAAATAATTTCTGCATCCAAAGATGCAGGAGGAAAATGCCAACTGGTAACTGGATTTGATTTCTGAAATGCTGATATCAGGGTACATTCTGAAGGGTTGATTTAGACAGTGGGAAAGAACATTTTATTTTTTTCTCCTCTTTCTCCTCCTTCTCCATCTAGATTCTGAAGTAGCAAATGGAAGTGGAATTGTCAAAATTATACTTCTGATGATGGGAACCGTTGTGGATCCCACCTTATAGCCCTCGTTAGGGTGATGATGAACTTTTGCTGGTTTGACCTATTTAGTTTTCATTAAGTCTCCTCTCTTTTCTACCCTCTATTTTGTATTTGTTTGGTGTCTCAATTGCTTTTAGATTTATTAATTTCTTTGCATTTTATAATAATACACTGCCAAAGATGACCCAGTATCATATCCCTCTGGCTCTAGACAATTCCACCAAATTGTATCATTTATTATGACTGGCTGTTTGTGGTGTGATAGCAAGTTTTCAATCAGTGTGACAGCATTTATAGCCAAGCTAATTTAGATTACTTAGCAAATATTATGCCATGAGATCATGTACAAAATTATATCAGTAGGGCCCAAATATGTTGTATATAATGTATTTCTTTATCCACTGATTTGAACATTTCCATAGAAAACTGCAGTAAGAAGCTCTTGGCATAATTTCTTTGTAATAAATTCTGAATGCCGCCTATTACTTTTGATTTTCTTATTCTCCAGATGGTTACACATTTGCTCTCTATTTGTCTGTTATTTCACTAAGCACAGATTTCTTCCTGGGTGCTTTTATTTATGTATTTTTATTTACATCTTTGGTTTGTCTTGTAGCAAACAAAAACTGTTTCTCTTAACTGAAAATTTAAGAATAAGAAAGGAAATTACTGGAAAGCTTAATTTTCCAGTGTGACTTAACATTTCTCAAGAGCTATACCACTGGATGAATTTTGATTTCTATACTGAATATTAACAATTTAAATTATTTACCAGTGAAAATCATATAATTCCTAGAAAACATGACTAAGTAATGCTTGTATTGAGATCTTGGCTAAATCACAGTAATTAAAAAAACCCAAATGTTTGTATTTTAAAATCTTTCAGAAGTGGAATCATGAATAGAAGACTTACTTTCTCCCCCATGGCAAAATGATAACCTCACAGTGACGTCCATTTTCATTTTCTTTTTCAAAAGTATAGGAAAGTATACCTTCCCATACAAAGAAATCTCTTGTGTTGAATTATTGGCCAGTCATGGAGTGGGAAGCTATTAAGGTACATTTCTGTGTAGAATGAAACATGTAATAGGAAACCTCAGTATTTTATTAAATTTTTTCAACTAACAGCTTAAAGCTGTAGTTAGAGGGAAATAAAGCTTCATTGTCAAGTTTCACCCTATTCTTCTTTATTTTCTGGTTAGTTGTAGTCTCATATTTTCCTTTCCCTCAGATGACTTAGTGGGCTCTGGGAAAGAACCTAAGAAGAGGAAAACTGAGTGAATGGTGGATGAAGGGGTGAGTGGCAGCAGTACATTACCTGTTTTCAATTTAGTGTTTGAAGACCTATAGGAGGGAGGGGAAAAAATGCATGACCTTTTGCCGAGGCCATATTCAAGGAAGAGTTAGTCTTTCGGTTTTTATTAAATTTTAACTTGGTAGCTCATATGAACTAGAATTCTTTCTTATTTAGCAACATATGCTTTGCATTAATCCAGTAGTTGCATTGTGGGGAAGATCATTTAGGGAATCTGGATGAATAAAAATCAGATACACTCTGGAGGCTCCATGCCAAAGTATGGATAATTCTTTTGCAAAAGCAGAAATATCAGCACTAAGTAACAGCTCTCAATAGAATTTTAAAAGTATCTCCCATGGAAAAAGTATCTCCTGTGGGAAAGCTCAGGATTCCTCTAAGATTATTCAGCCTTTAAACCCTACAAAGTTCATCACAATGACAGGCAGGATGAACAGTCTTGCATTAGAAGAATAAACAAAACAGATCTTGATGAGTGTTGTTAAAATTTCTAAATGAAGGTTAGTGAACAGAGTAGTTTCTTCATTATTCAAATATAACCTCAGAATAGTTGATAATATCAAAGGCTTTCTTACAAAGGCAATAAATAAACCTGTAGGAAGGTCATATTTTATGTACCTTAATACTACATTAATCAATGTAACTGAGTTGTCTTAACATTTAGTTCCTTAATAGACAAAAGACTTGAAAAATTTCAAGGCAGCTGCTTGTTGATATCTTTTAAAAAGCAATTAAATCAATTGGAAAAGGCAAACAATTTTCCAAAATATTTTTTACAGTTTCTCTTAGTAAAACACAATAAATGAATTAGTTATAGATAGAAACAGCATGGAGATAATGTGTTCCTTATTGCTATGTTCAGTCCTTCTTTAGGTAAGTTACTAGAATTGTTTTTCAAAAGAAGTTTGTTTCTTTGTTGCTGAGGGTCCTAGAGTGTGTAAAATTAGGAAGAAGAGCTCTTATTGGTATGTATACCTACGGATGTTGTATTGGTGTGTGTGTGTGTATGGGGAGAAGGTATGAAAGGGTAATACTAACATTAGGGCTGAAGAAATACATTACTGCCATTCCTAAGTGAAACCTATGGTTCCATTAGAACAACTTTTTCCACTAGTAATATACTATTGATGTAGATACAAACTGAGTTGTGTAAAGAATACCACACTTAAAATTTTCCTCTAAATTAACTGAATTCCAACTTGGTGGAATCCCATCAGTTCAGCAAGAAATTTACCATTATTCATAATATACATTAATGTGATTATCCATGCATCATTATCTGTACATATACCAAAATTGTTGAAAACAAAGTTTACATTCTAGGTGGGAAAGAAAAAATATTTATAAGAAAGTGCTTATCTTTTTACATGGAATTACAGCAAAATAGCACATATAATCTAACTGTAACAGTGAGGCAATTTCAAGTTTAAGCTTACTTTGGTTAACAAATAGGTTCTTTGTGTCCGTGGGTTACAAATATTCTACATCCTCTAGTTTAATGACTAATGAAGATAAATGATGCATAACATGGTTACCTGAATTAAAAGAATTTCTAGGTAAAAGTGATTTTTCTTTACATTTCCTATTTCATTAAGTATGGTTCCCTGATTAAAAGAGGTTCCTTTTTAAAAAATTATGGTTTCCTTTATCAAAGAGAAATGTATATTATTTCTATTATATATTATTTTTCTCCCCTATAGGATTCAGCTAATATATCCATTCACAATATAGACACTCTTTTTTCAGTTAGCATGTCTATATTACCTTTTGCTATGTGATAAATTGATTCTTCTTACTTTACTATAACTTCTGCAGAAAAGTTTTATCATATTAATTCATGAAGACTAAATACTTTTTCTATATTAATTTGCTCTTTTTTCCCCAGTGTGCATGTGTGTGTGTCTAGAGGTCGTTAGTTCCAAGTTCTTTGCTCATTTTTTCTGTTTGAATATTTCATTTTTTTCTCACCAATTTTTTCTATTTATATATTAAGCCAGAAACTTTTTGTTACTCACATTTTAATAATTTCTTCCTGATATGGGAGATTTTTTAATATAGCTGGATGGCTTTAAATTTTTATGGATTCATAACTCTAGAACTCAGACACCTTTTTCATCTCATTTTTAAATAAAGTTTCCTCTGGCTGTTTGTTTTTTCGTTTACATCTAGCTTTTAATCTATTTGATTTTGAGCCTAATTCTATAGTCTCAGAGACTTTGTAATCATTTACCCTGATTCTGCTAAAATCAGATTTACATTTTACCAATGATTGGGAAATACTGCACATTTCATTCTTGTTTTAAAGTTACTGTACATTATAGCACACTGAAGTGTCCTGAGAACTCTTTTCTTACTTTTGTTTTACCCGATGAACACTGGTTATAATACTTGCCTAGAGAATAGCATGGTGATAGACTGCAGGGCTAAATCCAGTTCTACACGGCCCAGCTGTAAGACATTGGCAAAACAGGGCCAGTAATTCTACCTACCTCATAGGTGGTAGTGAGAGTAAGAGCATATAAAGTATGTTTTAAGTTCAAGCTATCATTTTTGCTTTCTTTGCATCAAGACTTCCCTAGCTATTTCAGAAAGTTAGTAATAATATCTCCCAATAAATTGAAACTTTTGGAGTGCAGGAGTTGTGTCTCAAGATTTTCTTATATTCTTTAAAATCTCTATCAGAAATAGGCGGAGGTATTCAATAGTTATTGACAGTCTAAAAAAAGTAAAATGAAAGGTACATTCCTTCAGGAGCAAAAGCTGTCTTATAGTAAAATGAAATAGTATTTTCTAATTAAAGTATTTCTTCCATAAGAGTTTTGAGGCTTCAAATGTATAAGTATTTGCTGTTTTACATTTTAGACATAATGTAGTCCTTGAATATGAATGAATTAGTACTTTATATTTTGTCTGCAAATGTAAAATGTAAAACTGTTTGATGTGAAATAGCAACTTAATACGTGATATTGACCTATGAAATAATTTAACACTGTAAAAGTTGAGTTGTCATTCTTTATGTCTCAAGTAATTATCAGAAGGTGAAAGGTTCATCTCTTAGACAAATTCAGAGTATGACATATGATTTCTTTGTGAATATATGTGTGGAAACTGACTTTTTCAGTTCTAATTTGATTTGTAGAGAAAGATGATATCTAATCTTTCTGAAAATGTATTTGGCTTTAGTAAAACCATGAGATGTAATATTTAATGCATCTTTAATCTGTTGGATGTAATACAAACATAATATAAAGTCAATAGAACTTCAAAAAAAGAGAGAAGAGATTAGGAATCAGATGAATAGAGTTTAAAGATTTATAATGAAATTATTATCTATATGTGTGGGAAAGATGTGGAAAATATGCATTTTTTGCAATTTTCTTTGCCATTTTGCAATCCTTCCACATTTCCACAAAATAATCTAGATAGTCTATATATCATATATTATATATACATATTATAAGATATATGTTATAATATTTAATATATAATATATGATTTAATATAATATATAATATATAAAGTATGTAATATAATATAATATATACATATTATAATATATAATACATGTGATCTATATGTTATATAATAAAGAATAAAAGATTAGAAAAAAGATGGTCTTTGTGAAAGCAACACACAAGGCAGGAGTTATTCTTTCTTCTATCACTGTTGTGGCATTATAAATTTTCTAGGATAATAAAAATTTTGGAACTCGGCTTAAAATGGAAGTCAATATTTGATAAATGCATATTGAGTAAGATTATCTGTTTTTAATGGTTGAGCTTTGTTTGGCAAACTTTTTTTCATTGTTTCTTGAAATAACTTTGAAAATAGTTGTCAGGAATGATTATAATGATTGCATCTTCATGATTTATTTATTCCAAAACTGAAAGTTTGTACCTCTTAATCCCCCTTACCAATTTCACCCATTACCTCACCCACCTCTCCTGTGGCAAGCACCAGTTTGTTCTTTGTATTTGAGAGTCTGGCTTTGTGTTTGTTTTTGTTTCCGTTTGTTCATTTTGTTTTTTAGATCCCACATATAAATAAGTCACAGAGATGAAAGGTACAGCATAGGGAATATAGTCAATAATACTGTAATTACCTTATTTGATGACAGATGGTGACTACACTTACCGTGGTAAGCAATGAGTAATGTATAGAACAGCTGAATCAATATGTTGTTCACCTGAAACTAATATTACATTGTATGTTAATTATACTTCAGTAAAAAAAGAATGATCATAATGATTGCATATTGAAAACTGAAATGTTTTTCCTTGAATATGTGATTGGAATATTGACCTATACTTCATTATAAATATGAATCTTTTCTATGTTTAAGGTAAGATTATGCTACTTCATGAGCAAATGTCATCTGTAGGGTTTTTATAAATATATATAAATGACAATTATTTTGTTTTCTGTTATTAACAATAACTCTAACTTTAATTTTTATAGTCACATTTCATTCAGAAATTTCCCACTGTTCACTATCCTTATCTTGTTACAATCAGTTTTTTTGAGTTTTTACTGTGTTGCACTTTGACTATAAAAACTAAATAAGACAACATCCTTGTCCTCTTACATCTCATAATTCAGTGGGAAAAAAACACGTGCATAATTATTTAAGAAATTCTATAAGTACAATATGTTACTGAAGTAATAATAAAGTACATGGAGGAGTAAGTAAATTTGTTTTGTGGTGAGAAGTAAAAGGAGACATCATATTAGACACCTAAGGAAGGTAGAGTAAAAAAAAAATGTGTAAGGGAATGGCAGCCTGGAAGTATATGGCTTGTTTTGATGACTTATGTTATGGCTAGAATACGGAACGTGTGGTAAAGGGGCAAGGGGTATGAGGAATACACCAAGGAAGATCTTTATTGTCTCATGGACATGTAACTTTTAGACCTTGTGTTAAAATTTGTTGGTATTAACTAAAATATATATAATCAAGTTGGTGAGTACCTTGATGGCACAGAAGATGCTCATTCTTTTGTATCCTAAACAAGTAGCACAGTGACATAAACAATACATACTCTAAAAATTGCTAAACGAATCAATGAATGGCTAAAGTGAAATAAATCAAGCATTATCAACCATCAAAGTAAGAATATCTTAGAAGATAATGCAGTCCAATCTCTTAGACTTTTCCAAATCTTTCCTATATAACACTTAATAAATGATTTTATAGTTTATCCATAATCTCTTTTATTTACATAATGCTTTCTACCTCATAATATAGCTCTGTTCACTGTTGGAAAAACTCAAATTGTTAGAAACATGTCTGCATGATTGCCAAAATATTCTGTGTAGAATCACAGCTTGTTAGTCTGCCTGCCATTTTTGGAATAGAGCCCCTGGGAATGTCTGTTTAGACTTATTTCCCTATCCTTTCCCTCACCCTACCATCTGCAACATTATAGTGAGGGCAGCTATGCTGACAGTAGCCTCATCCTTGGCCATAACAGTGGCCAGGAATGGAGAACAGACTTAAGCTAGCACAATAATAGTACCCTGACCTCCCAGCAACAATTGATAGGCACTTGGCCCAAGTAAGGCTAATTAAAATCCCTCCAAACATAACTGGAATCGAATTTGAGAAAGAGTCAGCTTCACTTTGGTGGCTGAAGTTCTCAGTCACAGTAACAGTAACAGTCTCAGGAAATGTTATCAGAGAAGATTTCTGAAACATGGAAAAGTCAAGTTGTAGAAAGAAAACTAGAAAGAGTATGAAAAGAGTGTTGGAGGCCAAGACAGAATGCTGATGGCATCTGAGTACCTGTATTCCTGCCTATGTTACGGATGGACTGCCGATACTCCCCACTAATTATCCAGTATCTTTTCCATAAATATTTTTTTATGTTGTATTGTTTGCTTTTTGTGGGGTTTTTGTTTTTTGTTTTGCTTAAATTGAGTTTTCTTATATGCAACTAAAGAAGAATTAATATAATTGGCAATCTGGTTTAGACATTTTAGATCTTTAGTCTCAGTCACTACTGAGTTGGTCAGTCCTCTCCTCAGTCAAGATCAAATCTCTGATTACTGACTTTGGCCAGGATGCTGACTCTGATTCCTGTTTGCTTCCTTGTTATGGTTTCCATCTGAAATGTCAGTTATATTATGGGTTTAAAAATTGGAAAAAGCATCCAAATTTTTTTAATGTTTATTTATTTTTAGAGACAGAATGAGAGAGAGAGTGGGCGAGCATGTGCATGCACGGGGGAGGGGCAGAGAGAGAGAGGGAGACAGAATCCAAAGCAGACTCTGCACTTTTGGTGCAAAGCCCGATGGGGGCTCGAACCCATGAACCGTGAGATCATGACCTGAGCCACTGAGGTACCCTTATTTCTTTTTTAACATTTCAGCAATTTACGTAGTATTTCCTGTTGTCAAGCCTTTTAAAATCTTCTTTGTAAAAAGAATGTTGACTTCTAACCATTATTGTGTATATTTAAATTATTATAAAATAAATCAGCTGAATTAAAGATAAATCCAGTAAGAATAAACAAATAAATATGTTTTCCACAATTACTGGAAGGCTATCCATATGTTTGCACTGATTACTGAAAAGAATGTGTGAGGTAATCATGGCTACTAAGATGACTTAAGATACTCTAAAGTTGCTTAATATTTTCATGAGGATATGAAAGAATAGGAAAATAGCACATTAATTTCATAGCCTTATCAAAACCATGAAAATAACATAGATGAAAAGAAACATCTTACAAAGATGAAGTATATAAATATATTTATTAGCTTTTAGAAGAGTATATGGTACAATCATTGGCTTTAAGGCTTTAATTTTTCTGAGTGTTTAGGATGAGTTTCTAAATTGTCTAACTAATGACTTTTGCTATTGTTTGTGGATTTGAGCAGCGGGTGATCCAAACTGATTTATATGCTTATTTCTATTAAAAATAAATATGTTTTCAAATAGGAACACTGAAATAAACTGGGAGAAGATCCTTGTAATGCATTAATAACAAAGGACTATATCTAGAACTATTGAAGGTTAAAAAAAAATAACCTACAACCCAGAATGTACTTTACCATGTGTATACACCAGAGATACTCTAACATAGGACACAAAGATAAGTATGTAAGAAACCTACAGTAGGGGGCGCACTTGGGTGGCTCAGTGGGTTAAGTGTCCAACTTCAGTTCAGGTCATGATCTCAAGGTTTGAATTCAGGTCCCACATTGGGCTTTGTCCAGACAGCATAGAGCCTGCTTGGGATTCTCTCTCTCTCTCTCTCTCTCTCTCTCTCTCTCTCTCTCTCTCTCTCTCTCTCCCCCCCTTCTCTCTCTCTCTCAAAATAAATAAATAAACTTTAAAAACCTTATAGTAGACTAGGTTATAATAGTGAAAATATTTGAAAACAACTGAAATGATCATTAATAGAACAGTGTACTAAAACAGTAGTATTCTATACAGCAGTGAAAAAGAACAAAAGACACCTAGGTATAAAAACATAGATAAATCTCAAAAATTTCCTAACAATAAAAATAAGATGTAGAATGATTTATAGAGTATAATATCATTAATTTAAAGTTGTAAAACTCTGAATAAATATGATACAGTATATTGTTTTGAGATACATAGGTAATAAAAATAAACTGGAGCCATGGGGATTATAATTTTGATGGTTGTAATTTTTGGTGAGGAAGAGGTGAAATGTGACCCCTGAGTAATACAATGAAATTTGAATGATATTGTTAACCACTTATATCTCAGTCCACATTGTAGAATACAAGGTGTTTACTTTTATGTTGCCATGTAATATTTCACATTAAGAATATTTAAGACAAGTACAAATAAAATTATGAGAGGAAATAGGTAAAGTGAGAGGGTTTTCTGTCCAGAAAGAGAAATAGCTCAGAAATCTTGCTTTAGCAATGAGGAAGTAAACAAACTTTGAGGAATATGGTGATTTGCTAAGATGCCAGCCTAATGTGGTGAAACAAAAGCCTTGTGTAATATGCTGGGCAAGTATGGAAACAAGTAAAAATTCTAATCAAAACCTTAATAACAGAACCGATGCCAGAAATCTTGAATAGATGGAGGGGAAGGTGACAGTTCCATGCCAAATCTATAAACTATAAACTGATTGCAGGTATTTCATTCTTTCATACATGTATTTTTCATTCATGCGTTCTTTCATTTTCAACAAGACTGCTGAATCCTCCTATGTGGAAGGCACTGTAGTAGATCTGTGCTGTCCAATATAGTAGCACCTAGCCATATGTGGCTATTTACATTTAAATTAATTAAAATGTAACAAACAGAGAAGCAACTCCTGGGTTATGTAGCCAGATTTCAAACGATTAATAGTGATTCCACATGATCATATGGCTTGGCTAGTATAATGCCTGCCATTTTGGATAGCATGGATTTAGAACATTTTCATCACTGTAGAAACTTCTATTTAATGCTGCTGTTAACCGATGGTAGGAGTACAGCAGTGAACAACACAGATTTTGCCTTCTTTTTTAAATTTTTTAAAAAGATTAATTAATTTATTTTTGAGAGAGAGAGAAAGTACGAGATAGAGAAAGAGAGAGAAAGGGAAAGAGAGAATCCCAAGCAGGCTCTGCACTGTCAGCATGGACAACTCAAACACACGAACCGTGAGATCATGACCTGAGCCAAAGTCGATACTTAACCATCTGAACCACCCAGGTGCCCCCAGATTTTGCCTTCTAACAGAAAAGAGGAAACAAAGGAAGAGATTATAAAAATGTATTATCAGGTTAAATAATAATGAGTCATTAGAAAAAATAAAGCACAGTAAGTGGATATACAGTAAAGGGTATGCTTGATGAAGTGGTTTTCATAAGGAATCATAACTATGGAAAGAAAGGCATTTCTATTTATTGGGAGGGGGTTGAACCAAGAAATGTGTGGCTTCATGAATGCCAAGATAAACAATCGTTTTAAGATGACAGCACAACAGAGAGCTTTAGTAAGATAAGAGTTTTGATTTGTAATCAGAAATAATAAGTCAAGAGGGAGGATATTACGAGCTCTCTAGCACAAGTAGAGGGATAAGACAAACCAGTAGAGGGCTACCCCTACATTGTCAGAACAGAAGGAGGCCATGAAAGCACAGATGTGTTTGGTTTGTAGGTTTGGTGAGAGGATATTAAAATTTAGATCCTATTCCTTCTATTTTCTCTCTGAAGTAGGAGGTGATATCTTTAAAAAGAGAGAGGTTGGAAATAAGAGTTTCAGAATGAGTATGTTTGAAACAACTGATGTCTAAACTTTTTTAGCCCGAAATTAATATTTCTTCTTACCTACTCTCCCATTCTTATGACTCTATTCCTCTTCATAACCCAATTGATAGAATCAAATTCTCTATTCATTTTTCTCTAAGTGGAACCCACTCCAGCTTTGATAACCTAGCTCATTTCAGTCACCACATTTATAATTCTCTCATCCTCTCTTCCAGTAACCTTATATTCTATCTAGTGACACGGCTCATGTCCTATCTTTTCAGGAATCTTTCTTTGGTAGTAGTATACTGATAAATGTTTGACAACCACCTCTCAGAACAAACACAAAAACAAAACCTCATTTCTGGTGTTTGCTGATTCCATGGTATAGATCTTGTCACCATGGTTGATTTTAAGCTACTACAAGTCCCTAACTGGCTTGCAAAAGTATTGAAAATTTAGCAGCCAGATTTCTGGCAAGACCTGTGAAGGACCTGCAATTTTGCTCTATTGGCAAGTTAAGAAGCTAGCCTGCCATGGTGATGAAAACAGCTCGAGGGTTCCAAGCAGTGACCGGGTCCAAGGATTGAATGTTTCGGATAAAAGTTAGCTGAGACACTATATAGACTTTTTGTGGTTGTTAATTTACCCTTTTGCATTAGGATTGGTTCTAGAGTTAATTACTACCTACAGGTACTGTTTCTGGGTCATTCTAAATCATTCCTGACTCTAGGACCTCTGTAGCTCTTCCTGGATAGCGCTTCCCTGAAAGCTTTTGGCACATTCTCTCCATTCATTATAATCAGACATCACTTTCTCAAAAAGGACTTCCCCTTGGAATACTGCTTAAAATAGACATTCTTCCACCCTCACACCTCCTCCAGGGACTGCTCTAGTTGTGTCCTACATGTTGCAGTATGTTTATATTTGTCCAGATTTTTTTCTAAGTTCCATTGTGATGTATTCTTCCATATAGTTCATTTATAATTTATTTCTTAATTTCCACAAGCATGGAGATTTTCTAGGTATCCTATTTTTCTTTCCCTTTATGGTTTTATTTATTTCAAGCCTTTTACTTCAAAATAATTATAAAGTCACAGGAAGTTGCAAGGAAACATACAGGAAGGTTTTGTGCCCGTTTCAGCCATCATCCCCTGGTGTTAACATCATAGGGAACGATAGTACAACATCAAAAGCACAAACTGTAAAGCTCATTGATTCACCAGCAATACCTGCATTTTTTTTCTGTATAGGTATATAACTCTATGAAATTTTATCACATGTGTAGCTTTGTGTAAGCACCACTACAATCAAGATACTTGTGCATCATCACAACATTTCCCTGATCTCCATCCCCAGGCAACTGCTGATCTGTTCTCAATCACTATTACATTATTTAATGGATAGCAATGAAATCCTGCGGGGCACCTAGGTGCCTCAGCCTGTTAAGTGTCTAACTCTTGGTTTTGGCTCAGGTCATGATTTCACAGTTTGTGAGCTCGAGCCCTGCATCAGGCTCTGTGCTGACAGTGAGGAGCCTGCTTGGGATTCTCTCTCTGGCCCTCCCCCACTTGTACTTTCTCTCTCTCAAAAGAAATAAAAAAAAAAAACTTAAAAAATGAAATCCTGCAATATATAACCTTTTGAGGTTGGTTTTTTTTTCAGTCAGCATAACTAATCTGGGGTTCATCCAAATTGTTGCATATATCAATAAAGAGTCTTTTCCTTTTTATTGCAGGGTTATATTCCATGTTATAGATGTACCACAATTTGTTTCACCACTCACCCACTGAAGGACATTTGGGTAGTGTGCAGGCTTTGGCTAGTGTGTTTTTGCTTTTGTTTCCCTTGCCTGAGGAGACCTATCTGGAAAGAAAGTAGTTGCTACAGCCAGTGTCAAAGAAGGTACTGCCTGTGTTCTCCTCTAGGATTTTTATGGTTTCATGTCTCACATTTAGGTCTTTAATCCATTTAGAATTTATTTTTGTGTATGGTATAAGAAAGTGGTTCAGTTTCATTCTTTTGAATGCTGATGTCCAGTAGGTTTTGGCGAGTTTAAACAAAGCTCCCATGAATATTATGCAGAAGTTTCTGAGTGAAAATAAGTTTCATTTCTCTGGGAAATATGTTCAAGAGTACAGTCGCTAGGTTATATTGGAAGGCCCACTTTTAGTTTTAAAAAGAATTGCTGAACTATCTTCCAAAGTTGCTTTCTCGTTTTACATTCTAACCAGCAATGTATGGATGATGCAGTTCTTCCACATCCTTGCCACTACTGGGTGTTAAAACTATTTCTTGTTTTAGCCATTCTGCTAGGTATATAGATATGTCACTGTGGTTTACATTGCACTTCTTATTGCTGGGCAGGGGTGGGGGTTCCAGCTCCCCATTAGGCCTCCACTGACTTTTAGCTGGGAGAGGTAGGAGTGCCTAGCTACTCCTTCCTATATGGGCTCCACCGAACCCATGTAGAGGGTGCAGCCTCACTCCTGCTGGGTTGTGGTGGAAGATGTGATTCACCATTAAGCCTGCGTTGACACTGTCCCAGTCCTTTGTTATTGCTGCTGGGAGGTATGAAGTCCAGGGTCCCCACTCAGTGTTCATTGACAATGAAAGGGGAGAGGCTTGACTCTAACCAGTGGGGGGGGGGGGAAGTCCTATATTCCTACCTGGCTTCCTCTGACATCACCCCAGCAGGAAGATTGGGGTACCTCAAAACCACCTAGCAAGGGTGGCTTCTTACTCAACCTTTGAGGGGCCACAGTTTTGTCTCTGGTGTTTGGCTAGAGTAGAGCGGTTAGTATCTAAATGTTTTCTTTCTTGCTAAGCTCCCTTTTCCCAGTCCCTTTGCTAGAGAGGGCTTCTGTTGGAGATTTATTTGATCTGCACCCACTGGTATTTCTGGGTTGCTGGTTTCTTCAGCTTCAAGTCAAGGATATATAAGACTAAAACAAAATCTTGGAAACTCACCACCTCATTGTTTCTCTGGTTCCAAGGTGCCTATCCAGGCTGTCTACAGTCTCTCCACCTTTCAAAGTCATCTCACGTTTGTTTTAGAGATAACAACTAGAGTTTTTGTTGTACTCAGGAGAGGGAATAGGAATAAGTACATCCACTCCATCTTTCTGGAAGCGAGGTTGAGAGCACTGACTATTATGCTTGCCTCTGTACTTTCCATCTTTTTATTACTGCATGCTTCCTTCAAGATCATTGTTTTTCTGAATCTGTTTTACTAATTCTTCACCTTTGTCATATCTGCTTTTAAGTTTACCAGTGGGTTTAGAATCACAGTTCATAGTTCAAATCTGCAGTTTTCAACTTTCATAATCTTTACTTCTGAAATTTAAAAATTTAATGTTATATTTATAAGCATGTTGATAGTAATTCAGGGATTGAGGGAAGATGGTGGCATAGGAGGACGCTGGGCTCACCGCGCGTCCTGCTGATCACTTAGATTCCACCCATATCTGCCTAAATAACCCAGAAAACCGCCAGAAGACTAGCAGAATGGACTCTCTGGAGCCAAGCATAGACAAGAGGCCCATGGAAGAGCTACGGTAGGAAGGGCGGAGAGGCAGCGCATGCTACACGGACTGGTGGGAGGGAGCGGGGTGGTGGAGGGACAGCCTGCCCGGCAAGGCAGAGCCCCTGAAGTCTGGCTTGCAAAAGTGGAGGGGCCGGACTCTGCAATTTCTGACAGCCAGTGGGACTTAACATCTGGAATGTTAAAAGGCAACAGCTCCGCTCGGAAGGCGAGCGGGAGGGAGAGAGGACACCAGGAGGGAGAGGTGTTGAGCCCTGGAAGACAGAGCTCAGCTCGGTGGGGAACAAAGGTGCTGGCCAGTGCCATCTCCCTCTCACATCCCCCAGCCGAAACCCCAAAGGGAACCAGTTCACCGAACCTGCTTCCACCACACAAACACCCAACGCTGTGCTTCTGTGGATCCAACCCTCCGACGGGTCAGCCTCCCTCCCGGTGCTGCAGGGCCCCTCCCGCAGGGGACCACCAATGGCAAAGAGCTAAGCCTGCCCCTCCAACCCCTGTGCACCTTGCGGATCCACCCCAGCTAATATGCCAGATCCCATTGAAGCAACACCACAAGCCTGGCGGTGTGCAAGTAGCCCAGACAGGGGCCACACCACTCCACAGTGAGTTCTGCCCCTGGGAGAGGGGAAGATAAGGTACACACCAGTCTGACTGTGGCCCCAGCAGTGGGCTGGGGGCAGACATCGGGTCTGACTGCAGCCCCGTCCATCAAAACGAGTTACTCCGGACAGCACAGGGCAAGTGCCCTGCAGTTGGGAGCCACCCCAGGGACTACCCAAAATGACAAAATGGAAGAACTCTCCTCAAAAGAAACTCCAGGAAGTAGCGGCAGCTAACGAATTGATCAAAAACGATTTAAGCAATATAACGGAACAAGAATTTAGAATAATAGTCATAAAATTAATTGCTGGGCTTGAGAAAAAGTATAGAGGACAGCAGAGAATCTATTGCTACAGAGATCAAGGGACTAAGAAATAGTCATGAGGAGCTAAAAAATGCTATAAATGGGGTGCAAAATAAAGTGGAGGTGACCACAGCTCGGATTGAAGAAGCAGAGGAGAGAATAGGTGAATTAGAAGATAAAATTATGGAAAAAGAGGAAGCTGAGAAAAAGATAAAAAAATCCAGGAGTATGAGGGGAGAATTAGAGAACTAGGTGATGCAATCAAACAGAATAATATCCATTTCATAGGAATTCCAGAAGAGGAAGAGAGAGAGAAAGGGGCTGAAGGTGTACTTGAACAAATCATAGTTGAGAACTTCCCTGATCTGGGGAAGGAAAAAAGCGTTGAAATCCAAGAGGCACAGAGAACTCCCTTCAGACGTAACTTGAATCGATCTTCTGTACGATGTATCATAGTGAAACTGGCAAAATACAAGGATAAAGAGAAAATTCTGAAAGCAGCTAGGGATGAACACGCTCTAAGTTATAAAGGGAGACCCATTAGAGTAGTGGCAGACCTATCTACTAAAACTTGGCAGGCCAGAAAGGAATGGCAGGAAATCTTCATTGTGATGAACAGGAAAACCATGCAGCCGAGAATCCTTTATCCAGCAAGTCTGTCATTCAGAATAGAAGGAGAGATAAAGGTCTTCCCAAACAAACAAAAACTGAAGGAATTCATCACCACTAAACCAGCACTACAAGAGATCCTCAGGGGGATTCTGTGAGTGAAATGTTGCAAGGACCACAAAGTACCAGAGACATCACTACAAGCATGAAACCTACAGACATCACAACGACTCTAAACCCATATCTTTCAATAATAACACTGAATGTAAATGGACTAAATGCTCCAACCAAAAGACACACAGTATCAGAATGGATAAAAAACAAGACCCATCTATTTACTGTTTACAAGTGACTCATTTTAGACCTGAGGACACCTTCAGATTGAAAGTAAGGGGACGGAGAACTATGTATCATGCTACTGGAAGTCAAAAGAAAGCTGGAGTAGCCATACTTATATCAGACAAACTAGACTTTAAATTAAAGGCTATAACAAGAGATGAAGAAGGGCATTATATAATAATTAGAGGGTCTATGCATCAGGAAGAGCTAACAATTATAAATGTCTATGTGCTGAATACGGGAGCCCCCAAATATATAAAACAATCACAAACATAAGCAACCTTATGGATAAGAATGTGATAGTTGCAGGGGACTTTAATACTCCACTTACAACAATGCATAGATCATGTAGACACAGGATCAACAAAGAAACAAGGGCCCTGAATGATACATTGGATCAGATGGACTTGACAGATGTATTTAGAACTCTGCATCCCAAAGCAACAGAATATACTTTCTTCTCGAGTGTACATGGAATATTCTCCAAGATAGATCACATACTGGGTCACAAAACAGCTCTTCATAAGTATAAAAGAATTGAGATCACACAGTGCACACTTTCAGACCACAATGCTATGAAACTTGAAGTCAACCACAGGAAAAAGTCTGGAAAACCTCCAAAAGCATGGAGGTTAAAGAACACCCTACTAAAGAATGAATGGGTCAACCAGGCAGTTAGAGAAGAAATTTAAAAATATATGAAAACAAATGAAGATGAAAATACAACAATCCAACCGCTTTGTGATGCAGCAAAGGCAGTCCTGAGAGGAAAATACATTGCGATCCAGGCCTATCTCAAGAAACAAAAATCCCAAATACAGAATCTAACAGCACACCTAAAGAAAATAGAAGCAGAACAGCAAAGACACCCTAAGCCCAGCATAAGAAGAGAAATAATAAATATCAGAGCAGAAATAAACAATATTAATCTAAAAAAAACTGTAGAGCAGATCAATGAAACCAAGAGTTGGTTTTTTGAAAAAATAAACAAAATTGATAAACCTCTAGCCAGGCTTCTCAAAAAGAAAAGGGAGATGACCCAAATAGATAAAATCATGAATGAAAATGGAATTATTACAACCAATCCCCCAGAAATACAAACAATTATCAGGGAATACTATGAAAGATTATATGCCAACAAACTGGACAACCTGGAAGAAATGGACAAATTCCTAAGCACCCAGACACTTACAAAACTCAAACAGGAAGAAATAGAAAACTTGAACAAACCCATAACCAGTGAAGAACTTGAATCAGTTATCAAAAATCTCCCAACAAATAAGAGTCCAAGACCAGATGGCTTCCCAGGCGAATTCTACCAGACATTTAAAGCAGAGATAATACCTCTCCTTCTCAAGTTATTCCAAAAAATAGAAAGGGAAGGAAAACTTCCAGACTTATTCCACGAAGCCAGCATTACTTTGATTTCTAAACCAGACAGAGACCCAGAAAAAAAAGAGAACTACGGGCCAATATCTCTGATGAACATGGATGCAAAAATTCTCAATAAGATACTCAAATCGAATTCAACAACATATAAAAAGAATTATTCACCATGATCAAGTGGGATTCATTCCTGGGCTGCAGGGCTGGTTCAACATTCGCAAATCGATCAACGTGATACATCACATTAGTAAAGAAAAGGTAAGAACCATATGATCCTGTCAATCGATGCAGAAAAAGCATTTGACAAAATTCAGCATCCTTTCTTAATAAAAACCTCGAGAAAGTCAGGATAGGAGGAACATACTTAAACATCATAAAAGCCATTTATGAAAAGCCCACAGCTAATATCATCCTCAATGGGGAAAAACTGAGAGCTTTCTCCCTGAGATCAGGAACATGACAGGGATGTCCACACTCACCACTGTTGTTTAACATAGTGTTGGAAGTTCTAGCATCAGCAATCAGACAACACAAGGAAATCAAAGGCATCAAAATTGGCAAAGATGAAGTCAAGCTTTCACTTTTTGCAGATGACATGATATTAGACATGGAAAACCTGATAGACTCCACCAAAAGTCTGCTAGAACTGACACATGAATTCAGCAAAGTCGCAGGATACAAAATCAATGTACAGAAATCAGTTGCATTCATATACACTAACAATGAAGCAACAGAAAGACAAATAAAGAAACTGATCCCATTCACAATTGTACCAAGAAGCATAAAATACCTAGGAATAAACGTAACCAAAGATGTAAAAGATCTGTATGCTGAAAACTATAGAAAGCTTATGAAGGAAATTGAAGAAGATATAAAGAAATGGAAAAATATTCCGTACTCATGGATTGGAAGAATAAATATTGTTAAAATGTCAATACTACCCAAAGCAATCTACACATTCAATGCAATCCCAATCAAAATTGCACCAGCATTTTTCTTGAAGCTAGAACAAGCAATCCTAAAATTTGTATGGAACCACAAAAGACCCAGAATAGCCAAAGTAATACTGAAGAAGAAGATCAAAGTGGGAGGCATCACAATCCCAGACTTTAGCCTCTACTACAAAGCTGTAATCATCAAGACAGCATGGTATTGGCACAAAAAGACACATAGACCAATGGAATAGAATAGAAATCCCAGAACTAGACTCACAAAGGTATGGCCAGCTAATCTTTGACAAAGCAGGAAAGAATATCCAATGGAAAAAAGACAGTCTCTTTAACAAATGGTGCTGGGAGAACTGGACAGCAACATGCAGAAGAATGAAACTAGACCACTTTCTTACACCATTCACAAAAAAATAAACTTAACATGGATAAAGGACCTGAATGTGGGACAGGAAACCATCAAAACCCTAGAGGAGAAAGCAGGAAAAAACCTCTCTGACCTCAGCCGCAGCAATTTCTTACTTGACACATCCCCAAAGGCAAGGAAATTAAAAGCAAAAATGAACTACTGGGATGTCATGAAGATAAAAAGTTTCTGCACTGCAAAGGAAACAATCAACAAAACTAAAAGGCAACCAACGGAATGGGAAAAGATATTTTCTAATGTCATATCAGACAAAGGACTAGTATCCAAAATCTTTAAAGAACTCACCAAACTCCACACCCGAAAAATAAATAATCCAGTGAAGAAATGGGCAGAAAACATGATTAGACACTTCTCTAAAGAAGACATCCAGATGGCCAACAGGCACATGAAAAGATAGTCAATGTCGCTCCTCATCAGGGAAATACAAATCAAAACCACACTCAGATACCATCTCATGCCAGTCAGAGTGGCCAAAATGAACAAATCAGGAGAAGATAGATGCTGGCGAGGATGTGGAGAAACAGGAACCCTCTTGCACTGTTGGTGGGAATGCAAACTGGTGCAGCCACTCTGGAAAAATTTCCTCAAAAAATTAAAAATAGACCTACCCTATGACCCAGCAAGAGCACTGCGAGGAATTTACCCAACGGATACAGGAGTGCTGATGCATAGGGGCACTTGTACCCCAATGTTTATAGCAGCACTTTCAACAATAGCCAAACTATGGAAAGAGCCTAAATGTCCATCAACTGATGAATGGATAAAGAAATTGTGGTTTATGTACACAATGGAGTACTATGTGGCAATGAGAAAGAATGAAATATGGCTTTTTATAGCAACGTGGATGGAACTGGAGAGTGTTATGCTAAGTGAAGTAAGTCCTACAGAGAAAGACAGATACCATATGTTTTCACTCTTATGTGGATCCTGAGAAACTTAACAGAAGACCAAGGGGGAGGGGAAGGAAAAGAAAAAAAAAGGTTAGAGAAGGAAGGAGCCAAAACATAAGAGACTTTTAAAAACTGAGAACAAACTGAGGGTTGATGGGGGGTAGGACAGGGGGAGGGTGGGTGATGGGTATTGAGGAGGGCACCTGTTGGGATGAGCACTGGGTGTTGTATGGACACCAATTTGACAATAAATTTCATATTAAAAATAAAATAAAAATAAACATGTTAAGCATAGTTAGGTGGTTTATATCTGGTAACCTCACTATCTTGAGTAGCTTTGGGTTAGTTTCTGTTATCTTTCCTTTTCTGATTTCTATTATTCAATCTCTTTGTGTGTGGGGTTACCTTTCACCTTGTTTTGGGCAAGAATCACCTTAATTCACTTTACTTCTGTGATATTCTGGGTTACCTAGATGATCTGTGGTTGGACTTCAGTTTATGGGCAGTCTTTGCATTGCCTTTAGTTCGATTTCATTCTGTTCCTTAAGATACAGACTTCTGGGGTCTCAATCCTAGGAATTGGTTAGTTTTCCAGTAGTTTCCAGTAGTAGGAATGGGTAGTTTTCCACCTACACTTGGTAGAATTTGGATTCTATCTTTTGTTTCCAAAGTTTTGTGTGGCTGTTACAAGTACTGCCTAGCTGTCCAGCTGTCTCTCCCACATTAGATATTGCCCTTGGGAAAAGCAACCTTACATGTTGGTCTCGCCTCTGTGGGTTTCTGTCTTCTACCAGAATTTGGCCCAGGTATTTATTATTACCTTGCTAGTTTTCAGATACTTCAATGAAGATTTAAAAAGTACATGGGGCACCCGGGTGGCTCAGTCAGTTAAGCGGCCTACTTCAGCTCAGGTCATGATCTCGCAGCCTGTGGGTTCAAGCCCTGCGTCCAGCTCTGTGCTGACAGCTCAGAGCCTGGAGACTGCCTCGGATTCTGTGTCTCCCTCTCTCTCTGCCTCTCCTGCTCGTGCTCTCTCTCAAAAATAAATAAACATTAAAAAAATACATTTTAACCATATTTCTGTTAGTAGTAATTTGTAAGAGCATTTTTCCAAGTTACCCAGGAACTCATTACTGGAATAATTAATTTTCTTATATTTTTCCAGTACTTTTGTGTAGAAGAGAAAATAGGATTCTGTATTTTAACTACAATCTTCATTGAATTAAAAAAGTAATCTTGATATAAAGTAAAATTTAATTATGTAATTTTCTATAGCTTCCTTTCCAGTAATAAGTTGTTCTTGATGCAGTAGATTGGCTTATTCAAAGGGGCACAAGACTTGGAATTCAGGGTTTTCTTTCAGAGCACTCTTTCCTAAGCTGTCTTTTTACATTGAATGAATTTACTAATTTTAGTACCAATTTGCCAATTTCCTTATTAGTAAAAAAAAAAAAAAAAAAAAATTGAACTAGTTGATTTCTAATCTCTCAACTCAATGATGTTTTAGGTCTACAAATTAAAAGAGGTAGTGATTAGTTCTATGTTACAGAATTACTGTCTTTTCATTCAGTAATTTAAATTTCTAATAAATACTGACTTATAGGAATTACAGTTGAGTAACTTAGTATAGAACAGGGATGTTGTCAGTAATATGAAAACTCTATAGGACAAAATATTTGATTTCCATATTGATAAATTATAGAGGAAAGAAACATCATAAAGAGAATTAAAAGGAGAACTTATGAAGAGAATTAAAAGACATTTCAGTTTAATGTTATGCTTGTGTTATTACTCCAAAAGCTTTAAAAACAGGAGAAAAAATAATACAATGAAAGAAATGTAAATACTGACTATATGTTTAGCGATATTAAGACCATATTGTTAGCTGTCTTATTTATATTATTGGTATTATTGCTATATTTAAAAAATTCTTGAAATATTTACAAATGCAATACTATACTTGAGATTTGCTTAAATATGACCAAGGGTAGGTAGGTTAGACAGGTTGGTAGGTAGGTATATAGAATTCATATGGGCTACTAGTTGAAATTGGTTGAAGGACACATACAGATCCATTAAACTTTCTCTTTACCTTTGTATGTATTTGATTTTATCCATAACAAAATGTTTAAAAAAGGAATGGATGGAAACTAGAGATGATAGTAAAGTTTAACTTTATCATAGGAAATGAAGCATCATAGGTTCCAGAATCTCCACAGGGCTGAGTCCACAGTTACAGTGAAAATGCTAAAAAAAATCTAGTCGGCAGGCCGTTGTCTGTTTCAAAGCTATCTGCAAAGCAGAGGATCAAAGATCCCTTTTTAATGAGGATTTTTATCTTTGGTGTTCCCAAATAGGATCATAATAGTTCTCAAAGGAAGAAGAGCATATTGTTGCATTTCCTTACATTTTTAACATAATTTAGTATTGATTTTTATATATCTATATCAAGTATTAGAAACCTATTTCTGACATTAGTTCTTAAATTGACAACTTTTAGTGAAATTAAATATATGCTACTTTTGATTCATGATATGTAAAGATTTTTCTTTCTAATTAGGTTTCAAAATACTGTAAATAACCATGCCTGAAAACAAGACAATTTCCTGTTCTTTCATTGGAGGTGATCAAGCCAAGAAAAGTAAGTTTATCATTAAATGATTTTCTTTGAAACTAGGTCATAGGTAAATGCAATTAAGTCAATCATAGAAGGCAGCTGCAAAGATAGTAGTCTTCTCCAGGACAAAGGGTCACACAATCAAACCTTACTGGGATCAGGAAGGTGAGGTGAATGAAAGGAGTAAATCAGTTTAAGGAAAACCCACTATCTGGATTATAATCAATTTCTTTTATATTTACTATTGAACAAAAGTATAGGCAATAAAACATATAGGTAGTACAACAGAGCCAGCTCTTACTGGCTCATGTGAGCCAATTGCATATATCTCAGCGCTACTCCTCTGATTGCTTGAAATTGGCTGGTTAATAACAGCTGGTTATTAAAATTTTACCAGCACCCATTGAAGACAAACACAAAATTAAAAATGAAAAATACTTGGTACTTCTATTTTTAAAATTGTATTAGCTTTTATTATATTACTTTGCATTCTGAGCCCCAACATCTTTTATTCTGCATTGTGTTAGTAATATGTCTTTGCATCATATAGGACAGAGGTCAGCACATTACAGCTGATGGGCCAAATCTGGACAGTAGCCCTTTTCTACAGCCCAAATGCTAAAAATGGTTTTACATTTGTAAAGTGTTGTTAAAAAGAAAAGAAAAGAAAAAAGAACAAAGAGGAATATGCAACAGAGAATGCATGTGGCCTACAAAACCTAAAATTTTTACTATCTGGTCCTCTACAGAATAAGTTTGCCAATCCTTGGTATAGAATTTTGCCTTGAATACTTTGTAGTCCATTGACAGTCAAGTTATCCATTGTTGCACTAATGCTACATAAAAACCAACCAAAAAATGCAGGTGCATACAACATCATAAATATTCATTTTAGTTTACTTATGCATAAGTGTGCTGAGTGGTTCTATTAATTTCAGGTGGGCTCAGGATGGCTCATTCATACATCCGCACTAAGCCATAGGTCAACTAAGCATTGATGTTATTTATTTGGGGTTTGATCTTTCATAGGCCTATAGCCTTGGCTGTACTATGTTGTCTCTCATATTCATCCAGCAGCTTTGATCTCAAGGCTTGAGAGGAGAAATAGAAGCTCGTAAGGCCTTTTCAGGTCAAGGCTCAGAACTGGCAATTATCATTTGATGTATTTTATTGGCCAAAGCAAGTCATAGGACCAGCCCAGACTCAAGGGACAAGCGGTTAAAATCATTCTTTTGATGATGGATGCTCCAAAGTTACAGTGGAAAGGAGGAAGGTGAAAACACTAGGAGGAAAACTTATTGGGACTACTATTGCAATCCAGCTGCCACAATCTTATTAGGGATTACAAAAGAAAGCAATCATATAGTAATTCCAAACATGGTTGAGAATATTGCACAATAGATTTCATGGAGGATTACCAATCTTGGGTAGGATTTTAGTACTTGTTACTATATTCACTTTCACAATATTTCAATAACCTTGGTTTTTAGCTCTTTATTCACGCTACCAATATTAATTGAAAAAAAAAACATGCAATTTCATTGTCATAGAGTTTATATAGTGAAATTTAAGCAAAAATTTTTGATTTCTGGAAACTGATTTCAATTTCAGATTAGCAATATGAACCAGGTTATTCACTTAAAACAACTTTCCCAAGGACAAAATTTGGAAAGAAGATACTCAAATCATACTTGCACATATCTTTTGTTTAAATACTTGAAAAGAACTTTTCAAACTTTTTGGATTGATTACAATGTTAATTAAAAACTAGTAGTTTGTTCCAACACTTTTGAGGGCTAAGCTGATGGTTTCCCTTTGAATGACCTCACAAGGTCTATTTGTTTTGTATTGCAGTAGAAACTGACCAGTTTGCAAGCAAAAACTCCTTTGTGTGGTACGTCAGGAGAAAGTTAATCATATTTAAAAAGGCAGACCACTTGTATTTAGTCTATGTGATGGAGAGATATACATGAATATAATCACATTCCACATTATTTAATGGAATATGAGTGTTTTATGATATAGATTAGTTCTGTATGTGCATATGGAATGGAATATGTCTGGCTGGCTAACTCTTTGGAAAATAATATGGTTAATAAATTGTCTTTTGGTATTTGCTTGGTATTTGCTTTGGGTAAGTTTACAATATTTGTATTTAAATCACATTAGAACCAATATTTGAAATGTTGGCATAAATATTGATTATCAGTTAAAATTAATTTCTATCTCTTTGGCATCATACCATCATCAAGCTTCCCATCCTCTGTGTAAACCAACCAACCACTACAGAGCGCATTCAGCTCATCAAGCAAAGCATTGAGATGTCCATGTTCAAACTATGGAAATTTATCAGACTTGCAGTGTTTATTACTATGTCTTGGCAGATTTCAAACTTTTAAGCCCAAAGCAATCTTTGCTGGATGATGTACTGAACCTAATTATGTACCAACCTTTGAAAATGTTTGTCATTAACTCTGTCATTAACATCACAAGAACACAGTGTGAGGTCTTATTTATTAACTTCTACCAGATGATATTCAACATGGTACTTTTCTTAACATCAAAAACAAATCCTTTCCTTATGTTGCATCAATCATCATGAAACTATTGTGGCCATATAAAAATTCTTATTGTATTATAAATATACATACAGAATTGGATGATTATTCTTTTCTCTTAGCTGATATAAATAATAAAATACATTATTAAGCTCTTCCAAATTGGTCTATAGAGTCACAGCCATATCTTAAAACATGCTGATCAACAGTATTTTCAGGTGACTCATGCTTACAAATGGTTAGCTCTGGAATAATTTCTATTACATTTAACAATACCTTTCTACAAACTTACTACCTGTAATATTTTGCCTGTTAGGTAATATTTTCACTAAATATAAAACTGAATTTCACAGCAGTATCATATATTTGAATTATGATACTGATACTGCATTAGTTTTTCTGTTTATATTTCATAATGTATTTTTTCAATGTAACAGGCAGAGGCTGTACTATTTTTTTAACAGATTAGTGTCTTATCTGTTGAAATGGTAAATATTTCATACATGTAAAAATATATATTAAAGTATGAAGAATACTGATAGAATATCTGTGCAATCATAACCCACATTAAGAAATAGAACCCTGAGTCCTCTCACCTCTCTCAAATCACATTTAGCTTTATATTATTATATGTCAACATGCTAATACAATACATTTATAGTCTTAATACATTTCATCTTATATTACTTTATTTTATTAATTCACTAGTATCAGTTTGATCATCTGAAAACGAGGTTTGGTTTTTACTTTCCTCCCATTATAATTTTACCACTTTCCCTCCCCTATTGCTTAGACTAGATCCTTTAGAACCCTGTTAAATGAAGCAATAAAAATATGCACATTTATCTTCTTGTTCCTGATTTTTAAAATGAGACTTTTAATGTTTCATCATTAAACATGATGGAATTTTTTACTTACCTTATTTTAATCTAATTTTGTTAGCAAGGTATTTATAACTTCACAATTGAATTGGGGGAATGTTTCTTCATTTTCTGTTCTCTGAAAAACAAAATATTTTAATTAATTTTTCTTGAATGTTTAGCTAAACTTATGTGTTAATTTTCAGAGAGACACTATTGATATAAATTATTTATTGGCAATAGGATTATTTAGACTTTCTGTTTATTCTTAATTCACTATTGGCAAGTTATGTTTCTTTTAAAATTTTGTTCATTTGGTTAAATTTTAAGTATACTGAGACCACATAGCTAATATTTTTTTACTTTTATATCTTTCTACATGCAGTTCTCACTTATATTCATAATATTGCATTTGTTTCTTCTCTTTCTTCTGGTTTGTCTTGATCAATTTTGCCAGATGTGTCCATTTGTGCTAAACTTTTCAAAGTAGTAATTTCTGATCTTTTAAATTATCCCTAGGTTTTTTTTTTCATTGGCGGTGGTCTATTTTCTATTTTATTAATTATTACCCCTTATTTTCCTTCTACTTTGTTTTTCCACATATTCTTAATTTGGATACTTAGATCGCTAGTTTTTAGACCCTTTTTCTTTTCTAATATAACTATTTAAAGTTACACATTTCTCTTGAGATATCATAGATACGATAAAAAGGATTTGATTATGAAATCCAATTCATTTGAAGCAGAGATTTACTCAGCATGCAGTTTACTAAGCGCTGTTCTGGGTAATATTGTTTAACTTTAAAATTTTTTTTGTATTCACGAACCAGAAAATTCACCTCTTCAAAGTGTACAGTTCAGTGTTTTTAGTATAATCACAAGGTTGTATAACCATCATCATTACTTAATTCTATAATACTTTCATAACCTCCCAAAGAAGCCCTATATCATTAGCAGCCACTCCCCATTCCTCCTCAGCCCAGCCCTGGCAACCACAAACCTACGTGCCTTGGTGGGAATATCAGGGGTCTGGTGTGAACTAATTCCTGGCAAAGACGGGTACCATCAGCATCTGGGAGCACACCCACAACATGCATGTGATGAAGTTCAGCATAAGGACTGTCATCACCTTTGCAGTGGAGGCCAAGAACCATGCCGACCTACCCAAGCTGGTAAAGGGGCTGAAGCAGCTGGCCAAGTCAGACCCCGTGGAGCAGTGCATCATTAAGCAGTGCATCCTGGGTGCCCATCATCGCAGGGGCCAATGAGCTGCACCTGGAGACCTGCCTGAAGAACCTGGAAGAGGACCACACCTGCATCCCTCTCAAGAAATCCGACGGGGAGTCGAAAGGGCTCTGCCTGTCCAAATCCCCAAACAAGCACAAAATGCAGTCCATGAAGGTGCCCCTCGCAGACCACCTGGCGGAGGACACCGGCCATCGCTAGATGTGGGCCTGCCGGGAACTGAAGCGGCAGGCCGCTGTCTGGCCGAAGAGTACCTGTGGCACCTGGCCTAGACCCAAAAGATCCGGTGCTCTCGTTGCAGGATTTTTTACCTCAATACCCGGGGTTCGTTTTCTCCCAGCTTCCGAAGGGTGAAGAGGTGGACACAAAAGAAGAAGCACGCAAAAGTTTACTCGAGTATAAGACCAGGGGCGAAGAATAGTGTGAAGCTTGCTCTCTTTACAAAGGGGTACATTTGAAAGTGAATGCCCGGGACTACAAGCAAGGGTCCTTGTTTTGTAAGGTTCTGGGCAGCCTTCCCTTGCCGTCCCGCTCGCTCCCTCCCGGGTCCTACCCTAGGCTCCCTAGCTCTCTAGGTGCTGGGTGGTCCCTTCCTGATTGGCTCAGTTCCATTGTGTGAGGGGTGGCCCATGGCCATGTCATTGTGGGCCATACCCTTTGTGGTCTACTACTTATTTCTAGTTAGGTTTTTTTGTCAAATTCCTGAGGGAAACCAGAAGGGGAGGAGGTGGCGTCTGTCACATTCTTAAGAGGAATCTTACGCCTGAGGGGGTTTGCCTGGTCCGACACTCTTCAGTATTGTTCTAAAATATGTTTTTCCACACCCAGGGACCTCAGGTTCTAATCGTTCCCTCTCTGCCTACTGAATCCTATCTTCTATCACTTTGAGACTGCTGGCCCCGGACTCAATACCTTCAACGACAACACCCGGACTGTACGGTACCTCAACAAAATCAAGGACAGCTCGGTGGCCGGTTTCCAGCCAGGCCGCCGGGCCAGGAGACTGCGAGGCCTGAGCCTTGACGTCTGCGACGCGACGTCACGCAGGGAAGCCATTCAGACCCCCCACCCCCACCCCCACCCCCACCCCACCACGTGGCACCGCCTTTAACCACGGACTGCTCAGTACCAGCCCCAGCTCAGGGAGCCCGCCCACCCTGTGGAGGGAGCTCCAGGGGCCGGAAGAAGTGGTTGGCGCCATCTACAATGTCCTCCGTAGGAAGGAGGGCCGCGTCGAGTCCCAGGTGGCCGGCAAATCCCTGTTTATGCTGAAGGCCTACGGCTCCTCAAGGAGTCCTTTGGCCTCAGCGCCGACCTGAGGTCCCGCAGGGCGACCAGGCCTTCCCCCACTGCTTATTTGGCCACTGGCAGATCCTGCCCTCGGAGCCCTTGGACCACAGCAGCCGCCCCAGCCGGGTCGTGGCGGAGACGCGCAAGTGCAAAGGCCTGCACCGAGGCGTCCCAGCCCTGGACAATTTCCTGGACAAATTGTGGGCGGACCTCGCAGCAGCACCCGCGCTCCGTCTTTGATCTACTGCAGCCCCCAGCGTTCGCGTTCTCCTCCGGGTACCTATAGACTGTTCCCGAACGGTGAGGCGCCGCCTGACGGCCTTGTGGGGCTCACTCGGTGCCGTCGCTCAGCATAAGCCCTGACGCCCTTTTTCTTCAGTATTTCAAGATTTCAAAGGTGACAGAAGTGCCCTCACAGCCCAGACCTTATTTGGCCGGTAGGGGTTGGGGAGGCCGGATGGGACAACCTTCTGGACATTCCATATGAATTTGTAAAATAGTTGGCTTCGTGTATCTGCCTTCTTTTAAACTAGAATTTTGTCATGGGTCCGTTTTATGGCTGGATACTGTTAATAATTGTATGAATATTCCACGTATCGTTTATACATTCATCAGTAGATGGGTATTTGTGTTGTTTCCACTTTGGGGCTATTAGGAATAATGTTCTTATGAATATTTGAATGCAAGTTTTTATGGGGACGTATGTTTTTATTTCTGCTGGGTATACATTTAAGTCTGGAATTGCTGGGTCATTTGGTAACTTGATGTTTAACTTTCTGAGTAATTGAAAAAAATTTTTTTTTCCATAGCAGTTGCAAATTTTGCATTCCAAATAACAGTATATGAGGATTCCAGTTTTTCCATCCCCTTGTCAGGGCTTGTTAGATTCTGCTTTTCCTTTTTGGGTTTTTGTTTGTTTGCTTTTTAGCTATTATAGCCATCTTTAGCAGGTGTGAATTGACATCTGGTGAGTTTTTTTACTTTTTTTTTTTTATGGTTAATTCATTTTTAACAGACGGGAGGGGGGGACAGAGTAGGGGAGGGACAGAGAGAGTAGGGAGACACAGAATCCGAAGCAGGCTCCAGGCTCCGAGCTGTCAGCACAGAGCTGGACTCAAATCCAGAAACCCTGAGATCATGACCTGAGCCTAAATTAGAGACTTAAGGGACTGAGCCACCCAGGTACCCTCATTGTGGTTTTGATTTGCATTTCTCTGATGACTGGTCATGAGATGATCTTTAAATGTGCTTACTGGCCATTTGTTTATCTTTGGAGTAATGTCTGTTTAAATCTTTTGCCTTTCTTCAATTGGGTTGTGTTTTTATCTTTGAGTTGGAAGAATTCTTTATATATTTCAGAAACTGGATCTTTATCAAATATATGATTTGCAAATGTTTTCGCCCATGGCAGGGGTTGTATTTGCATATTCTTGACAATGTCTTTTGAACCAAAAAAAAAAAAAAGAAAACATTACTGTATGAATCTGATTGATGTAATATTTAAATAATGTTTAAAATTGCTTGTTCCTTTGATGTCACATCAAAGAAACTATTGCCTAATCCAAGGTCACAAATATTTACACCTCTGTTTTCTTCCAAGAGTTTTATAGTATTAGCTTTTGCATTTAAGTCTGATGATTTTTGAGTTAATTTATATATATATATATATACACATATATACACATATATGTGTGTGTGTGTGTGTGTATGTATATATATGATTTGGAGTCAAAATTTATTCTTTTATGTTTGTATCTCCAGTTGCCCTAGTACCATCTGTTGAAAAAAAAAAGACTTTTTTTTTCATAGAATAGTCTTGGCACCTTTGTAAAAATCAACAGACCATAAATATGGGTTTATTTCAGGAATTTCAGTTCTACTGCACTGATCTACCTGTCCATTCTTATGCCAGTACCACACTGTGTATTATAGCTTTGTAGTAATTTTTAAAACTAGAAGTGTGATTTCTCCAACACTGTTCTTTTTAGAAATTATTTTGGGTAATCTGAGTCCCTTGCATTTCCATCTCAATTCTTAGGATCAGTTTGATATTTTCTGGGGGAAAAAAAAGGCCATTGAAATTTGATAAGAATTGCATTGAATCTGTGGATCAATTTTAAGGGTTTTGGCATCTTAATCAGATCATGTCTTCCAGAATACTAATACAGGATATCTTTGTATTTACTTAGGTGTTAATTGTTTTTTTCAACAATGTTTTGTAGATTTTAGTTGAAGAAGTCTTGCATTTCTGTTAGTTTTATTCCCAAATATTTTAATATTTTATTCTTTTTGATGCTTGTTCTTTCTTCCTTTCTTCCTTCCTTCCTTTCTTTCTTTCTTTCTTTCTTTCTTTCTTTCTTTCTTTCTTTCTTTCTTTTCTTTCCTCCCTTTCCTCCCTGCCCCAACTGCTATGGCTAGAATCTCTGGAACAATATTGAGTGGAAATGGCAAAGTGTGGATATGCTTATCTTTTTTCTGACCCTAGGGAATTTTTCACAAACATTCGTTATTCTGTTGAAGAAGTTTCTCTCTATTCCTATTTTGTTTCTGTGTTTTTACCATAAATGGGATTAAATTTTGTCAAATATTTTTTCTGCATCTATTGAAATGCTTGTGTGGTTTCTTCCCTTTATTCTGTTAATATGGTATATTACATTCATTGATTTTCATATATTGAAACATTTCTGGGACAAATCTCTCTTGGATGTGGTGTATAATCCTTTTTATATACTATTGTATTTAGTTTGCTCATATTTTGTGGGGATTTATCTCCTAATTTTTTTCCCTTCTCCTTGGATTTAGTTGTGTCTTCCTAGATAAGATACAAGGCTATTGATTCAAGTTCTAATTTTCTTCATGTAGGCATACACAACTACCTACTTCCCTCTGATCATTGATATCACTAAACTTCATATATGTTTAGTTGTGTTGTCTTTTTGTTTTTATTCATCTCAAAGTATTTTCTGGTTTCCCTTGTGATTCCTTTCTTGATCCATTATTTATTTAGGATTGTGTTTAAAGTTCACATATTTGAAAATTTCCCAAATTTCCTTTGATCACCGATTTCTGTTTTTAGCATTGTAGTCAAAGAAGATACTTTATGTGATTTCAACACTTATTTAAGTGTATTGACTCCTATTTAGGGCATAATATGTGGTCTAATATGGAGAACATTCAGTGTGTACTTGAGAAAAATGTGTTTTCTACTCTTGATGGAATATTCTATTAGTTGTTTCTTAGGTCTAAGTGGTTTATGGTGTTTTCAAAACTACTGTTTACTTGTCTTTATTCTTTCTAGATGTTTCATCCATTATTATTTATTCATTATTTATTGTTTATTTATTATTTATTTTTTTTAGAGAGAGATAGAGAGCATGAGCAGGGGAGAGGAGCAGTGGGGGAGAGAGACAGAGAGAGACAGAGAGAGAGAAAGAGAGAGAATCCTAAGCAGCCTGCATTCTCAGAGTGAGGCTGACATGGGGTTCAATCCCATGAGTCAGTCACTCAACAGACTGAGCCACCCAGGCACCCCCATCCATTATTTACATTGGGCAGTTAAACACTTCCACTAATGTTGTTGAATTGTCTTTTTTTTCCCTTCAGTTATGTCAGCTTTTACTTCAATTTGAAGCTCTTTTAAGATTGTATATGTTTATAATTATTACAGCTTCTTAAAGGGTTGACCCTCTTCCCATTATGAAGTGTCCTTTATCTCTAGTAATAATTTTTGTCTTAAAGTCATCATATGCGGTAGTGTGCAGAAATATTCCTTTATAATTTTATCACAAAAACTTTCTCAGTAAAAAAACAAAAAAGTATATATTTTATTTACAGTTCTTCTGTATAATTTTTATTTGGTTACTCTTTTTGGATAAATTTATATCCTTCATATATATTATTATAGTTATTTGACTGGCAGTATCTTCTATCATATTTTTACTTTTACAACCTTCATTTCTTTTGTTTTGCATATTTTTATTATGAATTTACTTTTTTGTTTCATTTTATTCTGTAATGGGGTTTTAGGATATAAATATCTTTGTAATGGTTATTAAATATTAGCATAAGATATTCTACAAGTATTTAAATCTTATATTTATTTATATCTGTAAAATATATCAAAATATTTTTTTAAGGTTTAAATGTTTATTTATTTTTGAGAAAGAGAGAGAGACACACACACACAGCAGAGAGCGAGTGGGGAAGGGGCAGAGAGGGAGACACAGAATCCAAAGCAGGCTCCAGGCTCCAGGCTCTGAACTGTCAGCACAGAACTCGGCATGGGGCTCGAACCCATGAACTTTGAGATCATGACCTGAGCTGAAGTCAGATGCTTAAACGACTCAGCCACCTGGGCACCCCAATCAATCAAAATATTTTTTTTTAATTTTTTTTAATGTTTATTTATCTTTGAGACAGAGAGAGACAGAACGTGATCAGGGGAGGGGCAGAGAGAGAGGGAGACACAGAATCTGACGCAGGCTCCAGGCTCTGAGCTGTCAGCACAGAGCCTGACATGGGGCTTGAACTCACGAACCGTGAGATCATGACCTGAGCCAAAGTCGGACACTTAGCCGACTGAGCCACCCAGGTGTTCCTCTATCAAAATATTAAAAAAATTTTTTTTTTTAAGTATTTATTTTTGACAGAGAGAGAGAGAGAGAGAGAGAGAGCGAGCATGAGTGGGGGAGGGGCAGCGAGAGAGGGAGACACAGAATCCCAAGCAGGCTCCAGGCTCTGAGCTGTCAGCACAGAGTCCAACGCTCGAACCCACAGACTGCGAGATCATGACCTGAGCCTAAGTCGGACGTTCAACCGACTGAGCCACCCAGGCGTCCCCCTCTATCAAAATATTTTAATGCCACTAGAGTAAACATTGTATTTTCTATTTCATAATTTACATATAGTGAAATGCTCAAGCTTCAATTTATAATTTAATGTATTTTGATAAATGTATACATGACAAATGTAGAACCACTGACCTTTTCTGGGTAAAAAAAAAAAAGAAAGTTTTTCACCAACCATAGGCAACCACTATTTTGATATCACAATAGTTTAGCTTTGTTTTTTTTGTTTGAATCTCATAATAATGGAAATATAAAATACCCATTTTGTTGTCTTTGATTATTTTTGTTAAATGTACTTTTGAGTTTCACTGATGTTATTTTGTGTATTAGTTCATCTTTTTTTTTTCCTACTTAGCATTATACTGCTGCATGACTACACTGTATTTTTTGAAATGTAATTTTCTAGTGATGGACACTTAGGTTGTTTCCAATTTCTGCTCTTAGGAGTAAAACTATCACCACAAATAATCTTTGATAATCTTTTTGTGGACCTACACTTTCATTTATCATGGGTTAAAGTTTAGAACTGGTGTTGCTGCATTATAGAGTAGACAATTTTAACTTTATAAGAAACTGTCATAATATCCTCTTACCTTTGAGAATTTTTAAACATTTGAGAGTTTGTAAAATAAAATACAAAATTTCTCCTTTGTCTCTACATTCCCTCTTTCCAAAGTTAACCAGTCTAATTGTTTCTTGACATGTACATTTTATATGAATTGACAAATACCTATCAACCTGTACATCTCTTTAGAAAACAAGTGATGACAAAACTTACCTACAAATTTTTGTCTTACTATTCTTCATTGAATAGTGTACCTTAAAGTAGTTTCTATACCATCATATGTGTATCTGTTTGCTGTTTGCTTTTATTAATTTTATTTCCAGCTGTACTGAGATAGAATTGGCATATAACATTGTATAAGTGTATCATGTACCATGTAATTATTTGATACAGGTATATATTGTGAGATGCTTATTACTGCAGTAAGATAATTGAACACACCCTTTGTTATTGTTATGGCAAGAACATTTAGAATCTCTCATTGCAACTTAGTTATCTAAAATCACCATGCTGTATATTTTATCCCCAATTATTCTTCTTATAACTGGAAGTTTGTTCCCTTTGACTCAACATCTCATTCTCCCCACTTTCCAGCCCCTGGCAAACACCGTTCTATGCTCTGCTTCTAGGAATTTGGCTTTTTAGGTACTATATATAAGTGAGATCATATAATTTTTTTTTCTTTCTCTGTCTTATTTCACTCAGCATAATGTCGTTTAGGTCCATTCATGTAGTTTCAGATGACAGGATTTTCTTTTTTATGGTGGAACAAAATCCCATTGTGTTTGTGTGTGTGTGTGTGTGTGTGTGTGTGTGTGGTGTGTGTGTGTTTGTACATATATCTGTACATGAGCACAAGTTGATAATGCTGCAGTGAACATGAGGGTGCTGAAATTTGAGATAGTAATTTCATTTCCCTTAGATATATACCCAGAAATGGAATTGCTACATCACATGGAAGTTTTGTTTTTCATTTCTTGAGGAACCTTGGGATTGTTTTCTGAAATAGCTATAAAAATTTATATTTACACCAGCAGCGCATGAGGATTTCCCTCATCTTTACATTTGATACCTTTTGTCTTTTTGAAAATAACCATTGTAACAGGTATGAGGTGATATCTCATGGTGGTTTTGATTTGTATTTCCCTGATGATTAGTGATGTTGAATACCTTGTCATGTCCTTGTCCATTTGTATGTCTTCTTTGGAAAAATATCTACTCAGGCCCTTTGCCATTCTAAAATTGGATTATTTGTTTTTGTGCTATTGAGTTGTGTGAGTTCCTTATATATTTTGGATATTAATGATTTGCCAGAGAGATGTTTTGCAAATATTTTCTGTCATTCTGTAGGTTGCCTTTTCATTATGTTGATTGTTTCTTTTGCTATTCAGAAGCTTTTTAGCTTGATGTAATCCATCTTCATTGATTTTAGTTTTAGTTGGTTTTGTTTTTGATTATTAGTGTCGTATTGAAATAATCCATATGTCATGGCATTTTTTCCCTATGTTTTCTTTTAGTAGGTTAGTGGCTTCAGATGTTACATTTAAGTGTTTAATCCATTCCAAGTTAATTTTTGTGAATGGTGTAAGATAGGGATCTAGTTTCATTCCTTTGCATGTGAATATCTAGTTTTCCCAACAACATTTATTTTTTTTTAAAGTGCTAAATATTGTTTGATTTATTTTTATTATTTTTAAGCATAACATTATTTTCATTTTATTTACAATTTTATATTAGTTTCAGGTATACAATATGGTGACTTGATAATTCCATATATCAACTGGTGCTCATCATCAGGACAAGTGTACTCCTTAATCTCCATCACCTATTTAACCCAATTTCCCATCCCCCTATCTTCTCTGGTAACCGGTTTGTTCTTTATAATTAAGAGTCTGTTTCTTGGTTTTTCTTCTGTCTCTCTCTCTCTCTCTCACTTATTCCCTTTGCTTATTTGTTTTGTTCCTTAAATTCCACAAATGAGGGAAATTATATGGTATTTGTCTTTGTCTGACTTCTTTCTCTTAACATTATACTTTTTAGCTCCACATCCATGTCATTGCAAATGCAAGATTTCATTATTTTTTGTGGCTGAATAGTATTCCTATATATGTCACATCTTCTTTATCCATTCATCAATCCATGGGCACTTGGACTGTTTCCATATCTTGACATTGTGACTAATGCTGCTATAAACATAGGGGTGTATGTATCCCTCAAAATTCACTGTTTATGTATTCTTTGGGTATTTTCCCCATAGTGCAGTTGCTGGACTGTATACTGTTTTCCACAGTGGCTACATTCCCACCAACAGTGCACCAGTGTTTGTTTTTCTCCACATTCCCACCAACACCCATTGTTTCTTGTGTTTTTGATTTCAGCCGTTCTGACAGGTGTGAGATGATATCTCATTGTAGTTTTTATTTGCATTTCCCTGATGATGAGTCTGTTTTTTCATGTATTTGTTAGCCATCTGTGTCTTCTTTGGAGAAATGTCTATTCATGTCTTCTGTCCATATTTTGACTGGATTGTTTGCTTTTTTGGGTGTTGAGTTTCATTAGATCTTTATATATTTTGGTTGCTAACCCTTTTTCATAAATGTCATTTGCAAATATCTTCTCCCATTCTTTAGGCTACCTTTTAGTTTTGTTGATTGTTTCCTTTGCTATGCAGAAGCTTTTTGTCTTGGTGTAGTCCCAATAGTTTGTTTTTGCTTTTATTTCCCTTGCCTTGGGAGAAACATGTAGAAAAAAGTTGATACAGCTGATGTCAAAGAAGGTACTGCCTGTGTTTTTGGTGCAATTGTAAATGGGATTATTTTCTTAATTATTCTCTTCCTGCTTAATTATTGATGTATAGAAATGCAACAGATATCTGTACATTGATTTTGTACATCCATTTTGATTTTTTTCCTGCAACTTTATTGAATTGCTGTGGCTAGGACTTCAGTATTGTGTTGAATAAAAGTGGTGATAGTGGACATCTTTGTCTTACTCCTGACCTTAGGGGAAAAGTTCTCAGTTTTTCCCCATTGAGGATGATGTTCACTGTGGATTTTTCATATGTGGCCTTTATTTATGTTGAGGTATGTTTCCTCTAAACCTACTTTATTGAGAGCTTTTATCATGAATGGATCCTGTACTTTGTCAAATGCTTTTTCTGTATGTATTGAAATGATCATGTGGTTTTTATCCTTTTTCTTATTGATGTGATGTATCACGGTTGATTGATTTGAGAATATTGAACCACCCTTGCAATGCAGGAATAAATCCCACTTGATTGTGGTGAATGATTTTTAAAAAATCGTTTAAAAATATACAGTTGGATTTCATTTGCTAATATTTTATTGATGATTTTTGCATCTTTATTCATCAGGGATATGATGTAGTTCTCTTTTTTAGTGGTATCTTTGTCTGGTCTTGGTATCAGGATAATACTGGCCTCATAGAATGAATTTAGAAGTGTTCTTTCCTTTTCTATTGTTTATAATAGTTTAAGAATAGGTATTAGCTGTTCTTTAAATGTTTGGTAGAATTTGCCTGTGAAGCTGTCTGTTCCTGGACTTTTGTTGTTGGTAGTTTTTTTGATACTGATTCAATTTCTTTGCTGGTAATGGGTCTGTTTAAATTTTCTATTTTCTTCCTGTCTCAGTTTGGGTAGTTTATTTCTAAGAATTTATCTATTTCTTCTAGGTTGTCCAATTTGTTGGTATACATATTTTCATAATATTTTATTATAATTTCTAATATTTTTATAGTGTTGGTTGTTATTTCTCCTCCTTAATTTGTGATTTTATTACTTAAGTCTTTTTTTCTTTTCTTTTTGCTAAGTCTGGCTAGAAGTTTATCACTTTTACTAATTTTTGTAAGGAATCAGCTCCTGGTTTCATTGATTTGTTCTATTGTTTTCTTAGTATTTGTATTACTTATTTCCTCTCTAATCTTCATGATTTCCTGCCATTTGCTGGTTTTAAGTTTTATTGTTCTTTTTCTAGCTCTTTTAGGTGTAAAATTAGGTTGTTTACCATATATTTTACTTGCTTCTTAGGATAGACCTGTATTGCTATAAACTTTCCTCTTAGAACTGCTTTTCCTGCATCTCAATGGTTGTGGACTGTTGTGTTTTCATTTTCATTTGTTTCCATGTACTTTTTAATTTCTTTTATTTCCTGGTTGACGTATTCATTGTTCAGTAGCATGTTTTTTAACCTCCATGTATTTATGGTCTTCCCAGATTTTTTCTTGTGGGTGACTTTTAGTTTCATACTGTTGTGGTCAGAAAAGATGCATAGTATTATTTCAGTCTTCTTGAATTTATTGAGGCTGGTTTTGTGAACTAATATGTGATATTTTCTGGAGAATGTTCCATGTGTACTTGAAAAGAATGTGTATTCTGCAGTTTTAGGATGGAATGTTCTGAATGTATCTGTTAAAACCCATCTGTTCCAGTGTGTCATTCAAAGTCATTGTTTTCTTGCTGATTTTCTGTTGAGATGATCTGTCCATTGATGTAAGTAGAGTGTTAATGTGCCCTAGTGTTATTGTGTTATTATTAATTCCTTTATATTGGTTATTTTATGTAATTTAGTTCTGCATTGCGTGCATAGATATTTACAATTATTATATCTTGTTGGATTGTCACCTTTAGTATTATATAGTGTCTTCTTTGTCTCTTTGTTTAAAGGTCTATTTTGGTGAAATAAGTATTGCTACTCCAGCTTTGTTTTGACATCCGTTTGAATGATAAATGTTTCTCCATCATCTAACTTTCAATCTGCAGATATCTTTAGGTCTAAAATGAATCTCTCATAGGCAGAATATAAATGGGTCTTATTTTTTTCACCTTTTTTTTTGATTGGAGTGTTTATTCCATTTACATTCAAAGTAATTATTGATAGATATGTATTTATTGCCATTCTGTCACTCTCGTTTTTTGTTTTTGAAGATTTACTCTGTTTCTTTCTTGTCTTTTTCTCTTTCACGTTTTGGTGATTTTCTTTAGTGATTTATTTGGATTTCTTTATCTTTATTCTTTGCCTTTTTATTATTGGTTTTGGATATGTGGTTACATTGGGCTTGTAAATAACCTTTACTCTTTTTTTCTAAGCTTATTTAATAATTTTGAATGAGTGAGAGAGAGAGAGAGAGAGAGAGAGAGGAAGAGAGAATCCCAACCAGGTTCCATGCTGTGAGCATAGAGCCTGATGCAAGGCTTAATCCCGTGACCTCAGGATCATGACCAAAGCTGAAATCAAGAGTTGGACCCTCAACCTACTGAGTAACCCAGATGCTCCTAGGTTTTTATATAACCTTTTTTTGCATATAGCGGTCTATATGAAGTTGATGGTCTTTTCAGTTTGAACCCATTCTTTTTTCCTCTCCTCCCCACATTTTAGGTATGTGGTGTCATATTTTATATCCTTTGCGTGTGTGTGTGTGAGTTCCTTGACCGATTTTTTTACAGAAATATTCATTATTCCTGCCTTTGCTTTCCTCCTTTATACTTTTGGTCTTTGCTTTCCACTAAAAGAGTCTCCTTTGATATATCTTGCAGGGCTGGTTTAGTGGTCATGAACTGCTTTAGTTTTTGTTTGTTTGGGAAGCTCTTTATCTCTCCTTGTATTCTGAATGACAGCCTTGCTGGATAGGGTATTCTTGGCTGCATATTTTTCCCATTCAGCATGTTGAATATATCATGCCACTCCCTTCTGGCTTGCAACATTTGTATTTAAAGTTCTGCTGGCCTTAGGGGTTTGCTCTTGGAGGTTAAGGACTTCTTTTGTTTTGCTGCTCTTAAGATTTTTTTCTGTATCACTGTATTTTGCAAGTTTAATTACATTTTGTCTTGGTGTGTGTCTGCTTTTGTTGATCTTGACAGGAGTTCTCTGTGCCTCCTGAATCTGATTATCTGTTTCCTTTCCGAGATTAGGGAAGTTTTCTGCTATTATTTCCTCAAATAAATTTTCTGACCCCTTTTCTTTCTTTTTCTGGGATACTTAGGATACAGATATTACTATGTTTGATGGAGTCACTGAGTTTCCTAGATCTATTCTCCTAAAACTGATTGTTTGCTGCCTATTTTATACTTCTTTTATTCATTTCTTCTTCTCTTGCTGTTTTCCTTTATGCATTGGTAATTTTCCATAGGGGTGTACACTGATTCCCTTCTTTTTCTCTTGTGTATCTACTATAGGTTTTTGCTTTGTGGTTACCTTAAGGCTTACATAAAACATTTTAGAGTACAGTAGTATACATACATGTATATATATATATATATACACACACACATACATATATATACACATACATACACATATACATATATGTATATATACATACATACATATATATATGTATATATATACATATATAGTAGTATAGTATAGTATACTACTGTAGTATAGTGGTATACATACATATATATGTTTCTCTCTCAAAATAAATAAACTTTAAAATATTAACATATACATATATATACACACATACATGTGTGTATACATATATTGTATACATATATACATATATATGTATGTATATATATGCATACATATATATGTATATATATGTATGTATACATATGTATACACATATATATGTATGTATACATATGTATACATACATATATATGTGTATACACGCATATGTATGTGTGTATATATATATGTATATGTTAATATTTTAAAGTTTATTTATTTATTTTGAGAGAGAAACAGAGATAGCTATGAGAGTGGGGAGGGACAGAGAGAGGGAGACACAGAATCCCAAGCAGGCTCCACCCTGTCAGCACTGAGCCTGATGTGGGCTCAAACTCACAAAACCATGAGATCATGACCTGAGCTGAAACCAAGAGTTGGACACCTAACTGACTGAGCCACCCAGGCACCCTGCTATCGTAGTATATTTTAAGTTAATTAACAACTTCAATTACATACAAAAACTCTACCCTTTTATGGCTTCCTTTTTATGTTTCTGATGTCACAATTTACATCTTTTTATATTGTGTATCCATTAGTAAGTTATTACTGCTATAGCTATTTTTAATACTTCTTTAATCTTTATATTTGAGTTAAGCAATTAGCATACCACTATACTATACTATCGGAGTATCCTGAATTTGACTATGTAATTATTTTTACCAATGTATTTTATTTTTTCAAATGTTTTCATGTTACTGATTAAAGTCTTTTCATTTTAGCTTTCAGAACTCCTTTCAGAATATCTTGTAAGGCAGGTCTGGTGGTGGTGAACTCCCTCACCTTATGTTTGGGAAACACTTAACCCTCTCTTTCATTTTAGGACACCTTCTCCAGCAAACCTGCTGGGGTCCTCTGCAGAGGAGGCCACTGGGAAATGTGACCGCTTTTTCTGTATATTGATACTGATATTGGTAGCTTCTGCCCTTCTTCCTTGTTTGAAACCCTCTCCATAAGTCTTGGCTTTGCCAGTCTCTGAGTGGGGTGAAACCAAAGTAGATCTTTTGTACAGTGCACCAGAAGGGTAGGGGAGCTGGTCTCCTACCCTGTCCTCCATTTCCCAGTGCGGGGAACTATTTCAAGCTGGAGCGTTCCCTCTTGGTGCTAAGCAATGTTGGCCTGGTGGATGGGATGATGCAGTCAAAATAAAGCTGTTTTCCTTCCCTTTTTGTGAGATTATTCACAGGCGTCTTTTTGTTTTTTTTGTTCTACTGTGTTGCTAAAGTTTGTTGAATGGATTCCTGAGCTCTCCCAGAACTATTTTTGTTTGTTCATAACCATCTAACTGTTGAACTTTGTTGTACAATGGAGGCTGGGTCTCCTACTCCATTGTTTTGGTGATGTCACTCTGAACAGTCTCTCAGTGTTTGCTTTTAATAGCTGGATGCTATTTGGAATACCTTCTTGTGAGAGTTAACCCAGTTGAAGTACCAGAGAAAACATCCAAATATATTCTACTGTGGGTTTTGGTTAATATTTGAACTATAGTTGCTTTTGCAAGGATAACACTTTTACAGCATAGTTTTACATATTATTGTCCTTATTTAAATAAATTTATATTAACTGCCCACTGAAATTTTTGTTTTCTTTTTCAAAGACAATGCCACATCACAAGCTTTGGTTCTATTTGGTGCCCCTAAGGAAGCCATTGAGATTTTTCATGAAAATAAAATGACAAATACTGAAGGTAAGGACAAAAAATAAGTTATATAATAATCCATGTAAGCTGTATTTTCTCATTAGTTTGTGATGTCCATATTATATTTTTATTAAGAAATACATCCTAAATATCAGTACTATTTAGCATAATGATATATAATATTAAGAACACAATATTATTACCTATTTTATTAATAATATTATATTACAGTTGGTTATAAGAATTGTTTATAATTTCAGAAATGTTGAATTTTTAAAATGAACATTTTCTTTATTGCTTATGCCAAGACTAGCAGGTGCTAGAGCCTTTCCAGTTCATTGAGGATATGTTTCTTAGAAGAAAAAGAAGCAGGACTCATGTTTTTGTGGTGTGAAATCCAGAATTAAGAGTCCATAAAATATTAGCTCTTGAAGGTGTTTCTGATATTGTATGTGGAAAGAGGTAGAAAGAGATGACAAAATGCATACATTTCATGTATGAGGGTTCGTACTTCAGATTATTTTGGAGGAGAACTCTATATTAATAAAAAATGTTTACTCTTGATTTTGATAAACTTCTGCTCTGGAGATTTTCAGTTTGACAAGATAAAATTGGGATAAGGTGGCATTCTGATTCTTTACCTATTTTTCTCTAGTAGAAATGTTGAAGAGAGTTTTAATCTCCAGACTTAGGGTTTATTGTTACAGTTTGGGACAACCTTTGTAAAATACCAATGATTGGTTTATGAAACAGTTAATTCAAGACACTGAAATATACGTGTGCTATTAGGATATAGAGGTATTTCAGAAAATACCCTTATCTGAAATGTATAATCTTGCAGGCCAGGTAAAATATAATTGTCAAGCAATTAGTACAACACAGCAGAAAAGAATGGCTGTATAGAGTAATAGCAGAGGTGGCACAAGGTAATTAAAGGTTCTGCACCCAATTCCAGTGTGTGAGTGTAGGGTTTCCGGACTACCAGCAATTCTTGGACACCATCTAGGATCCTAAAAGGCAACTCAACTCTGACACCATCTCCCTAGAACTAGAGTCAGATCCCACAGGTTAAGAGTTTAGTTGTACAAAATTGCCCTTCCCCCCACCACAGAGGCCAATCCAAAGCCCAGATATCACCTACGCTTCTGACCAACTACTATAGACTGGCAGTTCCGGTGAGCCCCCCTCCTTGAGTTTGCTAGAATGACCCACAGAACTCAGAGAAACATTTTCCTTACTGGATTATGGGTTTATTGTAAGAGGATATAACGCAGGAACAGCCAGGTGGAAGAGAAGTATAGAGTAAAGTAGGGCAGATGGTGCCGATCTTCCGTGCCCTCTTTGAGTTTGCACTCTCCTCAAATCTTCATGTGTTCACCAGCCTGGAAGCGTTCCAATCCCTCTCCTTTTGGGTTTTTATGAAGGCTTCTTTACCTAGGTATGGCTGATTAAATCATTGGCCATTGGCAATTGATTCCCTCCGGCCCCTCTCCCTTTCCTGGAGGTCTGGAACAGGAGTGAAAGTTAACAGGAGTGAAAGTTGTAATTCTCTGATCATGCGCCAACTTTCCAATCATATTATCTCCCATTCTCTTGCTTGTCTTTTCATTTATTGTAATTTTTTTTTTTTTTTTTTTTTTTTTTTTTGAGGAGCTGAATGTTTTGTTTGGTGAAGTCTAATTTATTTTTTCTTTAATGTTTCTCTCTCCATCCTTCCTTCTTTCCTTTCTGCCTCCTGCCTGCTTGCACTTTAAATATATTTTTCTATTATATTCTGGCCTGCATTTTTTTCTTATTAGAAATGTAGCTCTTATTCATATCCTATTACCTTCATAGTCATGTTTTCTGGCTATTTTAAAGACTATTTCTTTATTATTGTTTTTCAGCAATTTGACTATGATATTCCCAGATGTAGTTTGTTCTCTTTATATTTTAGTTGTTTGGGATTTGCTGATATTCTTAGATGTATAAGTCAGTGTTTTTTCATCAAATTTTGAAATAATGTGGCCGTTATTCCACAAATATTTTTCACTCCAAATTTCTTTTTCTTTTCAAGAACCTCAACTTCACATGTTAGATTGTTTGATTTTTGTCCCACAGTTCTGTTCTTTTCATTTTCCTTTCTGTTCTTTAGAGTAGATATTTTCTATCGATTTGTGTACACATTCACTGAGTCCTTACCATATTCAATTTGTTGCTAAGTCCAGCCAATATATTTTTTAATTTAAATTTTCATACTTTTCAGTTATAGAATTTCCATTTGTTTTTTTTCATAGTTTTTATTTTTATGTTGATACTAAATATGTGTTCAGTTGTAAAGACCAGATTTTCCTTTAATTACTTGAACATATTTTTTTCTTTACCTTTTAGAACGTATTTATAATTTACTTTAAAATCTTTGTTATGTACAACTTCTGGGCTATCTTGGGTTCAGTTTCTACTGATTTTTTTTCTAGACTTTTAAAACACATTCTTCTGTTTCTTTGTATGATTTAATAATGGATATTTGTGTAGTACATTGTGAAGATTCTGGATTCTGTTATTTTTTTCTGAAGAGAATTGATTCTTTTTCTAGTAGGCAGCTCAGTTAATCATTTGATTAACTTAAAACTGGTATATGCTTGGGAATGTCTGTGGCTCAGTCAGTTAAGCACCAATTTTTGATATCTGCTTAGGTCATGATCCCACGGTTCATGGGATTGAGCCCCACACTGGGCTCTGTGCTGACAGTGTGGACCTGCTTGGGATTCTCTCTCTCCCTCTCTCTCTCTCTGTCCTTCCTCTGCCTGCTATGTCTCTCTCTTTCCCTGTGTCTCTCACAATGAATAAATATACATTTAAAAAAAGTGGTATATGCTTGGTTTTCTGCAAAAAATATTCAGGGAATTTCACTCTACACACACACACACACACACACACACACACACACACACACACAGTCTAGCCCTTATCTACAGATTCAGAGAGCACTCTCACATGGATTTTTTGGGGTCCTTCTCTGCATGGCTGTGTCTTTTTCAGTTTCCTGCCCTGAAGATTCTGTCTCCACTACCTATGATACTAATCTTTGCCCCTTATCTCAACAGGATTTCCATGTTCTTTTCTTCCCCCAGATCTCTATATTGCAATTGAAGAATTGTCCCTTGGCAGAGAGCATGATTATTGTGGGACTCAACCTTATGAATTTTCCTTTCTCAGGAGTCAAAGACTGGAATTCCTATTTTCCAATGTCTGAAAATAGTTGTCTTGCGTTTTTTTTTTTTTTCATACTTGGAAGACTAAATCTATATCAGTTACTCCTTCACAGATAGTAGTAGAAATATTGATTGGTGGGATTGTTGTATGAAGATTTCTTAGAGAGGAGAGAACAGAAGCCAGGTTACAGCATGATAACATTTTTCAAAAAATGATTTATTCTTTCATTTATTTATTCAATAGCTTTTAAGCCACTAAATACAATTTCTCTCCATAAAGAATGCAAAGCTTCATGGGAAGATAGATGGGAAGCAGATAGATGTGACACAGTTAGAATGCAATGTGTTAAGTTCTAATAAAGAAATAGAAATTATACAGGTAGATCCAAATGTCTGAAAGATTCAAGAATTCCTCATAGGGAAAGGGCCATGTAAGAAGGCTGTTAATATTTGCATAGAAATTGCAATTTAAAGAAGAGAACAGGAAGTGAGGGTATTGTGACTGTTGGTATAGAATGCTCATTTGAAAAAATTGCTAGTCAAAGCAAGATTTAGTATAAGATAATAGCTATAGAAAGTAGTCAGACACAGAAGTAGACCTGTATTACTTAAGGGAAGCAAAACTAAATATACTGAAATTGCAGAGTTTTAAAAGACTGAAGGGACTGGTGATAAGTGAACACTGAACAGGGCCATTTATATATTAAAAGTGGTTCGGGGTTGCTGGGTGGCTCAGTCTGTTAAGCGTCCGACTTCGGCTCAGGTCATGATCTCACAGTTTGTGAGTTCGAGCCCTGTATTGGGCTCTGTGCTGACAGTCAGAGCCTGGAGCCTGTTTCAGGTTCTGTGTCTCCCTGTCTCTCGGCCCCTCCCATACTCATGCTCTGTCTCTCTCTGTCTCTCAATAATAAATAAATGTTAAAAAAAAAATAAAAAAAATAAAAAGAAAGTGGTTAGAGTAGGTGCAGTCTTTAGTCATCTCCAACTCTGAGAGCCTATGCATACTATTTTATATATTCAGTGATAAATGTCTTCTACATTGTAAGGTTCAATAAAAAGAAAGTAATTCTAAAGTCAGAGAAAGGTTCCCTGTACCCCGATTCCTCCTGTATGTAACAAAAACTAAAGGGAACTTTGTGTCTATAAAAAAAAAAAAATTAAAGGTACTTTCTGTTAATCACACAGAGGCTTTCCAAGGAGGAGAAGTTATTTCTAAACTTGAGAACACTGACTTTTTCTACATCTGGGAAAGAAAAGATGTTAAAAGGGATAACAGAATGTGAAAAGCAAATCTGTGTTTCGATAAGTTTTCTCCTGAGTGCTGAGTTCAGATAAAGGGACAATACAGTAATTCGGGTAATGGACATAAAGGAACCACATATTAAAAGCAGGAGAGAAGGGAGGATGGGTTGGGTGAATAAATTATGAAAGGATTACATTCACTGCAAAGAGAGTTGGCAGTTTATGAACACTGCATTTTATTTCATTTGCCCATAAAATCAACCAGTCTGTATTTTTTTAAATGGGAGTTTCATGTTATAGAGCCAACAAACCTCAACTGTAGCCTAGATCCAGGAAGATCTTACTTACCTCTTAGGCATTGGTTCTGAGTAAGGGAATTAAAGTTGGGCAGATGTTTAGAGAGGTTATAAGTCTTGCCTGAGCTTGTCTTTAAACACTCACTCTGACAATTTGTGCACAGGCTTTGCGAGGAGTTCTATCAGTATGTTTGACTAAAATCATTAATTAGCTGTATCATGGAATTTAAGGTGAAAAAGATTTTGTACAACACCCTACCAACCCATTCATTTATTAAGTCAGAAATCTGAGGTTAGAGACTGGATAGCTTTAACTTAAGCACAGTTAGTTATCATTCCAGTCAAAAAAAGAATGAACATGGACACCTAGTGTAGTGATCTAGGGTGTCTCTAAATTGAAAAGAAATGTAAAGGAAAGTTGTAACTTGTATTATGCCTGTACTAGAATAAAAACAGTGATAATAACTCCTGGATTCTGGGTTTACATTGCGCTACTCAAGATGCCATGTCTTTTACAGACTTTTATTGCAAATTTTAACTTCGTAGTATTTCTTCACTTTACTGTATGCAAAATGTTAATCCCAAACCATAGGGGTGTAATGGAAATTAATTAGTATTCACATAATAGGGTGAGAGTGGTACATACAAAAAAATGTTAAATGAGTCATCACTATCCTTGTTTTCTCCACATTTAATGAAGCAAAACAAATGTTTTGAGTCTAAGGACAACTGCCTGGTTGTTAAATGTGTATTAAAACTTTATTTCTAGAGGGAAGGGCAACATGCCCTTATCAAGATATTTGGATAGGAGATCAATATGTAATTTTCACCAGCTTGTTCTTTAGCCCTATGACTGTTACAGAGATGAAAATATATATCTGTGTATGAACTATAGATGAGAGATGGAATATAACACACGAAATGTTCATAGCAAGTATATGTGTTGAGTATAGTCAAAGCAAACTAAGCTACATTGGAATATCAGCACTGATACCTTGAAGGAACAAGCAAAACTCAAAAATGAGTGATACGTGAAACATTTGAGATGCCCTGAAATATATTTTTAGGACTGCTTCGCTTTTTTTGCCACCTTTGTAAAAATATAAGAACAACCTTAAAGTATGGCTTATACTCCAAAGCCCGGGAGATATAGTTCAAATTTCAGTTCTCCCACCTACCAGTTCTGTGGAAATGGACACATTATATAATTTCACTAAGCCTTTGTTTCCTCACCTATGAAATTGAGATAATCCATTTCATAAGATTATGGTGAAGATTAAATAAAATATGGAATCAAAAGTACTTAGCATAGTTCCATGTTTGGCACATATTTTTAGTTCTCAAAAAGTGTTAGTGTGCATATATGTGTGTATATGTATACACGTATATGTGTATGTAACATATGGGATAGTGTAAACATTTGTAATGAAACAGGTATGCTGTTTTCACGGACATTATGTTTTTGGAGGAGATGTTATTTAAAAGATATTTAAAACATTGCTGTTTAAATGAAGATATTTACTCTCTGAGTTGGCATGGAAACAAAAAGCACAGTCTGGAGGCAACGGCATAACTTCTGTGTTCTTCAAGGTCAGCCGAAATGAGGACATCACACTGTTCTCACTGAGGCACCGAGCCTATTTTGTGTCTTGCATTTAAGATCAGTGACTGCGGCTATCATCCAGCCCAATAGAGTCCTTAGAGGCAAAAGGACTGCAAGTAAGCACTTTGGTGGAGTTTCATGGACAACTTTGCTGTGCTTCTGCAACCTTCAGTCGACTCGGGACATGCCAGGATTAGAATCACTGAGGCACATCCGACTGAGTGGATTTTATGATGAGTACAACTTGAATGCTATAGTGGGAACATCAATCACTCTTTGCATGAGACTCCAATTTTCAGAAATGGAAGGTAGAAAATGAGGTTATTATAAGGATGAAGGGGACCTGCTTTTATTTTTTTTCAGCAAGAGAAACTCATGCTGGATTTAAAGAACTTCTTCAATGCATGAATGGTTGGATATTATTTACACTGGGAGATGTGGACTCTCTTTGAAGGGAGAATTTGAAATATATTTCAAAGGCATTTTTTAAGTGATTCAGGAACTATTTAGAAACTACTGGATTAACTGGTTTTTTGCCTTTTTTCTTTAGTGTTTTTTTTAATGTTTAGTTCATGATGTTATAGAATACTTTATATAATTACATATAATTAATATCACCTAATATCATACCATTCTATAATTTTCTGAACTCTTTGTCAATGTGTTTATTAAAGAAATTTAAAAAGTGTTAGTATTAATAAAGCAGAATATTTTTTGCATATTCTGAATATCACAGTTTACTATTTTGTATGTAACTATTAACTAATTTTTGTCTGCTTTATCTTTAAGGGGTGAATGAAGGCATTTACTTTAGTTACCCATGTCGCCGTCAAAGCTGTGCTTTAGTAAACATCCCAGCACCATGTGTCAACAAAGTGATTTCACACATTGAAAATGTGGAATCTAAAATACAAGAGCATTTGAAACGGGTAAGATTTAAAATGCTAACATTTTTTGGAAGCTTGATAGAACCTGTAAGGGCTGTTACTCATCCCAGGGAGTTATTTTTTTTAATGATACTTGGAATATTTTATAGAATCTTTGCTTAGTTGTATAATTTACTAATCTAGACATGTTTTTGATAGTCTCACTTCAGAAGGGTGAAACGACCTTATTAAATAGATTTTTTTTCCCCCTACCTGTTTGTTCGTTATCCGGAGGCAATCATGCTAAGTAGTAATTTCCATAAGCCAACTTGACTAGTAAATTAAATAGTATTTACATCATTTTTAGGGACACTAAACTGATTAGATGATTAGATGAGTAAATTGGTGTGTGAAAGGACGGCGTGCCCTTCTTAATGAGTTATTTTGTTCTAAAGAAATACTTAATAGGTCTGTTGAAAGAGAATGTAATGATTCTGTCTTTTTAACCTGTTTGCCTTTATTATTCTGAAGGGAGTTCAATTCTGAAAACACTGTAACTTCTGGTTATTTTCAAAAGATGACAAGAATGATAAAAACCTTCCCATACCTTTCATTAAGATTATTCTGTGCAAACACTGCACAAATAGATTGTGCAAACAAGAGGATAGGTTTGTGCTGTATCTCTTCCCTCACCACTGTTGTTGGATCTGGCTCTGAGAAAGTTCTGATGGACCAGTCTTCATGCTTGATGTAGGGTGTTGTCTTCTTCAAGAGGCATACGAGTGTAGTCCTTAAAATTGTCCTTCTCAACATTTTTACCACTTGAAAATATTTTATCCAATAAAAGTTGTCAGCTGATTGTACCCTTGGGAGGAGTTTAACATTATTCAGTTTTATTCATTCATTGCCTATAGTCCCAGGCACTGTCTTTACCTGTCTAGTTCTGGGGGAGCAACAGGGCTCACCCCTTTACCAGTTTCCAAGGGATTATGTGTGCAGAGGGCAAAATAACGCAGAGAAACAACTTGGTGATACCAGCTGGAACCTCCACCCCAAATTCCATTGCAATCCCCAACGTGAAGGGCAAAAAATAAGTCCTATTTTGAGTTGCAGATTATGTGATTCCTCTGGATTTGGGGGTTAGGAGTCAAAGCAGGTAACTGGTTAATTATGTCTCCACATTACCCAAACTTCGTGTTTTATTACTCCAATTGTTGGGGAAAAAAATGGCCTAATGATGAAGACAGGCTGGTTCATGAAGGATCTACCAGCCAGCAAAAGAGAAAGGGGTGTTTTGCCCAAATAAGTACATTTCTTCTGCTAAGGCCTGCAAATCTGAATGTATGGCCCAAGTAACATTCTTGACTTTGTTCAATTCACAGTGACATTTCTTCCCATTGAAATTGGGTTTTTCTTGGGACTGTAAGGAGTACATTTATGCTGGGATTGGGTTGGGGTCAAGGACAGAGAAAAAGAAAGTGATGCTCTCTCTAGGCCTGCAGTTCATCTTCTTTTAATTACACCATTTTCACATTTGTCTAACTTACCAATTGTGTTTCTCTATAAAGTGCTTGATTTTTAAAACCGCTTTATTGAGATAATTTAAATATCATAAAGTTTGTCATTTAAAGTGTACAATTTAGCATTTTTTAGTGTATTTGCAGAGTTGTGCAACCATTACCATAATCACAAAAGACCACGTATTGTATGATCCCGTTAATGTGGAATGTCCAAAATAGGCCAGTCTGTAGAGACAGCAGGTTAGTTTTCTAGGGCTGGGGGCTACTGCTGATGGTTGTGGGGTTTCTTATGGAAACAGTGCTTGTTTGTTTTTAATCAGAATCGTCTTAATCTTTTATTAGATAAAGCTCTATAAATAATTATAAAGCCATCATCTACTTTGGGTATGGACTACATTAAGTGAGTGAAAAGATCAATCTTTTTTTAAATTAAATTTTTTTTTTTTAATTTTGAGAGAAAGAAAGCAAGGAGGGAAGGGGCAGAGAGAGAAGAGAGACAGAATCCCATGCAGGCTCCGCCCTGTCAGTGTAGAGCCAAATGTGGGCTTGAACCCATGCACTGTGATATCATGACCTGAGCCAAAATCAAGAGCTGGACAGTCAATCGACTGAGCTACCCAGGTGCCCTAAGGTCAGTCTTCTTTGGATCAACCATTACAGTTTGTTTGCACACTGAATCGCAGTGGTTTCCGTTATAGTCAGAATGAATGCTGTAGAGCCTGTGATTAGCAGAGATGAATCTGCCATAAGTCTGTCCATGCATTCCTAATAGTTTAATTGCAATTCTGAATTTTGAAAAGCAAATTCTTCAAAGTAGAGTTACTGTGAACCTTTTCTCTATATTTTAATTTTGCAAAGAATGAGAAAACATGGCAATATGATAGAAGTAATTACCTGGATAACTTCCCATACAAGTACAAGATTTTGTTTTATTTTTTTTCCACTGTATTTTTCTAGACGACCTAGACTAGAGATAGCTTTATTTACTTTGGAGTCATTTCTACTGAACTGAAATTTTTTTCTTCATTTGATCAATACAAATCATTAAAATGTTACCATGATTTGAAAGAATGGCATAGAAAGTATTTAGAAATCATTCTTTAAAATATAAAGAATGTGTTATACAAAAATGATAACATTATTAGCAGTAAAAGTGTTGTAATGGTAATACTAAGTGCTTACTATATATCATAGGCCGTATTAAACACTTAATATGTATGATTTCATTGAAACCTTACAAAAAACTTGTGAGGTAGAAACTGCCATTATCCCCAGTTACAGGTGGGGAAACAGATTCCGGAGATAACGACTTCCCCCAAGATCACACAGTCAATGTCAGAGTTAGCATCCAGGCAGGTGTGTCTGAGATCTAAGAACATCCTATTCTCCCCCATACTGAAAGTATCCCTGAAAGTAGGTCAGCTGTGAGGGTCAAAAAAATATGAATGTTGAAATGCCTGCAATTCCAGTTAGAAAATTTTGCTGTGCTTATACCATTTCACATGTGTTTTCAAATTCTGAAAAATAATATTTAATCATCTGATCCTACTGACCAAATCTCTAATACTTTGAGTTCTCTTATTCTGTTAATTCTATTTCATTTGAAACTTAACGACACTTCAAATCCTAAAGTATTCACTATTTGCCATTCTATCATTCCCGTTTTCCATTATTTACTTTCTTGACTAATGTATTCATCTCTTAAAACACTCACTAATTGGTATATCTGGTTCTTCACTTTTTTATCTTACCATCCTTCTAGTCTGACGGAACTCTGCAAGCCCTGATGAGTTCCCTCTCATGATCTGCCATCTCCATTCCTACACCCCAGGCTGCTGAATAGTGCCAGAAAACATTACACAGAAATCCCAATTTGAGATGTTACACATTCATGGTGTCCAACCTCAGTGGGGCCTTTAGCAGTGCTCTGAAATTATTCTGTTTGTTAACCAGAACTTTCTCTAGTATTCTCCAGTGGCTATTCCCATCCTCTCTTTGGTTCAGGCCTCCAAATCCTCTAATTCACTACTCATTCATCTCTTACTTTACAAAGAAAATAGGAGGTATGACAATAGAAATGCTTCAAACTCTTGTTATCCCACTTACCATTCTTGAATTCCACAAATATTATTCCTTTTGTCCTTCCATGGGAAATCTCTTCCCTCCTCAGTAGCTACTCCCCTCATCTGCATTCCATCTTTTTCAAGGATCTTGTTCCATCAGGTGTTCACATCTCTCTTCCAAATTTACTTTTTTTCCCCCTAACTCACTCCTATCAATATTTAAAATATTGATGTTTCTCTTGTTTTCAAGAAAATATTTTTTATCCCATACACCTTTAAACATATCTTTTTCTCTTTCTTCATGTTTTACGTAACTAACATCTGAAAAGGATTGCATAAATTAAACATTTGTTTCCTACAAATTACTCACTTATTCATTGGAATCTGGATTTGGTTTTTATTGTTTTCATGAAAATAACTTCAGAAAAGTAAACATTTTTTTTTCCATCTATTGGTATACACACACACACACATTCTCTCTCTGTCTCTGTCTCTCTCTCAAACTTTGTGGCTAGAACAAGCATTTATTTTGTTACCGTTGAGCAATTTGTTCTGGGCTCAGCTGGACAATTTTGTTAGTTCTTGTCTGGGGCCAGTTATGTGGATGTAAACACCTGCTAACTCAACTGGAAATAGTGACTAAGATGGCCTCACACCCATGTCTGGGGCAGTGTTCTAGGAGGACAGATCTCAGTGGGCAAAAGCTTAAACTATTTGCGTGTATTATGATTGTTCAAGTCCCACTGGCCAAAGCAAAGCACATAATCAATCCCTTTGTTAATGCAGTAGAATATTAGACAAGATGTGGATGACACGAGAAATGAATTTGTGGGGACAATTTATGTAGCAGTCAATCTGTTGGTTCATTGACATCATGGTCCACAACCCATCCAATTGGAGACTGTAATCACCAACCCCCCAAAAGTTTCATTCCATGATGGTATCATGCAGAGGTCCATGATTATATGTTCCACAACAGATATGATGTGGATGATGTTCTCTGGGTGCAGCTTCTTTTGGTCTAGAGATCTGTGAATTAAAATGATGTTAAATACTGCTCCTGCACACTTAGCAAACAGTGGTGAAGCAGGGACAAATTGTCACAATGAACAGTGTTACTCAAAAGGAAAGAAATGAAAGACACATAACTTTCACTGATGCCTGTAATTCTGAAATTTATGAGGGCACATGGTGTTATGTCTGTCACTTCTGAGTCTAAACAATGCTGCCAAGACCCAGTTCTGCTTCCTGGGGATAGTTTCCTAATTTGTGGTTCTCTTTGTCTCTTTGCATTACTCTCTGAGCTCTTGGTTCTGAGAGATATTTAGAATTCCATAAGAAGTAGACCTGAGTAGTTACTCTGAAACTTTTTTCCTGTATTAGTTCAGGCTGCCATAAAAAATACCACAGGCTGGAAGAATTAAACAACAGAAGTTTATTTTCTCACAGCGCTGGAGGCTAGAAGTCCAAAATCAAGGTGTTGTCACAGTTGGTTTCTATTGAGGATTTCTTCCTGGCTTGTAAACAGCCTCCTTCACACTGTGTTCTTACATGGCCTTTCTTCTGTGCCCACATGTTGAGAGCTCTGGTAGGTTTTTTGTTTTTTTTTTTTTTTTTTGTCTTCTAATAAGAATACTAGTTTTATTGGATTAGGACTCCATTCTATGACATCTTTTAACTTTAATTATCTCCTTAAAGGCCCTATCTTCAAATATAGTCACATTGGAGGTTAGGGCTTCAACATATGAATTTTAGTAGAACACAGTTTTGTTCATAACACTGATATAAATTGGAAGTTTCTCTGCATTTTTAATCTTTTGTATTTTAGTCCAAAATGTTACAATTCCCATAAGAACTTTGGGGCTTCATAATTAATCTGATGGGGTTCAAACCTCATAACTCAAAAGCCATGGTCATATTTTTTGCTTTAGTATTATTTCCTTTCATTTAATTAATTTTTATGTCTTCTAAATAGTATTGTTTTATTAAACTTTATTTTAAAACAGTTTAAGACTTACAGAAAGATAGGGAAGATAATATAGAGATTTCATATATACTCTGGACCATGTTTTCCCTAGCCTAATATCTTACATTAGAATAGTACATTTATTATAATTAATGAATCAATATTGATACATTATTATTAACTAAAGCCCATACTTTGTTCCAGTTAAATTTTTTTTTTATTTGAGACACAGTTCACGTACCGTAAAATTAACCATTTTAAAGTGAACAACTCAGTGGCATTTAATACATTCACAATGTTGTACAGTCACCACTTCTATCTAGTCCCAGAACATTTTCACCACCCCATTCACATCAAGGATTTAATATCTGTTCACCTCTACCCTGGTGTGGCAACCACAATTTCTATGGATTTACGTATTCTGAATTTTTTTTATATAAATTAAATCATGCAATATGATCTTTTTTCTCTGGCTCCTCTTACTTAGCATAACATTTTGAAGTTCATCCACATTGCACCATGTATCAGTACCTTATTACTTTTTATGGCTGAGCAATATTCCATTATATGTATATACCACTATGTTTAACTGTTCATCTGTTGGTGGGCCTTTGGATTGTTTCCACCTTTTGTCTATTGTAAATACCTTTTTTTCAGTTCTTTGGTTCTTTTCAGTTCTTTTTTCAGTTCCACCTATGGGTGGAATTGCTTTATCAAATGGAATGGTAATTCTATGTTTAACTTATTGAGGAACTACCAAACCATTTTTCATAGCTCAACAATTTTGTTGTTGAGTTGTAAAATTTCTTTATATATTTGGATCCTGGACCCTAATCAAATATGTGATTTTCAAGCATTTCCCCCCATTATATAGGTTGTGTTTCACTTTCTTGATAATGTCCCTTGATGTACTAAAGTTTTTAATTTTGATAAATTTCAGTTTATCCTTTTGTCGTTTTTCTTTATGCTTTTACTGTCATATTTAAGAATTCATTGCAACATCCCAGGTCATGAAGATTTACCTCTTTGTTTTCTTGTATGAGTTTTATGGTTTTAGCACTTACATTTAAGCCTTTGATATATTTTGCACATAGGAGGCATGTATATTCTTGGGTGAAAGGTAAGAAAATGGAGGATTAAAATGGCTCCCCTCATCCTTTACACCCTCTTCCATTAACAGGCAATCCCTATTCTCCCAGCCTTTAAGCATAGACTGGATTTGGGATTTGGGTTGAACAACAGACGTGTCAGAAGAAATATCAGACAACTTCTAAGCAAAGTCTCTTGTCGAGAAGCCTTGAAGCCTCTGCTGTCACTCTCTTGCTCCCATAAGCTTCCCATGTAAATAGGCTTAATTAATATAGCCTCCTTGAGGATGAATGACCAAGTAGAGAGAGGCGCCGATTGTGCAGTCAGCAGAAACCACCAGACTTGTGAGTGAGGCTGTCTAGACCTACCTATCCTAGTCAAGCTGTCAGATGACTAATGAGTTTGTGCTCACATTGGTTGCCTTCAGACAAGACCAAGAACCCATCCTGCTACGCCCAGTTTACATGGTGACTCATAATTATGAGCAAATCAAATGGGGATTGTTTTTAGCCACTAAGTTTAAGAGTGGTTTATTATGCAGGAATAATTGATACATGGTTGAATATAACATTGAAATTACACATATGCATTTAGATCACAAATAAGTAACTAAATAAAATGGAAAACTCCACTCTGTATAGTGTTGGAAATGAAAGTTTTGTTCACCTTCATCTGTTGGAAAAATACTTTTCCTGTGTTGTTGGGGTGTTTTGTTTTGTTTTGTTAACTTGACCATCAACAGGCTTTCTTCCCACTTTGGTGGATACTTTAGCCAGTTTTTATGGCTCTCTCCGTGTTTACTTCCTCTGTCCATGTTGGAAATACTGGTGCTCCCGAACTATGTCCCCTTCTGACTCTATTCTCCTCGTGGGTGATCCCATTTGAATTGATAATATTTATACATTGTATTCTTAGATTAAATTGGGATTTCCAGCTCAAATTTTTCTTTTTTTTCTAGGTGCCCATTGAACACCTTTTTATATATGTCATTGGAGCCTCTCAAATTTGAAACATACAAAATTGAACTAGTCATTTCTTCTTTCTTCTGTGCTCCTAGGTTCAGTTAATGGCACCAGTTATTCACCCAGGACCATAAGTCAGGAGGTTGATTAATTATATTGACTACTCACCTTTCCTCACCCTTTATATACAGTCAGTGATTTGTTTTGATTCCACCTCTGGAATGTGTCTCAAATCCAAACAATTCTATCTATACTATAGTATCTTCATTCGGACCACTCTCATTTTTGCCTGGATACTAGAAGAGTCATTTCAGTCAATTAATAATGATTAATTCCTATTCCTAGGCATAACATCAAAGTCCCTTTATAAAATAATATTTACTCTTAAGCTTCATGTCCCTTCATATATTCTGTTCTAGCTTTGATGACCTCTAATCTCTGGGCCTTAACCTATGAAATTTCTGTTATCTCTGTTTTGCCCTCTTACTCCCACAAAACCATCTTTGCTCTCCACAGCTAAGGATAACTGTCTTCCCTTGAAATCTCATAAGACATTTTACTGCCCACTACTGTGACAATTAACACATTGTGTTTTAGTTGTTACTTTATGTTTGTCTCCTACAGAATTGTAAGATTTTGGAAGTTAGAGTCTATATGTAAGTCATCAGTCACAATAGTGCTACCATTACGTGGCACATTATAGGCATTAACTAAATGCCTTTTTTTGTTCAAATTTATTTATTTTATATAATTTTTTAATTTACATTGTAAGTTAACATATAGTGTAATAATTGGTTTTAGGAGTACAATTTAGTGATTTGTCACTAACATGCAACACCCAGTTTTCGTTACAAGTGCCTTCCTTAATACCCATCACCCATTTAGCGTATCCCCTGCCTACCTCCCCTCCAGGGACCCTCAGTTTGTTCTCTATAGTTGACAGTCTATTATGGTTTGCCTCTCTCTTTTTTTCCCCCATCCCCTGTGTTTATCTATTTTGTTTCTTAAATTCCACATAGGAGTGAAATCATGTGGTATTTATTTTTCTCTGACTTATTTTGCATAGCATAATACACTCTAGCTCCATCAATGTCATAGCAAATGGCAAAATTTCATTATTTTTGATGGCTGAGTGATATTCCATTGTATCTATATACCACAACTTCTTTATCCATTCATCATCAGTTGATGGACATTTGGGCTCTTTGCATAATTTGGCTATTGTTGATAAGTAAATCAGGGTGCATGTGCCTCTTTAAATCAGTATGTTAGTATCCTTTGGGAAATCCTGGTAGTGGAATTGCTGGGTTGTGGGGTAGTTCTATTCTTAACTTTTGAGGAATCTCCAAACTCTTTTCCAAAGTCAGTGCACAAAGTTTCATTCCCATCAACAGTAAGAGGGTTCCCCTTTCTCCACATCCTAACGCTTGTTATTCCCATGTTGTTACTTTCAGCCATTCGGATAGGTGTGAGGTGGTATCTCATCATGGTTTTGATTTGTTTTTCCCTGCTGATGAGTAATGCTGAGCATCTTTTCATGTGTCTGTTAGCCATCTCGATGTCTTCTTTGGAGAAATCTCTTCTCATGTCTTCTGCCCATTTCTTAACTGGATTATGTTTTTTTGGGTGTTGAGTTTGATAAGTTCATTATAGGTTTTGGACACTAACCTTTTATCACATGTTTGCACATTCTCCCATTCCGTAGGTTGCCTTTTAGTTTTGTTGATTGTTTCCTTCTCTGTGCAAAAGCTTTTTATCTTTTTTTAAAAAAAATTTTTTTTTAACGTGTATTTATTTTTGAGACAGAGAGAGACAGAGCATGAACGGGGGAGGGTCAGAGAGAGAGGGAGACACAGAATCTGAAACAGGCTCCAGGCTCTGAGCAGTCAGCACAGAGCCCGACGCAGGGCTCGAACTCACATACCGCGAGATCGTGACCTGAGCCGAAGTCGGACACTTAACCGACTGAGCCACCCAGGCGCCCCAAAAGCTTTTTATCTTAATGAAGTCCCAGTTGTTAATTTTTGCTTTTGTTTCTCTTGCGTCCAAAGATATGTCCAATAAGAAGTTGCTATGGTTGAAGTCAAAGAGGTTGCTACCTGCGTTCTTCTCTAGGATTTTGATGGTTTCCTGTCTCACATTTGGTCTTCTATCCACTTTGAATTTATTTTTGTATATGCTGTAAGAAAATGGTCCAGCCTCATTCTCCTGCATGTTGCTATCCAGTTTTCTCAACACCATTTGTTGAAGAGACTGTTTTTTTTCCATTGGATACTCTTTCCTGCTTTGTTGAAAATTAATTGACCCACAGTTGTGGAACCATTTCTGGGTTTTCTATTCTGTTTCATTGTTCTATGTGTCTGTTTTTGTCCTAGTACCATACTATCTTGATGACTACAGCTTTGTAGTATACCTTAAAGTCAGGGATTGTGATGCCTCCAGCTTTATTTTCTACAAGATTGCTTTGGCTGTTCAGGTCTTTTCTGGTTCCATACAAATTTTAGGACTGCATTTCTAGCTGTGTGAAAATGCTGATGGTATTTTGATAGGGATGGCATTAAATGTGTAGATTACTTTGGGCAGTATAGACATTTTAATGATATTTGTTCTTTTAATCCATGAGCGTGAAATGTTTTTCCATTTCTTTGAGTACTCTTCAATTTCTTTCATCAGTGTTCTATACTTTTCAGAGTACAGATCTTTTACCTCTTTGGTTGGATTTATTCTTATGTGTCTTTTGGTTTTTGTTGCAACTGTAAATAGGATTGATTCCTTGATTTCTTTTTCTGCTGCTGCGCTATCGGTGTATAAACCTGGCACAGATTTCTGTATATTGAATTTGTATCCAGTGACTTTGCTGAATTTATGTGTCAGTTCTTTAAATAAATACGCTTTAATGAATGGGCTCAGGAATAATTTTTAAAATTATTTCAAATTTTGCATGAAGCTGCTTTTTAAAATATGGGGAGGATGTACTTGTTCTTTTAAAAAAAAACTTTGAATTTGGCATATTGTTTGATAAACATTGCCTATGTTTTCAAGCAGATTTGGACCTTTGTGTACGTTGACTATAGGAAACTCCAAATTGATTGCAGATTCAATGGTATGAGTATTCGTTCCAAATGAAAGTTGTTCACAGTTGTGGGAGATAGTATTCAGTATTAGTATTTCACATCTACAAATATTTTATAATAAAAAGGAGATTCCCACCATAAAGTTATTTTTTTATTAATTTTTAGAATGGAAAATAGAAGTGTATATGAATACCTTGTCTTAAAAAGTAAATAGCATTTAAATGTGACAATTAATTTATATATTTAAATTTAAATATATAAATTTAATTTATATTTAATTTAAATATATAAATTATAATTTATATTTAGATATATTTATATTTAATATAATTAATATAATTTAATATATATTATATATAAGTATATAATATATATAAATATAAATATATATATAATTTATATAATATCAAATATATAAATATAATTTAAATATATAAAACATTTGGGAATACTTTTTAATAGAAATATGAAGCTAAATAACCAGGTCATTTAGAATGTTACACATATCAAGCAGAAGTTTGTGAGCAATGTAGTTTAGAGCTAAAGGCAAATAAAGTTTTTGATTTCCCCGTAATGTGTTAATTTTTAAAAGTGTGTCCAATGTGATATTTTTAGTACCCTCCCACTTTTGTTTCTCTTGCTTTTTGAAAGACAAAGAAATAAAAAAATGTACGGAATTTTGTGGTTAGTTGGGTAAAATTGGTTAACTGTGAATTATAATCAGTGTTTCTAAGTATCTAAAACATTTATGGCAGTAAGTGAAATTCTAAGCTTAATTTTAACGGAATTTTATTAAAAATAATTTAGCAATTTCAAGCAGTTTCTAAAACTTTTATAAATATTTCAGATAAGTAATTATGAATATAAAACTCCAAAGTTTTCTGTGGTATTGTAGGCCTTCCCTTTGTTAACCATTGTTATCAATGTTATTTGAATACTAGGTATGTCAAGTTTTGCCTTCTCATATCGGATCAAAGACTGATTAAAATAGTTTTTCTTTATTGCTTCATCATTTAACATCTACAAAAATGTTGCTATGGTAAGGTTTTGATAGATGATCCTAAAATGTTTATACCAAATTGAACTCTATTTTGAAAAATGTAGGTAACCTACCTTTATCATTATAAAATACATCATGTTCTGTTGTGCTACAAAAGGGATTAAACCGATAGTATTAAGCATTGCATACTTGTCGAGGAATTTAACATTTTTGGGCAATTATGTCACAATTATTAAAGAGCCTCTTAACCAATTTCTTTCTGACTTTCTTGTGATACTTCAAATGGTTTCTCAGGACTATTATATAAATCAGCCTGTTGGTAGGTTTCTGCAGTATGCAGGACTGTGAGTTACCAGTTAAACTGAGGGATAATTATTTTCCTAATTATTGATTAGTTTAAGGTCTAATAATACACTCATTGAATGCTCATTCTCTTCTCTGTACATTTATCATTTGCCATTGTCTTTTGGGTTTATTTGGATTTTCTTATTGACCTGTAGGAACAAGTTGCTGTCTTTAATTTGTTATATATGTTTTAAACTTACTCTCTCAGTTTGACCTGTCTTTTTACTTTATGATATCTTTTAGTTAAAATAAGTTTTTAATTTTAATACACTTACATCTTTCATTTTCCCTTTAAGTGCTTTGCATATTGTTTAAGAACTCTCTCCATAGTGCAGTCATGAAAATTTTTCTTTTATTTCTTCTAAAATTTTAAAATGTTTTTTTGCTTGAGATTTAATTATTAAACAATATGAAATTGTGTTTTTGTGTGTGTGCAGATACGAAGAATGGAATAGGTAGTTATTTTCATTCGTAAAAATAGAGAAAATTATTTTTCTCAACATCAGTTTTTTGCAAAATCCAGTCATTTCTTAGAAATCAGTTATATTCTATCTATCATATCAAGTGTTCATATATGATTATATCTATTTCTGACTCCCATCATTCCACTGGTTAATTTTCTCTATTATAGTACCTCATTTTACTAAATATGCTTCATAATATGGTTTTTTAAAGTGTATTTATTTATTTTGAGAGAGAGAAAGAGAGTGCATGAGTGTGTAGGAAGAGATAGAGAGAGAGGGAGAGAGAGAATCCCAAGCAGATGGGACTCCATCTCACCAATTGTGAGATCATGACCTGAGCCGAAATCAAGAGTGGGACACTAAACCTACTGAGCCATCTAGACATCCCCATAATATATTAAAAAAAATTTTTAACGTTTATTTATTATTGAGAGACAGTGAGACACAGAGCATGAGTAGGGGAGGGGCCGAGAGATGGAGACAGAATCTGAAGCAGGCTCCAGGCTCTGAGCCATCAGCGCAGAGCCAGATGTAGGGCTCGAACTCACAAACCGCGAGATCATGACCTGAGCCGAAGTCGGCCGCTCAACCGACTGAGCCACCCAGGCGCCTGCCCCTCCATAATATGTTTTAATATTTGGTATGGTAGTTCCCTCTTTTTTCCTTTCTTATACTTCTTTGGCTGTTCTTAGTACATATAGATTTTAGAATAAGCTTGTCATATTACATGCTAAACCCATTGGGATTTCAAACAACTGCATTCTTCAGTTTTTTTTATTATGTAGATGAATTTAGTCTCTTCAGAAGTTTTTTTAGATTCCATTAAATCTATTATACTGTTAGCACAAGAAAATTTCAGCAGTTTAGCAAATACTGAAACTAATTTAGAGGAGAGGATTAAGTAGGAGATAATGAGGAAGGTGGGCAAATTGATGAAAACCTGATGTTAAATTATTAGTTCTTTGACATATTAATATACATATAGTATTCATTTAACATATATCTGTGTGTATGTAATTATATGTACATGTACATAGATATGGCTAAATATATATAGATCATTTAGTACACATAAATAGAACATCCTAAGCTTTCTGCCCATTTGTATTTAATTTTCTGTTAATTGCTGTTCATATAGTTTTCCCAGTTTTTTTTGTTTGTTATTTTTTACATATGTGCAGAAGTATTGATAAATATCTATTTTCTTTTATGTTAGTTACAATTTTTTTCTGCTTGTAGTATTTTTAACTTATTTGCAGTACTCTTTCATAGAGAAATTTATATGTAAAACCAATCCATTATCTGACAAATTTTGTATTGTTTAACAAAATTTGCCTCATATAAAGATTATTAAAATGTTTTATTATTTCAGTTAACCTTATTTTTTTTACATTTGGCTTCTTCAGATCTGAAGTTTATTACCTTATGGTATAGCATGAGACACATACTTTTTTCTCTTCCAAATAATTTTTAAATTATCCTAATATCATTTATTGACTTGTTCATCTCCCTTGATTTGAAATGTAAATTTTATAAAAAACTAAATTCTCATGTATATAGGTAATGAAATGATTACTTATTTTAGTCTTTTTCATATTTGGATAACAACATTCTTTTTCTTAAAAAAGTTTTTTTTGATGTTTATTTTTGAGAGAGAGACAGGCATAAGCAGGGGAGGGGCAGAAACAGAGGGAGATACAGAATCTGAAGCAGGTTTCAGGCTCTGAACTGTCAGCACAGAGCCCAACATGGGGCTCAAACTCACAAACCATGAGATTATGACCTGAAGTCAGATGCTCAACCAACTGAGCCACCCAGGCACCCCTTGGATAGCAACATTCCTATACTAGATTTCATCTTTCTATTTTTTTTAATATTGTGGAGAAATATACATATGCCTTGAATTTATTATTGTATTCCCTTTTGTTCATCCCAGTGTTTCTGTTATGTCTTAAGTAAATTTTCTTATTTGTTATGCTCTAATATTTCCTTAATTATTTGTATAGTCTTTTTTGTTCTTCTGTATTTATAAATAATAGACCAGACTGATTACTTGTTGTGAGCATACATTTTTTGCTGGTTTTTTTTTGTTGTTTTTGCTGCTATTGCTGTTATTTGTTTGCTTTTTAGCAGCTGTCAAAGTCTGCTTACATCAAAGGCTTTTATCCAGTATATACAAAATTATACTGGAGCTCCTTATAAATGGGAAGTAATATGTTTAGGCAAGAAAGTTGAGGGACTCTTTTTTTTGTTTATTTAAATAAGCATGCGTTTGAATTTGTTTCAGCACTTTAGAGTATTTTCACTCATTGATGAATCAGCCTTTGTTTTTCCTTACCCATCTGTTTGTTTCTATGTGAGATTCTGCTAGTTATGTGGGCTCTGTTTTGTTTCTCCCTAGAACCACAACTTCCATTCTTAGACAGCCTCTCCATCTCAGACAGGTCTTGTGTGGCTAGAGAGTTCTTCTCATGTCAGTGACTAGAAGGAATCTTTTCAGCCATGTATAGTGGGTTCTTAGAACGAAAAGCAATAAGACTAGTCTGCTTCACCATAGGCTGGCCTTCAGTTGTTTCCTTTGATTATCACCTGCTTCTCACATGCTTCTTCTCACATGCTGGGAATTTTTCATGAGCTCCACAGAGAAGCCTTTCACCTCCCCTGAAATGGTCTTCATTTTCCTCTTCTGAGTTATATTTTTCTTTGCTCTGTTTTCACTAGCAGTCCCTTCTGATTTCTTTCTATTTCTGGGAATTATTCTGAAGTATATGTTCCAGTGCTTTTATTGGCAAACATATATATTTTTCTCCAGAAATATTGTACAACATGGGAATTGAAGAGAAGTAATCATGTATGCCCAACCTAACATCTGGAATTAGAGATTATCTAAGAAACCCATAAAATTATGACTATGTATTCTCTTGTGTTTTTGGTAATTTGTGTTACAGCCCAAGATATTCTTAGAATATATCTGTAGAGCATGACTCCTAGCCTGGAGTTTATAGTCTAAAAGAGGGACACTATAGAAAATGAGATATTTGTGAACTTACCTATAGTTAATGTGTTTTCTACTCTTTGGTAATATATTACAACTCAATGGGTATAATGCACTTCTCATTATGCAAAGTCTTCTGGGAGTAAGTGGCATTGAACTGGCCTTTGATGAAGGAGTAAGATTTAGAAGATGAAAGGTAAGAATAATTAGGTGGCAGTAATAATGAAAGGACTATGTAGTGGATGTAGAATACCTGGTTTAGAAATAACAGAGTATCGTTTGACCTCATATGATGGGACATGTGAAGTGGAGCACTTATAGTTTTATCTGTGAGTTCAAGTATAAGTTTACTGTTATTTTTTGAAATATGTAAAATTTGATTTTTATTGAGATCTTTTATTTTGACAGTTTGAAACTTCTCTTGAAGAATGGTAAGCTCCGTTCATTTTAAATTGTTTTTATGTTTAAATTTTAATGATTAATATGCTGCAGATGAGTTTTATTTCAAAAGAAACAGGAAGTTAAAAGCAGAGTTTTTTGTATTTGATATTACAATGTATTTTTGAAAACATAAGAATTTGGATGTCACTGCACATGACCTCCGGGGCTCTGTCCTACCACAAAGAAATGCTGGTAAAAATTGGTCAGAATCGACTTTCGTAGAAATCTGAATTTAGTCAAAAACAACAGCCAGGAGAAGAGTTAATGAAGAGTCTGTTGCATTGCATTAAGAGAGCACTGGGGCACTTTAAATTGCCCACTTGCCATTCTAGTCCCCAGGTCAGTAGTGGCCATGAAGAGAGCAGCCTGTACTTGTGGTGTAGATTGCGAGTGTCAGAGCAAACAATATGGACCTTATTCTCAAAGAATTGTGTTTCAGCGTTTTGACCTGTCTGATGGCTCCTTGAAGAACCAGCACAAAGACTTGTCTTTGTTTTGCCTGACTTGGAGCAATCACTCAGCTGGAACCGCTTACAGGCAGTCTTTACTGGAAGCATTTAAAGGCATATACTCACAACCACTGTCTGAGGCTGTGAATAACAGTGGGAACACTGCCTGGGAAAGAAGAGGTCAGCAAAAGAGATAGATGGGGGAAATAGGGTTCTTCAAAGCTGTCATATATACTGGAGCATGCAGAAGTGCATGCATATGACCATTGCCAGACATATGTTCAGGGAAGATCCAAGAAGACCCTGACCATTTATCTCTGGCTGACCTTTAAGATCTGTGCAGGCGATAACTGAAGGTAGAGAGTTGTAAACAGCCTGGATGAGCATTGAAGGAATACATAGATTCAGTCTGCTAAGATTGGGAGAGTATTTTTTTTCTTTTTCTTTTTACTTTCTTTTTTCCTTTTTTCTTTTTCTTTTTTCATCTTCTTTTTCTTTCCTTTCTTTTTTTTTTTTTTTTGACTCACGATATTGAAGATAATTTGTACGGAACATAAGTTTACCAGTAAGCTAATGAAACATCTAGTTCAGTGGCCACACATGACAAAGAATACAGATATTACAAAATGTTTTTCGAAGAACTACTACTAACCAAAGAAAGAACAACAACCCACATCAAATAGCAACAACAAACTCAACAGAGGGAAGGTTATCTTATTTACATTTCAAATCAAACTATTTAAAATGCCCAGTTTCCTACAAAAATTATGAAGCAGGCAAAGCAAAAAAAAAAAAAAAGAAAAAAAGAAAAGAAAAGAAAGTTTGTGCAATTAACAAGGGGGGAAAAAGAAGTTTTAAAAAATGGCCCCGAGAAAGCTTAAACATTGGACTTATTGGACAATAGCTAAATGAACTATCTTAAATATTCTGAAACAGATAAAGGAAACTATGAACAAAGAATTAAAACCAGGAGACTAATGTCTCAACAAATTAAGATTATCAATGAAGAAATAGAAATTATAAAAAAGAACCGAGTAGATATTGTGGAGCTGAAAAGTACAATAACTGAAATGAAAAATTAATTAGAGCTGTTCATCAACATCAAGATTTGAGCAGTCAGAGGAAAGAATCAGTGAACTTGAAAATAGATCCATTGAAATTATTCAGGCTGAGAAGCAGAAAGACGAAAGAATGAAGTAAAATGAACAGAGCCTAACTGATGTGAGGGACACTACCACAGATACAAATATACGCATAATGAGAGTACAAGAGTAACAGGGAAGAGAAAAAGGGGGAGAAAGAATATTTGAAGAATTTTGGCTAAAAATCCCCAAATTAAGAAAAACATGAATGTATACTTTTACTAAATTTAGCAGACTCTAAGCAGGATAAACTCAGAGATCCACACATTACAATCAAATCATTGGAAGCCTGGGACAAAGAGTATCTTGATAATAGCATGAGAGAAGTGACTCATCATGAGTAAGAGATCCTTAATAAAAATAACAGTCAGTTTTTCATCAGAAATTATGGAGGCCAGAGCACGATACATTTATTTATTTATTTCATTTATTTATTTTTTAATGTTTGTATATTTTTGAGACAGAATGCAAGTGGGGGAGGGGCAGAGAGAGAGAGGGAGACACAGAATCCGAAACAGGCTCCAGGCTCCGAGCTGTCAGCACAGAGCCTGATGCGGGGCTCGAACCCACCAACCGTGAGATCATGACCTGAGCCGAAGTCGGACGCTTAACCGACTGAGCCACCCAGGCGCCCCAAGAGCATGATACATTTAAAGTGATGGAAGAAAAAATAAAACTGCCAAACAAGAATTATGAATCTTGCAAAAGTGTCCTTCAAAAATAAAGGAGAAAGTAAGATATTTCCAAATAAACAAAAATTTGAGGGACTCCATCTCTAGCAGAACTTTCTATTAGAAATACTAAAGGTAGTCTTTTACGCAGGAATCAAAGGACACTAGACAGTAACTTGAAGCCATATGAAGAAGTAAAGAACAGTGAGGTAGCTACAAAGATAGATATAAAAGTCAACATGAAGCCATTTTTATTTTGCATGTCTTTCATTTTCCTATATAATTTTTAAGATAAATGGATAAAATTATAAATCTATATTAATAGGCACATAGGGGAATGTGGGTGGCTCATTCAGTTGAGCATCGGACTCTTGATCTCAGCTCAGGTCATGATTCCAGGGTCTTGGGATCATGTCCTGCATTAAACTCCACACTGAGTATGGAGCCTGCTTAAGATTCTCTCTCTCTTTCCCTCTGTCCCTCTCTCCTGCTCCCACTCTCTTTCAAATTAAAGTGTGTGTGTGTGTGTGTGTGTGTGTGTGTACGGGCACACCGTGTATAACTGTGTAATTTGTAAAAATGACAACATAAAGGCAGGGAGAGCATAACTACAAAGGAACAGAGGTTTTTTAATACTACTGAACCTACATTGATTTTAATCCAAACTTAATTTTTATGAAGTTAAGATGTTAATTGTAATCTCCAGTGAACCACTAAGAAAAATTCTAAAACAAAACCAAACCAAACAAAAAAACATCAACATAAATCCAATAAAGAAACTAAACACACTAGAAAAAAATCAACCAACCACAAAATAAGGCAATTATGGAGAAATTAAAGAATGAAAAATATTTAAGTATTATAGAAAACACATAGCAAAATGGCAAAAATAGTAGGTCCTTTCTTTTTCTTTTTTTATTTACTTAGAAAGTATCCCAAGCAGGCACCACACTGCCAGAGCAAAACCCCATATAGGGCTTAAACTCATGAACCATAAGATCATGACCTGAGCCAAAATCTAGAGTCTGATGGGGTGCTTGGGTGGCTCAGTCAGTTTGACTGTTTGACGTCAGTTCAGGTCATGATCTCACAGTTTGTGGGTTCGAGCTCTGTGTCGGGTTCTGTGCTGACAGCTCAGAGCCTGGAGCCAGCTTCAGATTCTCTCTCTCTCTCTCTCTCTCTCTCTCTCTCTCTCTCTCTCTGCTCCTCCCCTGCTCATGCTCTGTCTCTCTCTCAAAAGCAAATAAACATTAAAAAAAATGTTCAAAATCAAGTCTGATGCTTAAATGACTGAGCCACCCAGGTACCTCAGAAGTAAGTCCTTTCTTTTTTTTTTTTTAACGAAATTTTATTGTCAAATTGGTTTCCATACAACACCCAGTGCTCATGCCAACAGGTGCCCTCCTCAATGCCCATCACCCACTTTCCCCTCCCTCCCACCCCCCATCAACTCTCAGTTTATTCTCGGTTTCTAAGAGTCTCTTATGGCTTGCCTCCTTCCCTCTCTGTATGGAACCACAAAAGACCCCGAATAGCTGAAGTAATATTGAGGAAAGACCAAAGCGGGAGGCATCACAATCCCAGACTTTAGCCTTTACTACAAAGCTGTAATCATCAAGACAGCATGGTATTGGCACAAAAACAGACACATAGACCAATGGAATAGAATAGAGACTCCAGAATTGGACCCACAAATGTATGGCCAACTAATCTTTGACAAAGCAGGAAAGAATATGCAATGGAAAAAAGACAGTCTCTGACAAATGGTGCTGGGAGAACTGGACAGCAACATGCAGAAGAATAAAACTAGCCCACTTTCTTACACCATTCACAAAAATAAACTCAAAATGGATGAAGGACCTGAATGTGAGACAGGAAACCATCAAAACCCTAGAGGAGAAAGCAGGAAAAAACCTCTCTGATCTCAGCCGCAGCAATTTCTTACTCGACACATCCCCAAAGGCAAGGGAATTAAAAGCAAAAATGAACTATTGGGACCTCATGAAGATAAAAAGCTTCTGCACTGCAAAGGAAACAACCAACAAAACTGAAAGGCAACCGACGGAATGGGAAAAGATATTTGCAAATGACATATCAGACAAAGAAGTCAAGTCCTTTCTTAACAGTAATTGCTTTTCACAAAAATGGATTAAAATGTTAAAAGATAGAGAGTGGTAGAATGGGTAAATATACATGATTCAATTATACATTATGTATAAGAAACTCACTTGAGATCCAGAGATATAGTATGTTGAAAGTAAAAGAATGTAAAACATATTCCATGAAAATAACAAAATGAGAGCTGGGGTAGCTAAAACTAATTGCACAAAATAGACTTCCATGTAAAACTTATAAGACAAAGAATAATTGACATCTTGATAAGAGTCATTTCATGAAGAAGGGATAAAAATTATATACATACCCAAAACATAACCTCAAAATTCCTGAAGTATAACTGGACAGAATTAAAGCGAGAAGTATACAGTTCTGTAGTAAGAGTTTGAGAATTTAGTATCCCTACTTTCAATAATGGTTAAAAGAACTAAAAAGAAGAAATCAGTAATGATACAGACTTGCACGGCACTAGAACAGTGTTGGCCAAACAGGTTTATACAGTATGTACTACCCAATAGCAGTAGAAAACACGTTCTTTTCATGTTGTTATTGAACACTACTCAGTATAGATCATGTGTTAGGCCACATAACAAATCTCGATAGAATAAAAAATGACTGAAATCATACAAAGTGTCCTTTCTGGCCACTTGGAGTGAAACTAGAAATCAATAACAGAAAGAAATCCAGGAAATCCGTATACATGTAGATATTTAACAGCATGCTCCACAACAACAACAAAACAGCTCAGTGACTCAAGGCTGTGATCACAGAGGAAATTAGGAAATACTTTGAATAGAATGAAAATGAAAACACAGTACCGAAACCTGTAAGATGCAGCAAAAGCAGTGCTCAGAGGGCACTTTCTAGCCTTAAGTGCTAATGTTAAAAATGAAGATCCGAATCCAATAACCTAATTCTGTATCTTACAGAACTAGGAAAGAATGAATGTGCTAAAGCTAGCAAAAGAAAGGAAATAATAAAGATTAGTGCAGTGATGTCAGGAATAAAAAATAAGAAACTATCACTAAAAAGTTGCTTCTTTGAAAGGATCAGCCAAATTCACAAACCTCTGATTAGACTGACAAAGAAAGAAGACTTGATTTATGAGAATCAAGGATATTGCTACAGACCTCACATAAATAAAAGGGGCTACGATACTATGAACAATTGGTAATACTATGAACAACAAATTTAGATAACCAAGATGAAAAAGACACATTCCTAGGAACACATAGACTACCAAAACTGATTCAGAAGAAGTGGAAAATCTAAACAGATTTGTAACAAGTAAATAAACCAGTAATCAAAAATATTCCAACCCAGAACCAAATGGCTTCACTGGTGAATTCTGCTAAGCATTGAAAGAAGAATTAATACCAGTGCTTCACTAACTCTTTCAAAAAATGGAAGAGAATGGAACACTTTTCAACCCATTCTATGAGGGCAGCATATAGACCAATGACTTCATGAATAGATATGCAAAAATCTTCCACAAAATACTAGCAACCTGAACCCAGCAACCTAATAACAGAATTATACGTCATGATAAAGTGAGATTTCCCCTAGGTAGTGTAAGCGTGGTTCAAAATAACAAAACTAATCAATGTGTAATATATCCACAGTAATAAAGGGGGCAAACCCATGTGAACATCTCAATTGATGTGGAAAGTATGTGGCAAAATCCAGCACCTTTTCATGATGGAAATACTCAAAAAACAGATCAGAAAACATGATAGAGGACATTTATGAAAAACCCTCAACTCACATTATACTTAATGTTTAAGATCGAAAATTTTCAACCTAAGACCAGGAACCACACAAGGATGGCTGCTCTTGCCACTTATATTCGACACTGAAAATCTCAGACATTGCTGATGGAAATGTCAAATGGTTTAGCCACTTTGAAAGAACAGTTTTGGTGGTTCCTCAAAAAGTTAAACCTAGAATTATCATACAACCCAGCAATTCCACTCTGAGGTATGTACAGAAAAGATTTCAAGAGAACAGGTATTCAAACAATATATTGTGTGCAGATGTTCATATCATCAGTATTCACAATAGCCAAAAGGTGGAAACAACCTCAGATTTTTCAATGGACTACTATATAAATAAAGTGTGGTATATCTATACAACGGAATATTATTCAACCACAAAAAGTAATAAAAGTTTTGATACATGCCGCAACATGGATAAACTTCTAAACCATCATGCTAAGTTAAAGAAGCCAGACACAGAAAGTGACCTACTGTATGATTCCATTTATATGAAATATCCATAACAGGTAAACCCATAGACATGGGAAGCACACTGGTCGCTGACAGGGGCTGGTGGGAAAGGGCAAGGCAGGAGATTGCTTAATAAATAAGAGGCTGTTCTTTTGAGGTGAAGAGAATGTTTTACCACTAGATGGGGATGATGACTGCACAGCATTGAATGTAGTAAATGCCATTGAAGTTTATACTTCCAAATGGTTAATTTTATGTTATTTGACTTTTGCCTCAATTAAAAAAAAATTATAAGAATTAAAATTTTGCTGGCCCCCAAGTTAACTGAATTTTAGAATAAAATACACAAAAATAGATTCAATTATATGTAATAATTTAATATATCATGTAATTGGTATTACAAGCCAGTAGGGAGAGCATTATTTAATAATAGATGCTGGGACAATTATTTTTCTCTCTTTAATTAACTTTTTTTATTTGAGTATAGTTGACACACAGTGTTACATTAGTTTCAAGTGTACAATGTATTGATTCAACATTTTTTAAAGAAAAGCAAGAAAAAAATACATTATTTAAAACATATATTTAAAAATGAAATTAAAACTATAGGAGAAAATATAATGAATACTTAACTGACCTCATATTAAACAGGCTTTCTTTTCTTTTTTTTTTCAATATATGAAATTTATTGTCAAATTGGTTTCCATACAACACCCAGTGCTCATCCCAAAAGGTGCCCTCCTCAATACCCATCACCCAGCCTCCCCTCCCTCCCACCCCCCATCTACCCTCAGTTTGTTCTCAGTTTTTTAAGAGTCTCTTATGCTTTGGCTCTCTCCCACTCTAACCTCTTTTTTTTTTTTTTTCCTTCCCCTCCCCCATGGGTTTCTGTTAAGTTTCTCAGGATCCACATAAGAGTGAAAACATATGGTATCTGTCTTTCTCTGTATGGCTTATTTCACTTAGCATCACACTCTCCAGTTCTATCCACGTTGCTACAAAGGGCCATATTTCGTTCTTTCTCATTGCCATGTAGTACTCCATTGTGTACAGAAACCACAATTTCTTTATCCATTCATCAGTTGATGGACATTTAGGCTCTTTCCATAATTTGGCTATTGTTGAAAGTGCTGCTATAAACATTGGGGTACAAGTGCCCCTATGCATCAGCACTCCTGTATCCCTTGGGTAAATTCCTAGCAGTGCTATTGCTGGGTCATAGGGTAGGTCTATTTTTAATTTTCTGAGGAACCTCCACACTGTTTTCCAGAGTGGCTGCACCAATTTGCATTCCCACCAACAGTGCAAGAGGGTTCCCGTTTCTCCACATCCTCTCCAGCATCTATAGTCTCCTGATTTCTTCATTTTGGCCAGTCTGACTGGCGTGAGGTGATATCTGAGTGTGGTTTTGATTTGTATTTCCCTGATAAGGAGCAACGTTGAGCATCTTTTCATGTGCCTGTTGGCCATCCGGATGTCTTCTTTAGAGAAGTGTCTATTCATGTTTTCTGCCCATTTCTTCACTGGGTTATTTGTTTTTCGGGTATGGAGTTTGGTGAGCTCTTTATAGATTTTGGATACTAGCCCTTTGTCCGATATGTCATTTGCAAATATCTTTTCCCATTCCGTTGGTTGCCTTTTAGTTTTGTTGGTTGTTTCCTTTGCTGTGCAGAAGCTTTTTATCTTCATAAGGTCCCAGTAATTCACTTTTGCTTTTAATTCCCTTGCCTTTGGGGATGTGTCGAGTAAGAGATTGCTATGGCTGAGGTCAGAGAGGTCTTTTCCTGCTTTCTCCTCTAAGGTTTTGATGGTTTCCTGTCTCACATTCAGGTCCTTTATCCATTTTGAGTTTATTTTTGTGAATGGTGTGAGAAAGTGGTCTAGTTTCAACCTTCTGCATGTTGCTGTCCAGTTCTCCCAGCACCATTTGTTAAAGAGACTGTCTTTTTTCCATTGGATGTTCTTTCCTGCTTTGTCAAAGATGAGTTGGCCATATGTTTGTGGGTCTAGTTCTGGGGTTTCTATTCTATTCCATTGGTCTATGTGTCTGTTTTTGTGCCAATACCATGCTGTCTTGATGATGACAGCTTTGTAGTAGAGGCTAAAGTCTGGGATTGTGATGCCTCCTGCTTTGGTCTTCTTCTTCAAAATTACTTTGGCTATTCGGGGCCTTTTGTGGTTCCATATGAATTTTAGGATTGCTTGTTCTAGTTTCGAGAAGAATGCTGGTGCAATTTTTGATTGGGATTGCATTGAATGTGTAGATAGCTTTGGGTAGTATTGACATTTTGACAATATTTATTCTTCCAATCCATGAGCAGGGAATGTCTTTCCATTTCTCTATATCTTCTTCAATTACCTTCATCAGCTTTCTATAGTTTTCAGCATACAGATCTTTTACATCTTTGTTTAGATTTATTCCTAGGTATTTTATGCTTCTTGGTGCAGTTGTGAATGGGATCAGTTTCTTTATTTGTCTTTCTGTTGCTTCATTGTTAGTGTATAAGAATGCAACGGATTTCTGTACATTGATTTTGTATCCTGGAACTTTGCTGAATTCATGTATCAGTTCTAGCAGACTTTTGGTGGAGTCTATCGGATTTTCCATGTATGATATCATGTCATCTGCAAAAAGCGAAAGCTTGACTTCATCTTTGCCAATTTTGATGCCTTTGATTTCCTTGTGTTGTCTGATTGCTAGAACTTCCAACACTATGTTAAACAACAGCGGTGAGAGTGGGCATCCCTGTCGTGTTCCTGATCTCAGGGAAAAAGCCCTCAGTTTTTCTCCATTGAGGATGATGTTAGCTGTGGGCTTTTCATAAATGGCTTTTATGATGTTTAAGTATGTTCCTTCTATCCTGACTTTCTCAAGGGTTTTTATTAAGAAAGGGTGCTGAATTTTGTCAAAGGCCTTTTCTGCATCGATTGACAGGATCATATGGTTCTTATCTTTTCTTTTATTAATGTGATGTATCACATTGATTGATTAGCGAATGTTGAACCAGCCCTGCATCCCAGGAATGAATACCACTTGATCATGGTGAATAATTCTTTTTATATGCTGTTGAATTCGATTTGCTAGTATCTTATTGAGAATTTTTGCATCCATATTCGTCAGAGATATTGGCCTGTAGTTCTCTTTTTTTTACTGGGTCTCTGGTTTAGGAATCAAAGTAATACTGGCTTCATAGAATGAGTCTGGAAGTTTTCCTTCCCTTTCTATTTTTTGGAATAGCTTGAGAAGGATAGGTACTATCTCTGCTTTAAACGTCTGGTAGAACTCCCCTGGGAAGCCATCTGGTCCTGGGCTTTTTATTTGTTGGGAGATTTTTGATAACCGATTCAATTTCTTCACTGGTTATGGGTCTGTTCAAGCTTTCTATTTCCTCCTGATTGAGTTTTGGAAGAGTTGTGGGTGTTTAGGAATTTGTCCATTTCTTCCAGGTTGTCCAATTTGTTGGCATATAATTTTTCATAGTATTCCCTGATAATTGTTTGTATCTCTGAGGGATTGGTTGTAATAATTCCATTTTCATTCATGATTTTATCTATTTGGGTCATCTCCCTTTTCTTTTTGAGAAGCCAAACAGGCTTTCTTAAATAAATTGTGGAACAAGGAAATACATAATATGCAGTCATCGGAAATATGTCGTCATGTGACTAAGAATGTTACAGTGTCTGTAACAATGTCATGTAACTAAAGCAGCATGTAATATTTTATGATTCTAATTGTATAAAAATTGAAATATTAGAATATTATATTCTGTTATATTTAAAAATTAATATGTGTTATTTTATATTATGATTTTTGGTGTGTATGAACTTCCTTTAATTTGTGATACTTATTTAATAAGACAATAATTTCATGAAAATAACTCCCTTGTTTGTTGTTAACTGTTTTTCTTATAACTTTTATCAAAGGAAAAATACTTCTTTTTAAATACAATGAAAACTAGTCTGGATTCTAGAATTGGATAAAATTCTCTATATATTCTCTCTGTATTATCCAATATAGAGAACTTTGCCTAGAAAAATTCTTTGGAAAAGAAATAACATACTAATTTGGACATTTTGCAAACACCTTATAGTTTCAAATCTGAAGTAGCAATTTTGGTTTTGGAATTTATATTGGTGTCCCAGAAACTGCTAAACTGAAGTTAGAGAAAGAGCTCTCAAATTATTCTCAATAAACTCCCCTTTTTTTCTGATAAAACACTCTACAGGAAACATCAATTTCTCTCTTTTTTTTTTTTTTTTTTCAAGTTTATGTCTTTGTTTTGAGAGAGATCAAGAACACAGGCTGGGGTGGGGCCGAGAGAGAGAATCCTAAGCAGGCTCTGGGCTGTCAGCACAGAGTCTGATGCAGGGTTTCGATCTTATGAACCATGAGACCATGACCTGTGCTGAAATCAAGAGTCAGATGCTTAACCGACTGAGCCACCCAAGTGCCTTACCAATTTCATTTTTAAAAAAGAACTGTTTTAATAACCCCTGAAATATTTTCAGGTCATTTGTGACAGATTTTAAATGTCTATTAATTTACCATGAATTATCAAGCCCATTATGTATCAGACTTTTGCTATATTGCTCTCCTATATAGTAGCATTAGCATGCATAGTAAGTTTCCCCACAAACATTTAAAAGTTAATGTAAGAGGGGCGCCTGGGTGGCGCAGTCAGTTAAGCGTCCGACTTCAGCCAGGTCACGATCTCGCGGTCCGTGAGTTCGAGCCCCGCGTCAGGCTCTGGGCTGATGGCTCGGAGCCTGGAGCCTGTTTCCGATTCTGTGTCTCCCTCTCTCTCTGCCCCTCCCCCGTTCATGCTCTGTCTCTCTCTGTCCCAAAAATAAATTAAAAACGTTGAAAAAAAAAAAATTAAAAAAATAAATAAATAAATAAAAGTTAATGTAAGAGAATCACCTAAAATTTGCTTAGTGAGTTTAAGTACAACAGTTCTTTATTAATTAGTTGCTTCTTTCCCTTTATATAGGAGCAGAACTTCTTCCACAAAAGAGTGGAAGGAAGATTGGAGTATTGCTACACCAATGAAAGAGGTCAAACCAGAAGAAGAAAGAGGTAAAATTATACCCCATACTTAGATAAATGAAATTATGTTTAAAAATTAAATATTTTTAATTATCACCATAATCATTTTTAAAAGTTTTATAATTCTTGTGCATATCTAATAAAGAGCCTTCTATGTCGTTTGATTAAACAACAAAATTCAACAAATATTTGCTATACCATATACTGGATCCTAAGTAAATAATGATTCCTTCCTACCTCTCAAGAAGCTAACTGTAATTCAAGGCCGTCCAGTAGAACTTTCTGGGATAATCAAAGTGTTCTCTATTTCCACCATCCGGTAAAGTAGCTACTAGCCACATATAGCTGTTAACCACCTGAAATGTAGCTAGGGAGACCGAAGAATTTAACTTTTCAGTTTAATTTTAAGTTACATTAAATGTAAATAGTCACATATGGTTCATGGCTACCATACTGGACATAGAGGCTCTGCTATGTGTGTGTGTGTGTGTTTATGTATATATATGTAAATTAAGATTAATATCTTATCACAGTTTACAAAATGTACAACAATTTGTATGCTGGAATAAAATTTTGTTAAAAATACTTCAGCATATTTGAATGTATTTTTTTGAGAGAGAGAGAGAGAGAGAGAGAACGTGCATGCAAGTGCATGCGCACGTGAGCAATGGAGGGACAGAGGGAGAGAGAGAGAGAGAGAGAGAGAGAGAGAGAGAGAGAGATGGAGAATCTTAAGCAAGCTCCATGTACAACCAAGAGCCCTAGGTGGGCTCGATCTTATGACCGTGAGATCATGACCTGAACTGAAATCAAGAGTTGAATAGTTAATGGACTGAGCCACCCAGGCACCTCTCTAGTTTTAATATTATATTAAACACCTCTTCCTACCTTCACCATAAAGATTTATTAAACATTTTCCTTTCATGAGAGATAACTAATGAATTCAGGACTTTTTTTTTAATGTTTATTTATTTTTGAGAGAGAGATAGACAGAGTGTGAGCAGATAAGGGGCAGAGAGAGGGAGAGGGAGACACAGAATCGGAAGCAGGCTCCAGGCTCAGTGCTGTCAGCACAGAGCCCAATATGGGCTCGAACTCAAGAACTGTGAGATCATGACCTGAGCCACAGTCCGAGGCTTAACCGACTGAGCCACCCAGGCACCCCTGCTTTCAGGACTTTAAAAAAAATGTTTATTTATTTTGAGAGAGAACATGAAAGCAGGGGAGGAACAGAGAGAGAGAGAGAGAGAGAGAGAGAGAGAGAGAGAGAGAGAATCCCAAGCAGGTTCCATGCTTTCAGTGCATAGCCAGACACGGGACTTGAACCCACAAACTATGATATCATGACCTGGGCTGAAATCAAGACTTAGCCGCTTAATGGACTGAGCCACCCAAACGCCTCATGAATTACTTTTTAAAAGCACTAATACTTTGTTTTTCAAAACTCTCATTCATAGTGAAGATCTGTGTTTACTGTTTACATTTCATATATTTATATCTACACTGAAGGGAAAAAAGGCTCATGTATTACTTCTTAGTTTTGCACATGACAAATGTAAGAAAAGATTAATATATTAAGGACCACAACATAACAGTGAACCAGCTATGTTTATTGTGAACTCACACATTTTTTTCCCAGAGTATAACACAGTGTCAAGTTGAGGAAGATTTATTGTAATTAGGTGTTTGTGCTAAAAAAAATTGCAAGTGGTTGCTCACTTAGTATGAAACAGTAAAACTAATTGAAATGGTATTCTGAAAAAAAATTGAGAGGTAGATTAAGTACAATGAATTGGAGGCATCTCAAGTTATAAACCGTTTATTTTAGGATGCTCTCATAGAAACAGTACAAAAGACATCTTGTGCAAACATGATAGACATGTTTGCCAAAACATATTTATATTGCATGAGATGTGCTCTAATTTTACGTGGCATTAATTTCATCACACATTTCAGACTGAAATCTCGTTATAGGAATTGAATATATCATAAGTGGGCTGGAGAATACAGTGTTTACTGTGTATGTTGTCGTAAAAATACCCAGACACTTAAGAATATAACGTATCCAGGGGCGCCTGGGTGGCTCAGTCGGTTGAGCGTCCGACTTTGGCTCAGGTCACGATCTCGCGGTCCATGAGTTCGAGCCCCACGTCGGGCTCTGGGCTGATGGCTCAGAGCCTGGAGCCTGCTTCCGATTCTGTGTTTCCCTCTCTCTCTGCCCCTCCCCCGTTCATGTTGTGTCTCTCTCCGTCTCAAAAGTAAATAAACGTTAAAAAAAAATTTAAAATAAAAAAAGAATATAATGTATCCAAGAGGTGGTAGAATTTGAAAACAGAGGACAATACACCAAAGTAGGGACCAGACAAAGGGCCAATCCATGAAAAGATAATTTTTATGCATTACAGTAGAGAATCCTGTTTCTCAAGAATTCTTTTCAGCCAGCATGCTGAATTTCTTTGACAGGCCTACTAGGTTAGAAGTAGAAACTGTGCGGCTACTGAGCTTGCACTTAAAACCAATGTCTAATACAATCTTCTAGCAGAAAATTATTGCTTTATTGTCCAAAGTAAAACAAAATAAAACAGAGGTCTATTAGTTGTCTTTTTTCTTTTTCCAGTTTTACTGTTTTTCCTGTAGCCTCAGCTCTTTGAGGCTTTGCCTTTCTTGACACTTTGTGTTTGTTTATGTCTTCTTGTCATGTCACATTTTGGCAAAAGTCACTGTTTACAAGTATAAATCTCACCAGAGTGGAACCCGTATCCATCTTCCTTACTGCTCTATCTCTGGGGAGAGAACATATTGCCTAGAACGTAACAGGCTCTCTACATGTTTCTAGTATAAATAGATGAATGAATACCCATGTTAATCATTCCGTTAACATTAAACCATAGCATTTCAGAGCTGTGAACCAGGAATCACAAATATATCTCATTACAGGAGTTAATTTGTGTTATAACTGAATAAACAGAATTTGGAAGCAATGAATTCCTGGCAAGGCTAACTAGGGATGCTATTATCTGATAAGGAATAAAGTGTCTTATTTCTAGGAACCATCTGAGGATTTTCAGTCTTTGTCTGATGTAATCATTGTTATTTGCTTTTGTCATAGAATGAGAGGAAACGAAACACAAGCATAATTTAAAAATAAAGCTCTATAATATAGCTTGGGAATAAAGCAGTTTTTCTTTAGGTAAAATATTATACATAAAGCTATTGCTTGAGATTTAGCTATTCTAATTATTTTATAAAATGTTCACTTAAAAATCTGTCTTCAAAGGTTTTAATTAATGTTAGGATTCTGTTATAATAGAGCTGTCTTTAAAAGGCCAATTCATTTTTCTAAAATTCTCTTATTAAACATATAAATATTAAAAAACAGTAATAATATGATAGTACCTATGTTCCCACCACCTAGTTTATAACCTTATTCATTAACATATGTGAGTACATATTTCTATTTTAAGATGAAAGGTGTCCAGAATTAAAGCAGGAAATGGAAATATTGCTATCAGAGGCCATTCATCTCATTAAAAGTCTAGAAACTGACCGTGCAGAAGCTGAAGAAGCTTTAAAACGACAAAAGTCAAGAAAGAAAAAGATTCACATGAAAATTGATTCTTGGTCAATTTGGAGACTTCAAGAAATCCCACTAGCTGTGCAGAAAGGTAATAATAAGGATTTTTTTCATGTTGCTATTTACTTTGTTGAAGAGGCATAATCAGTTGAAACTTGGGGAAAAAAATCAACAGTGACCACATTGTTTTGTATCTAAATTAGTGCAATTTTGATAGATGCTATTGATGATAATGCTGAATTCAAGTATATAACTGGGACTGCACTGAGCAAACCTGGACCTTCCCTGGTTTGGTGTTTGTTGGAAATTCCATAGTATTTATGGTACTCAAGGGTGGCATTCAGACATTTGGCACATTTCCTATGATGACTACATTGTTTGAGTACTTGATATTTAGAAATTTGAGTGATTTCCAGTTATTGTCATTGGCCACATATTTAAATCTGGGAAAATAAAAGAGTTTTAAAGTGATATTTTAGCAACATGAATATGCTTTTGACAATTCAGTAGTATATTTCACTAAGAACTTTTAACAGGCAGTAAGACTTGAGAGATTCCAAGGGGTAAGTAACAAATATGTAGAAAGGAAACACTGTCTTTTTAGACTAAAGAGTAAAAGACCTGTGGCAAAGTATTAAATAATCTAAAGGCATTTGATTTTTTAATTCTCCAAACATGCCTGTCAAACATGCCTGACTACACAATTTCTGAGACTGGAATTTGTTTATAAATAAATTTTAATTCAGTTAAAATTTTTAATTCAGTATTTACATGCTTTATAAGTAGATTATATTAGGGTACTCAAAAACCTATCATTTAAGTTAAGGCACTTTTGAGAGGAAAAGGGGGCCATTATCATCCATTGACATAATATTATGTGTCAAAAAGAATACTTACATACACCTTTGTTATATGTCTTCTAAAATAGTAGTGTGTATACATTTTAGGGAGTTGCGAAAAAGGGTTAGAACTTTTATTTATAGGGGTGACTGGGTGGCTCAGTCAGTTAAATGCCTGTCTTTTTAAAAAAAATTTTTTTTTAATGTTTATTTTTGAGAGAGGTAGAGCACGAACAGGGGAGGGGCAGAGAGAGAGGGAGACACAGAATCTGAAGCAGGCTCCAGTCTCTGAGCTGTCAGCATAGAGCCTGACACGGGGCTCAAACTCACCAGCTGTGAGATCATGACCAGAGCAGAAGTTGGATGCTCAACCACCTGAGCCACCCAGGCACCCCTAAGTGTATGGCTCCTGATCTTAGCTCAGGTCATGATCTTGCAGTTTGAGGGTTTGAGCCCTGAGTTGGGCTTTGTCTGGCAGCGAGGAGACTGCTTGGGATTCTGTCTTTCTCTCTCTGCCTCTCCCCCGCTTGCTATTTCTTCCTCTCTCTCTCAAAATAAATAACTTATATATTCATATATATATATATATATATATATATATGTGTGTGTGTGTGTGCGCGCGCGCACGTGTGTGTGTGTGCACATACATATATATGAATATACATATATATATTTATATATAGTTAAAACATTTTTTTTAAGTAATGTGTACACCCAGTGTGGGGCTTGAGCTCACAACCCTAAGATCAAGAGTCGCGTGCTTTATCAAGTGAGTCAGCCAGGTACTCCATTAACACATTGTTTAGATTTTGTTTTTAAGTAATACCTACACCCAATGTCGGGCTCAAACTTACAACCCTGAGATCAAGAGTTGCATGCTTTACTGACTGAGCCAGCCAGGTACCCCAGAACTTTTACTTACATTTTAAAATTTTATTCTTTTTATTTTCTTTCTTGATTATTTGGGTTTTTAATTTTGCTTTTATTGCACCAAATAAAATACAGTATCCAGTGGTTCCTAAATTATGTTATTTAAATAAAATAAAATAAAATAAAATGTAGGTTTAATGAGTATTTCCTCCTTTTAAAGTAATACTGAGCTCACAGATTGACCTCACCATTTGTTTACTCCCTTCTGGAGCAGAACTCAAGAAGCAGGAAATTTCCCAGAGCCTAGACTGGATGAATTTAACTTAGCCTTTGTCTATGCACTTTGCTACCCTTTACTAAAGAGTTAATTCCAAAAATTATGCAAAATTGCTCTAAACTCAGATAGACATTTTTCTACCCATGCATTTAAAGTAATACATTTTACAATATATTTAGTTTCTACAGATGTTTTATTCAGGCTTGGAGTTAGTTTGTTCTGATTAACAAGGTTTTTGAATAGAATTTAAAATGTGCATACTCTACTAATATAATAGCATAGCTATGTAATTTGTAAATCCATACATGCATATATATTGGTATGTTAGAGACAACCAAAACCATACAATATGGTCGGAATGGAATGGGAATTCTGGGAAATTCTGGATTCCAGTAGGGTCTTGAGCAGATTCATATTCACATCCACAGGGAGTCATCTGCAATTTTTGAAAATGTTTTGGAAGCCCTTCCTTGTCATTAGTAGTAGAAAAATCAGTGGGAGCTGGTTTTGTTTAATATTTTGCTGATTTCTGTATAATCTCATATAGCCTTTATAAGAGTGCATACTGTAGTTTGTGGTTTATATGAAGTTCTACTTAAGGAATTGCCAAAATAAAACTAAATTGAGATACATGTGTGGACATTCTAGAAACTTTATAAATGCATTTTCAGTGATGGAATATATTCCTGCCATTGGTGATAATTTATTGCTTGGGCTGTCTTTTATTTAAAGAGCTACTTAAAGATCTTTTAAAAACTATTAAAAATCTACTTAAAAAGCAAATTTATGTTCTTCTGCTTTATTTTATTTAAGTGGCTAACATATGCAATGAAATTTAAATTCATTATTACTATGTAGTTTTTAAGTACCTCCTATTTATAAAGTATTCCTGAAAAACTATGTGCTTTCAGGAATATATTGCCTTCATATTGATATATTTAGGATATAATTTCTAAATTTTATGAATTTTTTTTACAGGTTCTAGAATTATATATTCATGTAGTCTTTAAATTCTCAAAGTATCCAATTTATGTGACAGGAAAAACTTTTAATCTCCTTAACAGCCTTAATATTAAATATGATGTTTAAAGAATTTTGGATAATTTATTATAAGAAATCCTACTTACAATTTTAAGAAAATTAAGGACATTCAATTTTTCTAGATATCTTGTGGTAACTCCTCCAGATCCATCCATCCCCCTAACCAGCCTGCTCACGCTTGTATCTTTTGTGTTTTGGTCCATGAAGCTTATTCATAATAGACTGCATCAAAGATATTTTTGGTACTCTGGCTTCCTGCTAGTGCAACCAACGGGTTCAGTGGTAAGAGACCAAGGGAGATAATGGAGAAGAATGAGGGTGTGGTATTTATAACCCTACTTGGTCACTGCATCCCCCTCCCCAGAATGACAGCCACTGGCACTATGCAGCCAATAATCTAGCAAATGTCTTTTCATTTTCCTATCAAAAAAGATAACCAGAAATAAGTTGCAGTTCACAAGTTCGAGCCCCGCATTGGGCTCTGTGCTGACAGCCGGAAGCCTGTAGCCTGCTTCAGATTCTGTGTTTCCCTTGCTCTCTGCCCCTCTCCTGCTCTCTTTCTCTTTGTCTCTCTCTCTCTCTCAAAAATAAATAAACATTAAAAAATTTTTAAAAAAATAAAGGAGAGTACATATACTATATTTATTATACTCAAGCAGCATCTGAAAGCACAAATGAACTAATGACTCAGATTCCCCTGGTACTCTCATTGTACCTGTTTCTTTAGATTCTCTGTCTTTCCCTTAACCTACATTCCTGGCTCCATGGGTACTTCCCTATGATTGGAGAAAGGATGGAGTAGGAAGATAATTGTGTCCCATATAAAGGCTCACAAGAATGCTTCTACTGTGGAAGAAGACCTCAGTAATAACACAATGTTAAATCTTCTAATTTTGTTTTGCATTGTTTTGTCATGTGAATTAGTCAGATATTACCATAATAATTCTTTGTAACAAATGCTTTGGAACTCAGTGACTTACTGCCACTTTTTAAATATGGCTTATAGCCACTTTTTAAATATGGCTTATAGCCACTTTTTTAATAGCTCATATTACTGACCTGTAAGTTTTAGTTGATTCTTTTGTGTTTTGATATATAATTGTATCAACAGAAAATCGTACTTATTTTTTTCCTTTTTCTTTCTGATATTTATAACTCCTATCTCATCGTTTTACTTCTAGATGATTTTAAAGGCCTCTACTCTTGCAGTTTTTCTCATTTTTGTAATTACATAGAGTGGTTGTATGTAACCCTGTATATACATTGGTTGTTATAAGCAGGATTTGTACAATTATTATCTTATAATACATATATTTTAATCCCTTTGATGATAAATGATGAAAGCAATATATTTTATAAGGCAATACTAAAATAATTCATATTAAATTTAGGAAGCTTCACAGATAAGTAATTTTGGAATCTAAAGTATTTCATATTTCTCTTTTACAAATAAAGATTGCCTTCTGGAGCTTTTGTTTTAAAATCAGATTTTCTTTTGTTATTGTATGTCTAGAACATGAGGCCTATTTGAGAGATATTGTAGAATTACGATGGCATCTTGATGATAGAGCTTATCAGCTAAAACATTTTGAGGAACAAAAGGTGAAATTGGAAGAAGCTAATGCAAAGCTTCAAGCAGACACAGACTACATGAATGCACGCGGTCCTCTAATTAACTCAAAGCAGAACCAAGAACTTGAAGCTCTGAAAGAATTGTATCTAAAAAAATTTGAGGTAAATTAATGGATATGTATCTTATAGATTTATAGATAGTTATAAAAAATGTTTCAGCTAAAAGAAATTAGCGTCTTTAAATGTTTCATTTTCATTGAAAATTGACCTGCTGCTTATTTCCCAAAGGAATATTATACTACACACAATACAGTCATTTGATATTCATTTAAACTGTGTCTTCTTTCCTTTTATACTTAGGGGTATAAGTATACTTTTATACTTAGGGGCAATAGTCAACTTATTAATAAAATTTTGGAGATTTAAAACAACATGGTAATATTTGAAGTTGTAAATTGAATTGCAGAAGAAGGCAAATATATATCAGTCACTTTCATTGTTTATGATAATAAAGTATAAAATATTTTCAATGATTAGTTAATATTTAATGCTCTTATTGTGGGATTGTGTTATAGAAAAATAAAGTATTTATACCTTCCATTAAATGAGCAAGTATAGAAAAATAAAGTATTTATACCTTCCATTAAGTGAGCACATTTATACCTGCCATTACTTTTGATTATTTAGAGTTGCTAAATGTGTTCTGTATTTTCCTCAACCAGTCCATTTTCCTCCCTCGCTCTCCGAAGACAACCTTATCATGAAATTCTGTTTCTAGGTGAAAGTTGTATATTTTTATACATATATATATATTTTAGCACAATACATGGTTTCTTTTTCATTCTTTAAATAGTATCAAACGTATAACTTTCTGCAAGTTGTTTTTTAATCTGATTTTTTTAAGATATCAAACTATTGTTGATACAGAGATATCTAGTTTATTCCTTTTACTTGCTGTCTTGGATTTGACACCTAAAGCAAAGCTAACAAAGGCAAAAACAAGCAAGTGGGGCTAAATCACCGTGAAAAGCTTTTGCACGGCAAGAGGAACCACCAGCAAAATGAAAAGACAGTCTGCTGAATGGGAGAAAATATTTGCAAATCACAAATCTGATAAGGGGTTAATATCTGAAATAAAGAACTTAGCAGAGACAACCTGAAAAAAATATTGGGCAGAAGACCTGAATAAATATTTTTCCAAAGAAGACATACAGATAGCCAACAAGTACATGAAAAGATTCTCAGCATCACTAATCATCAGGGAAATGCAGATCAAAACCACAGGAAGATATCATTTCATACTTGTCAGAATGGCTATTATCAGAAAGACACGAAATAATAAGTGTTGGTAAAGATGTGGAGAAAAGGGAACCCTTGTGTACTGTTGGTGGGAATGTAAATTTGTGCAACCGCTGTGGAAAACAGTATGGAAGTTTCTCAGAAAATTAAGAATGGAACTGTCATATAACTCAACCATTTCACTTCTGGATATTTGTTAGAAGAGAAAAACACTAACTTGAAAACATATGTGCACCCCCTGGTACATTGCTGCGTTATTTATAATAACCAAGATATTGAAACAATCTAAGTGTCTATCAGTGGATGGCTGGATAAAGAAGATGTGGTATATACATACAGTGGATTTTTACTCAGCCAGAAAAGAATGAGATCTTGCCATTTGCAACAACAGGGATGGACCTTGAGGACATTATGATGAGCGAAATAAGTCAGACAGAGAAAGACAAATATCATATGATCTCATTTATATGTGGAATCAAAAGAAACAAAATAAAATACAATTTCATAGTCATAGACAACAGATTGGTGGTTGCCACAGGCAGCAGGGGTTAGAAGATGAATGAAAAAGGAGTCAATAGATAAACTTCTAGTTATAACATACATAAATCAGAGGGATTTAATGTGTAGCAATGGTGACTATAGTTATAATATTGTGCCGCATATTTATAAGTTGCTGAGAGTACATCTTAAAAGTTCTCATCACAAAAAACATCTAGCTATGTGTGGTGATGGATGTTAACTGGACTTACTGTGATGATCATCTCACAATATAGAGAAACATTGAATAATTATGTTTTATACTTGAAACTTATATGTTAATTGTATCTTATTTAAAAAATGAAAAACGTTTGTGCTTAAGGGGCACCATCAGTATCTGATAAAAGGTCAATACTCAAAATATGTGAAGACCTTTCATAACTCAACACCAGAAAAACAAGTAATACAATTGAAAGGTGGTCAGAAGACCTGAATAGACATTTTTCCAAAGAAGACAGCCTGATGGTCGATAGATGCATGAAAAGATGCTTCACATCTCTAATCATCAGGGGAGTGAAAAAACTGCAATAAGTTATCACCTTATAGTTGTCAGAATGGCTAGAATAAAAAAGACAAAAAGGAGCAAGTGTTGACAAGGATATGGAGAAAAAGGAACCCTCATGCCCTGTTGGTAGGAATATAAATTGGGACACCACTGTGGAAAACAATATGGAAGTTACTCAAAACATTAAAAATAGAAATACCGTATGATCCAGTAGCTCCACTACTGAGTATTTACCCCAAGAAAACAAAACCCTATAAAAAGATATATGCACCCCTGTGTTTATAGCAACATTATTTACATTAGCCAAGATATGGAAATAACCTCAGTGTCCATTGATAGGTCAATGGATAAAGAAGATGTGGTACATGTATATACAGTAGAATATCAGCCATAAAAATGATGAGATCTTGCCATTTGCACCAACATAGATGGACCTCTAGAGGATATTATGCTAAGTGAAATTAACCAGTCAGAGAAAGACAAATCCTGTATTATTTCACTTCTATGTGGAATCCGAGAAATACAACAAACAGAAAGCAGGAACAGACCTGTAAATACAGGGAACAAACTGATGGCTGCCAGAGGGGTGGGGGTAGAGGGATAGGCAAGTGGATGATGAAGAATGGGAGGTACAGGCTTCCATTTACAGAATAAATAAGTCGCTGAGATACAAGGTACAGCATAGGTTGTAGAGTCAATGATATTGTAAAAACATTGTATGGTGACAGCTACACTTGTGAGCATAGGATAACGTATAGACTTGTTGAATCACTATGTCATACACCTGAAAGTAATTTAACTTTGGGTGTCAACTATATATCAATTAAAAAAGCAAAAAAGATAAAGGGTACTATCAAAAAAGTAAAAAAACAAAAACAAAAACAATGAGAGAGAAACAATTGTAAATTATACATTCAGAAAGGACATAGTATCTAAAATATATAAAGAACTTTTTAAATGTGACAAATCAGGGCATACAGCCCAATTAGAGTGGGCAAAGGACTTGAATAGATTATCTCCAAAAGACATACATACAAATGGGCAGCAAATGTATGAAACGATAGAGGCTCAACATCATTAGTCATTACGGAGATACAAACAAAAACCCCAATGTGATACCACTCACAACAAAATAACAAGTTTTGGTGTCTGTGTGGAGAAAATTGGAACTGTGGTACTTTGCTGGTGGGAAAGTAAAATGGTTGCAGATGCTGTGGAAGACTTTGGCATTTCTTCAAAAGGGTTAACGTAGAATTACTATATGCTCTAGCAGCAGTTCTGCTCTTGAGGATTATATACCACAAAGAATTGAAAACTGATATTTAAAGAACAAAGCCAAAAGTTTTTACATAAATATTCATAGCAGCACTGTTTATATTAGCCAAAAGGTGGAAATAGCCTAGTGTTCATCGTCGGATTAACGACCAAACAAAATGTGATATATCTATACCATAGGAAGAAATAAAAGGAAATGAAATACTGATACATGTCACAACATAAATCAACTTTGAAGGATTATGCTAAATAAAGAAGCCAAATACAAAAGATCACATGCTTTATGATTTTATTGGTATGGAAAATCCAGAATACGTAAGTCTGTAAGACAGAAAACAGATTGTGATTGCTAGGGGAGAGTATAATGTAGTGTTTTGTTTATAGTCATTTATCATATAAATTTGTTTTGTTTTATTCTGCTGTCTTGACTCAGTTTTTAAAAAAAAAACTTTTTTTTTTACATTTATTTATTTTTGAGACACAGAGAGAGAGTACAAGTGGGGGAGGGGCAGAGGGGCAGAGAGAGAGAGAGGGAGACACAGAATCTGAAGCAGGCTCCAGGCTCTGAGCTGTCAGCACAGAGCCCAATGTGGGGCTGGAACTCACGGACCTTGAGATCATGACCTGAGCTGAGGTCGGACACCCAACTGACTGAGCCACCCAGGTGCCCCTGTCTTGACTCAGTTTTGAGGTCCTGGCTAGAGGCCTGCTGAAATAACCAATTGCTTAAATGATGCAAGACCTCTAGCCAATGTACTTGAGCCCTAGTGCATAGCTACTTGCAAATCAAGCTCACAGCCTCATTGTTGCCTTCAAATTCATCAAGCAGCTTGGCCCCATAACACCATAGAGCCACAAGAGTATTCTACACAATCGGCTGGAGTATCAATGGGGGAAGGATATGCCAGTGCCACATGGGCCCAATCCAGAGCTTGCCCTTGAGATGAATTTGTCTCGTTCTCGACAGGGAGCCCACCACCCCAGCAATGCCTACGGGTTACCTCTTCTAAAGGTACTGACAGGTTGGACATGGGATATTTGATATTAGGAATTCTGTTATGTTTCCTGACCTCTTGTTTGCTTAGCTCATCGTCCCTGCATACTCCTTGCTCTCTGCTAAGATACATATGCCCAGACTCCTGTTCCTAAAGGGGAGTCTTATAGAGGTTACTACCATCTGTGCTATTCTAGAAATTAATGAACATTATTGCTTTTTCCAGGAGGCACTTGCTTCATTTCAGTCCACCACTTTACCCACTGGGGAAAGGATTGTTCACTCCCTAGTGCTCTCTCTTCCTCTCCCTCTAACTTTCCAGCAGTGACAAAAAAAAAAAAGGGGGGGGAGAACTGGAGAGAGAAGGGAGATTGTTTATATTTGATAATTAATAAAAACAATAACAATGGAATATTTTGGACCCTTTCATTAATAGTGGTTATTCCTGAGAGAATTACAGGTGATTTTATTTATTTTTCCATCTGTGTTTTCTGGTTTTTCTACAATGAAGTAATATTGTCTCAGTGATAAAAATAGCAAAAAGTAGCAATTCTCCTATAGGTGAAAAGATAATTCTTTTATTTTGCTCATGTTACCTGGGATATTGAAGTTATTTTCTTCAGTAACTTTTATACATTTCTAGCATTGATGTCTTTCAGGCTAATGCAAACCTGAAACTTTACTGTGCTCAATAGACTACATATGGGAGGAAACTGATGTAAAGAACTTTAAAAAAAAAATCAGAACAACTCTAAATTTAAGTCTTTTCTCTGATCTTACTCTTGCTTGATTCTTTTAATTACTAAGTGTATATATTAACAATAATATTTTTCATTTCTAGGTAATGGAATTATACAAACAAATTCAGGAAGAACTTGCAGAAGCTATAGAAAACTCTAAGAATGCCAAATTGAAGGCTAAACAAATGAAACAAGACATGGAAAAAGATATTCATAATGATGAAGCAAGCCTAGAAGCCTACAAGTAAGAATTTTTCACAAATGCTGCTTACAGCATTTTGAACAAAAATATTGATTAAAATTTAATTTATATTCCTGTATAAAATATCAGATAAAGAGAAAGGAAAGAATCTAAATCACCCATATTTATCTTATCAGTATGTTTATATGTAAATTAAGACATGTTTTTTACATATGTAAATATATGTGTATGAATTCCTAAGCACTATTTTTCTGTCAATTTATTTTATTTTATATTAGGTTTTTTATTTTAATTACACTATTAATATATAGTATTATATTATTTTTAGGCATACAGTATAGTGATTCAACAATTCTGTACATTACTTGGTGCTCATTATGATAAGTATGTTTTTTAATCCCCCGTTTTACCTATCCCCCCCATACACACACCCTATGTTAATCATTAGTTTGTTCTCTGTAGTTAAGAGTCTGTTTCCTGGTTTCTCTCTCTCTTTTTTCTTCCTTTACTCATGTGTTTCTTAAATTCCACATAAGAGTAAAATTATTGTATTTGTCTTTCTGACTTATTTTGCTTAGTATGATACTCTCTAGCTCCATCCATGTTGTTGCTAATGGCAAGACTTCATTCCCTTTTATGACTGAATAATATTCCACTGTGTGTATATATATATATATATATATATATATATACACACACACACACACACACACACACACACACACACACACACACTACATCTTTATCCATTCATCTATCAATGGATACTTGGGCTCCTTCCGTAATTTGTCTATGAATGATGTTGCAATAAACATAGGGGTGCATGTATCCCTTTGAATTAGTGCTTTTGTATTTTGGTAGTAAATACCCAGTAGTGCAATTACTGGACTGTAGAGTAGTTCTATTTTTAACTTTTTGAGGAACCTCCATACTATTGTCCATAGTGGCTATACCATTTTGCATTCCCACCAGCAGTGTAAGAGGGTTCCTTCTTCTCCACATCCTTGCCAACACCTGTTGTTTCTTGTGTTTTTTATTTTAGCCATTTTGATAGGTGTAAGGTGATATCTTATTTGTTGTTTTGATTTTCATTTCTCTGATGATGAATGATGTTGAGCATCTTTTCATGTGTCTGTTGGTCATCTTTATGTCTTCTTTGCAGAAATGTCTGTTCATGTCTTTTGTCCATTTTTAATTGGATTATTTGTTTTTTGGGTGTTGAGTTCTATCAGTTCATATATTTTGCAATTCTAACCCTTTATCATATGCCATTTGCAAATATCTTCTCCCATTCAGTTGATTGCCTTTTAGTTTTGTTGATTGTTTCCTTTACTGTGCGAAAGCTTTTTATTTTGATGTAATTCCAGTAGTTTATTTTTGTTTTTATTTACCATGCCTTGGGAGACCTATCTAGAAGAATTCTGGTATGGCCAATGTCAGAGAAATTACTGCCTATGCCATCTTCTAGGATTTTTATGGATTCAGGTCTCACACTTAGGTCTTTAAACCATTTGAGTTTCTTTTGTGTATGGTGTAAGGATGACTCAGTTTCATTCTTTTGCATGTAGCTGACCAGTTTTCCCAACACCATTTGTTAAAGAGACTTTTTGTATATTTATTCCTCCTTTGTTGAAAAGTAATGATCATATAATTGGCAGGTTGATTTCTGGGTTTTCTACTCTCTTCCATTGATTTATGTGTTTATTTTTGTACCAGTACCATACTGTTTTGATTACTACAGCTTTGTAATGTAACTTGAAGTCTGGAACTGTGATACCTGTAGTGTTGCTTTTCCTTTTCAAGATTGCTTTGGCTTTTTTGGAGTCTTTGTGGCCCCATACAAGTTTTAGAATTTCTTGTTACAGTCCTGTGAAAACTGCTCTTAGTATTTTGATGGGAATTGCATTAAATGTATAGATTGTTTTGGGTGGTATAGACATTTTAACAATATTTGGTCTTCCAATCCATGAGTATGGTTTGTCCATTTCTTTGTTTCATCTTCAATTTCTTTTATCAGTGTTTTATACTTTTCAGAGTACAGGTCTTTCACCACTTTAGTTAAGTTTATTCTTAGTTATCTTATCATTGGTGCAGTTGTAAATGGGATTATTAATTTCTCTTTCTGCTGCTTCATTATTAGTATATAGAATTTCTGCCCATTGATGTTGTATGCTGTGACTTTACTGAATTCATTTGTCAGAACTAGTGTTGTTTTGGTGAAATTTCAGCGTTTTCTGTATATTGTATCATGTCATCTGCAAATAGTGAGAGTTTTACTTCTTTCTTAAAATTTTGGATGTCTTTTATTTCTTTTTGTTTTCTGATTGCTCTGACCTTTTGTTGTCTTATTGCTGTACTGTGCTGAATAAAAGTGGTGAGAGTGGACATCCTTGTCTTGTTCCTGACCATAGGAGAAGAGCTCTCAGTTTTTCCCCATTGGGTATGATGTTCACTGTGCATTTTTCATATAAGGCCTAATTATGTTGAGGTATGTTCCCTCTAAATTTACTTTGTTGAGGATTTTTATCATGAATGAATGTTGTACTTTGTCAAATGCTTTTTCTTCATCTCTTGAAATTGTTTTTACCCTTTCTCTTATTGATGTATCACGTTGATTGATTTTGAATATTAAACACCTTGCATTCCAAGAATAAATCCCACTTGATGTGGTGAATTATTTTTTTTACTGTATTGTTGGATTTGCTTTGCTAGTATTTTGTTGAGAATTTTCGCATCTGTGTTTATTGGAGATACTGGCTTGTAATTCATTCTCTCTCTCTCTCTCTCTCTCTCTCTCTTTGTGCTGTCTAATATTGGTATCAGGGTGATGCTGGCCTCATAGAATGGATTTGGAAGTTTTTCTTCATATTCTATTTTTTGGAATAGTTCAAGAAGATTAGGTATTAACTCTTCTTTTTATGTTTGGTAGAATTCACCTCTGAAGAAGTCTGGTCCTGGACTTTGTTTGTTGGGAGGTTTTTTAAATATATTTTTTAATGTTTATTTATTTATGAGAGAGAGAGTGCACGTGTGTGAGTGGGAGAGGGGCAGAGGGAGTTTTTGGTTACTGATTCAGTTTCCTTGATGGTCATTGAGATGTTCAAATTTTTTTATTTCTTCCTGTTTTGGGTTTGGCAGGTAATATGTTTCTAGAAATGTATCCATTTCTTCTATGATATATGTGATTTGTTGGCATATGATTTTTCATAATATTCTCTTAAAATTATTTGTATTTCTGTGGTGTTGGTTGTTACTTCTCCTCTTTAATTTATGATTTGTTTATTTGAGTCCTCTCTTCCTTTTTTCTTCGTTTTGATGAGCCTGGATGGAGATTTATCAATTTCGTTGATCATTTGAAAAGCCAACTCCTGGTTTCATTGATCTGTTCAAATGTTTTTGTTTGTTTGTTCATTTTTTTTCCTTTAGTTTCTGTATCATTTATTTTTGCTCTAGTCTTTCTTATTTCCTTCCTTCTCCTGGTTTTAAATATTGTTTGCGGCTCTTTTATAGATGCTTTATGTGTATAGTTAGATTGTCTATTTGATTTTTTCCTTGGTTCTTGAGTAGGCCTGCATTGCTGTATATTTCCTGGTTGAAACCACTTTTGCTGCATCCCAAAGATTTTGGATCCTTTTGTTTTCATTTTCATTTGTTTCCATGTAATTTATTTCTGTTTTGATTTCTCAGTCAACGCATTCATTGTTTAGTAACATGTTATTTAACCTCTGTGTATTTGTGGTCTTTCCAGATTTTTTCCTGTGGTTGGTTTCTAGTTTCCTAGTGTTGTGGTCAGAAAAGATGTATGGTATGACTTTGATCTTTTTTAATTTGTTGAGACTTGGTTTGTTGCCTAAAAGTGATCTGTTTTGGAGAGTATTTGTGTGCACTTGAAAAGAATGTGTATTCTGCTTTTGAGGATGGAATGTTCTGAATATATCTGTTAAATCCATCTATTCCAGTGTGTCATTCAAAGGTACTGTTTCCTTGTTGATTTTCTGTTTGAATGATCTGTCTGCCACCGTAAGAGGAGTGTTAAAGTCCCGTACTATTACTGTATTAATATATATTAGTTCAATTATGTTTTCTATTAACTGCTTTATGTGTTTGGGTACTTCCATGTTGGGTGCATAAATATTTACAATTGTTGTATCTTCTTGTTAGATTGTCCCTTTTATTATTATATAGTGCCCTTCTTTGTCTCTTGTTACAGTCTTGGTTTTAAAATCTATTTTGTCTAATACAAGTATTGCTACCCCAGCTTTCTTTTGACATCCATTTGCATGATAAATATTTCTTTATCACCTCATTTTCAATCTGCATGTGTCTTTAGGTCTGAAATGAGTCTCTTGTAAACAGCATATAGATGGGTCTTGGTTTTTAATCTACTCTGTTACCCTGTGTTGTTCTTTGGAGTGTTTAGTCCATTTACATTGAAAGTAATTATTGATAGATTGTACAAATTGCCATTTTGGTACTTGTTTTATGATTTCTATTGTAGATTTTCCCTGGTCCTTCTCTTGCTTCTTTCATACCTTGTTATCTTTCTTTGATGATATTCCTTTCTCTTTATTCTTCACATATCTATTGGATTCCTTTCTCTTTATTCTTTGTGTATCTATTACTGGTTTTTGATTTGTGGTTACCATGAGGTTTGTATATAACATCTTATGCATATTGCAGTGTATATCAAATTTATGGTTGCTTAAGTTTGAACTCATTCTTAACTCCTCTCCCATCCATGTTTTAGTTGTGTGTATAGTGTCATATTTTATATTTTTATTTTGTGAATCCCTGGACTGTTTTTTATGGAAACACTTGTTTTTACTGATTTTGTGATTACTATTTTACATACTCTTACTTATGGTCTTTCCTTTCCACTCAGAGTCCTCTTTAGTAAGGCTGGTTTAGTGGTCATGACTCCTTTAATTTTTGTGTGTCTGAGAAACTCTTTGTCTCTACTGCTATTTGGAATGATAGCCTTTCTGGATAGAGTATTCTTGGCTGCAGATGTTTCCCTTAATATATCATGCCACTCCCTTCTGACCTGCACAGTTTATGCTGAGAAGTTCACTATTAGCTCTATGGGGTTTCACTTGTATATAACTGTCTACTTTTCTCTTGCTGACTTTAAAATTCTGTCTTTATCACTATTTTTTTTTTTTTTGCCTTTTTAATTACTCTGTGTCTTGGTGTGGATCTCCTTGGGTTGATATTTTAGGGGGGCATCTCTGTGCCTTCTGGATCTAGGTATCTGTTTCCTTCCCCAGACCAGAGAAGTTTTCAGCTTTTATTTCTTCAAATAAATCTTCTTCCCCCTTTTCTCTCTTTCTTCTTCTGGGATCTCCTTAATGCAAATGTTATTATATTTGATGGAGTCATTGAGTTCTCTAAGACTATTCTCAATTCGTATAATTCTTTTTTCTGTCACTTTCTCAGCTTGATTCCTTTCCATTACTCTGTCTTCTGGGTCATTAATTTGTTCCTATGCTTCCTCTAGCCTGCTATTTATTCTATCAAGTATACTTTTAATTTGTTATTGTGTTCTTCATCTTTGATTGGTTCTTTTTTATCTCTTCATTAAGGGTCTCACTGATGTTCTCCACTCTTTTCTTAAGTCCAGTGGGTATCTTTATGATCATTACTTTAAATTCTCTATTAGCCATATTACTTATATAGTTTCACTTAGGTTTCTTGCTGTGGTTTTGTCTTGTTCTTTCATTTGGGACATATTCCTCTGTCTCTACATTTTGTCTAACTCTCTGTGCTTGTTTCTGTATTAGGAAAGTAAGTGATATCTCCTGCTCTTGAAGGTAATGGCCTTATAAAGAAGAAGTCCTGAAGTGCAGTTCCCAGAACCTGGCACTTCAGGGAGTGTCTCCTATGTGTGTATCCTGTGGCGGTTTTTTGTATTCTGACCACTTTTTCCTTCAGTCCAGGCATTTTCACAGGGTTTCTTTGCTTGTTATGGGCACTGTTTAGTTGGGTCTAGGCAGAGCGCATTTTAACAAAATGTGTGCTGGTCTGCTTGCAAAATGAGGCCTGCCAACCTTGCTGCCAGAACCTAGGCCCTGCAAAATGCTTTGGTAAGTGACCTGGTTTCCGTGGGGTTTGCACCTGTCTTCTGGGGGAAGAGCCCCACAGTGTAGGGACATGGCAGGTATGACTAGAAAGAACAGATCCACTAAAGATGGGGGGTGGTCAGGGCTTGGTATAGACAAGTTAGGGAGGGAATGTTGTTGCCGTGCTGTATCCTATAGGTGGCCATGTGTTTACGCTGCGAGGCAGGGGAGGGAAATGGCTCCTTTGTTTCTGGAGATGTTTTCCTGTAATCCCTGCCTCTGTGGTACCTGCTGTGATAGGAGTAATAATTCTCCCTCCTGTATGTACCAGACATTTTTCAAGCTGCTATTTCCATGCTGTATCTCAGGTAGTTGTCTTGCTGTTCTTTAAGGGCAGGGACTCAGATTCCTATCACCCTCCAAGCTCTCCCATAGCAGAGCCTGTTGATTTTTAAAATTTCAGACTTTAAATCCCAGCAGTTGTAAGAACTCACAAGATTCAGCCTCTTGCTTTTTTGTTTTTGTTTTTGTTGTTGTTTTTGTTTATTTATTTATTTTGAGAGAGAGAGAGAAAGGGAGAGAGAGAGAGCACTGAAGGGGCAGAGAGAGAGGGAGAGAGAGAGAACCCCAAGCAGGCTCCACACTATTAGTGGAGCCTGATGCGGAGCTTGAACTCACGAAATGTGAGAACATGACCTGAGCCGAAACCAAGAGTCGGTCTCTTAGCTGACTGAGCCACCCAGGCGCCCCTGGCTCCTCTTGCTTTTAAAGCCAAATTTATGGGGATTTGTGTTCCCCTTGGGGGCTCCCCAGTGTGATAGTCTGTTTCTTGCCCTTTTCCACACCATTGGCTCCCTCGCCATCGTGGATGGCCATGGTCTGTTTTGCTCTAAATATGCATCACTTCCCTTCCTACCCTCTTGGATGTGACCTTTTCTCTACTTTTTGTTGTGGAGTTTATTCTGCCAGTTTTCAGGTCTTTTCTGGGTTATTTACACTGATAGGAATGTTATCTAGTTGTATCCATGGGAGGAGGCAAGCTTGGTGTTCTCCTACTCTGTCATTTTCCCAGCCTTTCTCTGTGTCATTTTAAAGCTCTTCATACATATTATCAAATTGTCTATACATATGGTATAACAAATGTATATAACTGGTACCTCTGTGCATAAATGACTATTTAAAACAAAATCTCCAGGGGTGCCTGTGTGGCTCAGTCACTTGAGCATCCTACCTCAGCTTAGGTCATGATCTCATGGTTTGTGAGATCAAGCTCCATGTCAGGCTCTGTGCTGACAGCTCAGAACCTGGAGCCTGCTTCGGATTCTGTGTCTGCCTCTCTCTCCCCGCTCCCCCATGCACCCTCTGTCTATCTTTCTCTCAAAATTAAACATTAAAAAAAATGTTTTTTAAACAAAATCTCCAGCATGGGATAGTATTAAAAACAACTTATGTAGCCTTGCATTAATTATAAATAACATCCAAGTATTTCAACTTGCACTTATTTGATTTCTAATAAAATGGAATATTTTGAATTATATGTTGACTATATTTTGCATTTTAGTAATTGGAATGTTTTTTTTTTTTATGTTTCTGATATATTTGTGTTGTATGATATTCTTCTAATTCCTCTTGTTGGCTGTAAATTCTTTATGGTTTAGTGTGACATAATACAATTTTTATTTGTTCAGAGTGGTTAATGATTTAGAAAGGAAAATTCATATTCATTATGGAGATGGAATCAATTAAATATAATCAAAATGAAAAACAAAATTTTAAACAGTTATATTGTCATAGACTCTGGGTCTGGAGTTTTGTCTTGTCCAGCAAAAGAGCAGAACACAGGATTAAAATGCGAGAGAGGCTAATGTCCCAGAGGAGACAGGAGGACTGAGTAAGGGTCCTTGCTCTGCTTTTATTAGGATCAGAAGGCTTACTAGCTTGATTGAAGTGTCTCTTGATAGAGACAATGAAACTGTGAACGATAACTCACAGGCATGGGGGAAAAGGGGTTTTGAAGACTGGCGGTGTTAGGGGGTTGGGTCAATACAAACAGAATTCTGGCACTGAGCTGAAAGTTGTTTACAGCAGACATGAGGCCCCACCTCTGTTTACCTAAACTTGTCTAGGGGTAAGGAAGACTAAGCACATTACCTGAGGGTCAACAAGGCACCTTTCTCTTGCTAATTAGTTCCCCTCTAGGCAACTTTACTGTGCTGTGGTCTCAAGTCCTGTTTTCCTGTATACCTGGTTTGGTCCTTCCTTCCTGTGTAAGCAGTTTTCTGCTCTTGTACTAAGTTGGGGGGCATTTCCACCCTGAATACCTAATCTTGTTTACCTCATCTTGGATGTTTCATCCTGAGATTTCCTATTCCTATACCTTGTCCCGTACTGGAGGCCTTTGCCCCGTTTACCTAGTCTTATTTACCTAATTTGTATGTTTTCATCCCATGGCTTTCTAACTCTTTATGCCTTGTTAACCCATCAGTGCAAATTCAGGTAATTCCTAAGCTTATTCCCCACATTATATGATCTAGATAACATCCATTTATTAAGATGTTTATATTTCTTCACATTCAATGTCTATTTCAACATGTGCTTAAATATTGTCTATTTTTACTAAACAAATAACTTTTGTGGTTCATCTGGTTTGTTATATCTTTGTTTTCATTCAGTTACATTTCTGATTTTCATGTTGATTTCTTCTGAAATCCATAGGTTATTAAAAACATGTATATTAAAATTTTTCATGATGTATTTCTAATTTATAAGTATTTTTTATTATCGCTTTTCAGCAGAATTGTGTTTTAGCCAGGTAAAATAGTTTCAACCTATTGAAAATTATTGAGTCTTCATTTCTGGCTCAGTGACTTGGGTTGTTATTTACTTATTTATTTATTTATTTGGTAGATATTCCTTATGTGCTTTACTTATTGAATGTACTGTCCATTACTGTTTCATTAGGTTAAGTTTACTACTTTTTCTTTTATTGAGAAAAGTGTGGTAAAATCACCTACTATGATGGTGTATCTCCACACATTTCTATGTTTTTTAATACCATCAGTTTTTTTCTTTGTATAGCTTGAGGCTCTCTCAGGTTTCATACAAGTTCAAAGCTATTATATCTTTCTGGGAGATGATGAACCTTATTCATCATTGTGAATTGATTCCTGGAATACTTTTTGCCTTAAACTCAAGTAAGATATCAACATAGCCTGATCAGTTTTGTTTTTTGATATTTATCTAGAAGATCTTTTCATTTTTAAATTTCAATATTTTTGAGTCTTTATACTTTATGCACATCTCTTGTAAACATTATCTAGATAGATGTTCTTGTCAGTTGCAAACATTTTTAATGGTGGACCATTAAATGTATTCACAGATCACTAATACAGTTGGACTTAAAACACTGTGTATTTGCCCCATATGTTTTTTTCTTATTCTTTTTTTGCTTTCTTTCACATTAGTTTTTTTTTTTTTCTTTTTTTAGTTTGGTGATTACAATTTTATTCCTGTGTTTTTGTTTTTTTGTTTTTTGGTTTTTTTTTGTAGGAAATCCTATTAATTACCACATGCACACTTAGATTATCAGACTCCAAAGACATTGTTAACATTCTAGATAAGAAAAGGAGTTAGGGAAATTTTTACTGTGGTTAATCACATTGCCACTGAATTAAATATTTGTAACTGTTACTATGGGATATTTCATTTTTATAATCCATGAGAATATTTTTATTGTTTTAAACAATCAAGGTTTTTGGATTTACCCTCATAATAACTTATTTCTTTGTTCTTCTTTCCTTCATAGACTTTTTCATCATAGACTCTATCAGGAAGTACTTTACAGTTGGAGTAGATCCTTGGTTATACTCTTAAGTGAGATTCTGCTGATTCCAAATTTCCTGAGATTTTATTTGAAGGATATTTTCTATTTTCATAGATTTCTTGATTATTTATTGACTCTTAATGTATTAAATATATCATTCTATAAACTAATTTTAATTTTTGCTGTTAAAAAGCATATTGGCCTTTTGACTGAATGCTTTGAAACCATTCCATATTTTTTCCATTGCCTGTTTTTAAGATCATCTCTTGATTTTCAAAGTTTGTCAGTTTGATTTCATTAAGATACATTTGGTGTGGATCAATGTTTATTCTGTTGGGATTTGTTAGTCTTCTAGTCTTACTGAACATGTGTATTATAATTATCATTTTCTCTGGGCATTTTCAGTCATGATCTCTTCAAACAATGCTTTGGTCTCATTTTCTGTTTCTTTTAGGACTCAAACGCATGTTAGTTTTTCTTACTGTATCTTCCATGCCTCTTGATCATTTTTTCACATTTTCTACATTTTCAAACCTTCTAAAGAGTTTCTTCTATATATTATAGAAGAATATATATAATAGAAGAATATTATAGAAGAATATTATAGAAGAATATATATAATATTATAATATTATATATTATCCATATATTTCTCTTATATTCTGGTTCTAATGTGAAAGCCATAAGTATCACCTCACCAGCCTCCCAACTATGAAAAATGTAAATTGCCAAAGAGCTCTATGGTTGATTAGCAGCTTCCGACATGACTTTCAGGGACATCTTCCGTTTGACATTTTCTTCTAAAATCACCTCCTCTTGCATGTGGGGTAGATCCAGTGAGTGCCTTCTAATAAAAGAGTAAAGCAAAAGTCATGGAATATCATTTATGATTAGGTTGTAAAAACTGTGACTTTTGTCCTGCTAGGACTATTTCGTCCTCAATTGTTTATTTGCTCTGATGAATTTAGCTGCCATGTTTTGAGGTGCTCTATAGAGAAGCCTACATAGCAAGGAAACAGTCTAGGCCTCAGTCCAATGACCCTTGAGAGTCAACCTGCTAACAACCAGGAGTGTGATAACAAGGAGTCTTTTACTTATTTTGTTCTACTTGATCTATCATTTTCTGACAGAAATATTTTAAAATCTTATGCTAGTCAGTTTATTTTTATAATGCTGTCAGTGCTTTCTTTATGTATTTCTAGGATGTATTAAGTGCATATGAGTTTTTAGCTTTTCTATCTTCATAGTGGATTTGCATATATATGTATTTCTGCATATATGCATGCTTTATTTAATTTAATATTTCACTTTTTAAAATATATTTTTACTTGATACTGATATTCTGAAAGATTCCTCCTTAGAATTTCATTGGCAGATCTCATTTTATTTAGGTATTTAGAATATTTCTGTCATGTTTTAGTTTAGGTTGATTCTTCCTGGTCACCTATAACTGATTTCTGTGCTTTTATGTAAATCTGATCGTTATTTTCTTAATACATGTTGCAAACCCCTTTATTTATTTGTTGGTTTGTTTGTTTACTTTTGTGAGGTTTGGCTAGCTTTCTGCTGATGTAGAAAAGTCTTAGCTGAGATAGCTGGGGAACAGATAAAACAGTAAACTGGGTCTTTAATGATGTGTGGTCTTTTCACTTCTACATCTTCTCATCATTTTTTTCTCTCTTTTTTTTTTTCTAACCTTCCCATAGCTTTGCTACCCAGCTTCTGAATCAAAAGTTCTTAGGTCTATCATCTGAAATCAAATCGAAAGATGATTATTTTAAATAATTTAGAAATTGCTTTTCTCTCAGGTTTTTACATTGGAAACATAAATACACCTGGTGAATTTTTCTCACCACTTTTCTCACTTCTTGATCCTAAGTGTCACTTTTCAGAAGTTGCTTTGGGATGGGAGTCATTTTAGGAATAGGTAAATTCCATTGACTTACATTGTTAAGTCAAAAACTAGTTTACATACAATTTTAAACATGATTTTCCTTTTATTGTAGGTAAAATCATCTGTGTTTTTTCTCCTAGGAGAGAGATAGATAAACTGAATTCTCTACATAGTCACTACGATACAGCAATAGAAAATGTTAATGTTAGTATCGAGGAGAATGAAGAGGTAGTGACTGAAGTATTGAGGGAAACAAAGACATCAAGAAATGAATTATCTGCTTTATCAAAAATGGTGAGTTTTCATTTTTGAAAATAAAAATATACTGATTTTAGTTTTGAGCTATAGTTGTTGAAACTTATGGTGAGTAATTAAATAGCTGTTAGCCATTTTTTTGTTTATATTCATTTTCTTTTTTTTTGTTTTAATTTTAATATTTATTTTTGAGAGAAAGAGACACAGAGTACAAGTGGGGAAGGGGCAGAGAGAGAGAGAAAGAGGGAGACACAGAATCTGAAGCAGGCTCCAGGCTGTGAGCCGTCAGCACAGAGCCTGACACAGGGCTTAACTCATGAACTGTGAGATCATGACCTGAGCCAAGTCGGACGCTTAACCAACCGACTGAGCCACCCAGGCACCCCTATATTTGTTTTCTATTAGTACATAAAAAATTACCAGAATTTTAGCAGCTTGAAACAACACCCATTTATTATCTTAGAGTTTCTCTGGATCAAGTCTCAGCTGGTTCCTGTGCTCGAGGTCTTCTAACAGTGGAATCGAGGTTATCAGCAGCCCTATGTTTCTTTTTGGAGACCCTAGAATGAATCTGCTGTCAGGGTCTTTTCAGTTTTGGCAAGACTCTGTTTGTGCTTTTAGAACTGAGGTCATTGTTTCTTTGGTGGCTGTCAGACTGGGATTATTCTCAGCATTTATTTATTTATTTATTTATTTATTTATTTATTTATTTATTTTTGTGTATTTATTTAGTTAGTTAACATACAGTGCAGCATTGATTTCAGGTGATTTATCACTTACAGCACCCAGTGCTCATCACAAATCAGGCTGCCTGCATCCCAGGCCGGTGCTTCCCTTCATCTTTTTTTTAATGTTTATTTATTTATTTTGAAAGAGAGAGAGGCGCATGCACATGCCAGAGTGGGGGAGGGGCAGACAGGAAGAGAGAGAGAATCCCAAGCAGCTTCCGCAATTCAGCACAGAGCCCAACACAGGGCTTGATCTCACGAATTGTGGGATTATGACCTGAGCTGAAATCAAGAATTATACTCTCAACCGACTGAGCCACACAGGCATCCTGTTCCCTTCATCTTTAAATCAGGAATGGGGGATTGAGTCCTCTCAGACATAGTGTTACTCTGACTCTCCCTTATGACTCGTTTGCCTGCCTTCCTGTTCTTCTACATCTCATTCACTATAGTAAAAGAAAATAGTAGTAAAGGGAAATGATGAAATGTAAAACATATAATAGTATAGTACAAGGCAATAATATACACATTCTGTACCAGTTGGCATTCCTACTTAGTGTTAAAACTACATGTCTTTTTTTTAATTGCCTCTTTCTATTATAATATATTTCTATTATAATATTATAGTGTATTTCTTTCTATATACTCTTTAATTGTGTCTCATTAAACTTTTTAAATTAATCCATAATTAAGAGTGAGACTAGGCATGTTTTAATGGCTTTTTGGAGATCATTTGTATTTCCTTTTTTGTGTTAAAAGCTGCTTATGATTTTTTCCTCATCTGTTGAGTGATTATATTTTGACTGATTTATAAGAATTTGTTGTATATTATTGATACTACATATTTTAAAGTTATATATATTAAAAATATTTTTATCCAGTCTTTCCTTTCTTTATGGTATCTTCTGATGAACAGAAACTTCAATTTTAATGTAGTGAAAGTTATAAATATTTTCCTATGACCTTTGTGCTTTTCTGAATTTAAGATTTTTTTCTAATTTGAAATAAAAAATATTCTCGGGTATTTTATTCTAAGTGTTTTGAAATTTTGCTTTTCACCTTTATGTGATGCTTTCAGATTAAATTATGTTTAAAATCTTCAAAACTGATATTATTTATCCTGTCTCTGATTTATAAGTTTGGAAGTAATAAACTATCTAGAATTTTAGGAATACACATTTCACTTACCACATCTGAAGCATAATCAATATGAAATTCATATATGGGTATGGTATGAAACTGAGTTTCCAATTACATTTTCTTTCTTAAAGAGAAGTCAGGTTGTTGCAATATAATTTATTATATTTGTGTGTTACTATTCAGAAAGTGCCATCTCTGTCATATGAGAGGCTTCCATATTTGTGTGGATCTGTTTTTCCATTCTCTTTTTAATTTGTTTGGTACTTAACCATCTTTACCTCAATACCTCATGTCTACATACTAAACTTCTATAATGGGTTTTGATTATTATGGTGAATCAGTCTTAGGTTTATGAGTTTTAGGCTGTTTTGACCTTTGCACCATAATATAAATTTCAGTGTTATCTTACTCATTTTCTTCAGAAGTTTTATTGGAATTATGATTGGAATCCTATTCGTTTATAGATTATATAATGGAAAAATGAAATTTTTATGATGGGGATACCTAAACATAAACATGATCTATCTGTCCATTTATTTGGGTAGTTTTTCTAAATTGAAACTTAACCAGTTTCCTTGGAACTTTGTAGAAGGCAAACTCTGAAAATCAGCCTGAGATTAGTCTTGGACAAATTAACCCTTATATCACCACTGAATTTTAAAATTATTTTTTAAAAATTCAGTTTTAGGGGCATCTGGGTGGCTCAGTCAGTTAAGCGTCTGACTCTGGCTCAGATTATGATCTCACGGTTTGTGAGTTCAATCCCTGCATTGGGGCTCTGTGTTGACAGCTCAGAGCCTGGAGCCTGCTTCAGATTCTGTCTCCATCTCTCTGTCATTCCCCCTACCCCATACTCTTGCTCTCTCTCAAATATAAATAAACATTAAAAAAAATAAATATTTAATGTAATTATGATTTGTTTCTAAATTCTATAGTCTGTATGTTAGGTAGTACTTAAAATTTGTGGAGGCTTAATTTTTGTCCTACTACATAAGTTATTTGCATAAGTATTTTTTGGGGGAAAAACCTTGTCTCTGATTGTGGGATACAGTTCTAAATAGGTTCATTTTGTAAACTGATAATTCTGTTATTCAAATCTTTTATATTTCTGATTTTCAAAAAAATTTTTATGTTTATTTATTATTGAGAGACAGAGGCAGAGTGTGAGTGGGGAAGGGGCAGAGAGAGGAGACACAGAATCTGAAGCAGGCTCCAAGCTTTGAGTGGTCAGCACAGAGCCCAACGCGGGGCTCAAACTCACAGACTGTGAGATCATGACCTGAGACGAAGTCAGACGCTTAACTGACTGAGCTACCCAGGTGCCCCATTTCTGATTTATTTTCTGACTGAAAATATTTATTTACTGAAAGCTATATTAAAATATTTCAGTATAGTAATAGATTTCTTATTTTTCTGTTTTTCTGTCATTTTTGTTTTCTATAATTTGTAGCCAGGTGGTTAGATGACACTAAATCTAGAATGTTTAGAATTGAGTTTTGCTTTTGATATATTTTATATTTACATTTTAACCTATAAATTGTTAGAATTTTTGAAACACATACTTCACTTACTGATTATGATGCGTAATGAACATCTTTAATTAACTTCTTCCTGAGCAGTTTGAGGAGCTTATGACATTTCTTGATTTATAGTTTATTTTCAAGCATGTTATGTGTGTCTTACTTAATAATCCCTGTATTAAGATAGTTTTATTAATTTGCACAATAAATGTTTTATTTTATTTTTTTCCCAGGTTAACATTTCACACACAGCTCTCATTTATCAGACATTCCTAATTGCATTATTTTTTCTTGTTACTAAAGTGTATGTTTTACTAGCTTTTTTAGTGAGCTAGATTTGATATTTTCAAAATTTTGTTTCCCTGAAGATGTCTTTATTTTGTTCTCATTCATGCAGTGTAGGGGATGTGCGCCTGAATTAGTATGGGCACAATTTACACCACTACATAGGCAATATAGAAGAATCCAGAAATAGGCAAAAACACTGGGCCAAAGTGCCAGAAGGGATAACATGGGATCAGTGAATTGGAAGAAACTGATCCTAGACAGATGGTAAAACAAGTATGTCTTCAGTTTGCCCTTGTTTGTCTCTGGAGCTTCTCTCTAGCTACCCTTTCCCTCTAACTCTGTTCTCTAGCTCCCTGGAAAAACTCAGGAGGACAGAATATGCCAGGTGCTTTCTTTCTTCTATCTTCTCATAAATACAGTTCCTTCTGATTATAAAGTCAGCATTCAACTCACTCAGTCTCTCAGTCCTACCATTGCCTGGCTGAGTCCTCTCGTTTTATACTTCAGCTTGGGAGGGGGAAAATCCTTGGCCAAACGGTCTCTTCACTTTCTTCTATCTGCTTTGAATTCTAATTGCACTCACTCTATATTTACCTCCATACCAGTACTTACAACACTATTGAAGTCAGTGATTACCTGTCTACTTCTTTGTAGACTGTAAGGTTTTTAAGGATAGGAGACGCGTTGTGATTTCTGTTTTCTCTGTGTAACATGTACAGTGTCTCTCCAATATTAGGTACTCAAAAAATGCTATATATTAGGCATTCAAGAAAAGGCATTTTATGATTTTTGAATGAGTAAGTTAACCAGTGAATAAATGAAAGAGAGGAAAGAGGGAAGGAAAGAGGGAAAAGGAGGGAGGATCAGAGGAAGGAAGAAGGGAAGGAAGGAATGAAGGAAGAATAAATGGGGAGAAAGAAACAAACACTTCACCTTGTGAGCCTAGAAAGAACTTCTTGAGGTATGGAGTGTATAGTGTATACATTCAAATAATCCACGGAGCTTTAAAATAATGCATGTAAGCATGTAACTTTCTTACATATAATTTATTTCCAGGGACTACTATAAGCATCAGAGAAGTATAGCACAACCAATAAAAAATTTTAAAACATTAAATAGTATTGTCAAGTAGCTATGACCTCAGTTTTCTAATCATGCTAAAATTCATCATCTTTAAGAATATCACTGTTAATAAAATATTTTCAAAATGGAAAATTTATTCACTAAGCCTACAAACAATCAGTTTTTTTACTTCTTTGATCATCTTTAAAATGGCAAGTGTGGCCCTTCATAGCTAAATGTTATTCTTGATAAGATATTATGAACATATTTTATAAAGTTAGCAATATATTTCAATTATAGAAATCATTTGGGGATTATCATACTTTCTGGGGAAGATGAGAACATGATGAAGTTTAGATATATTAATTTTTTCCTACATTTTGCTCATTATAAAAACCTTTAAGCTAGGTTTTCAATGAGCGCATGTTAAACACTCAATTAAAAGCAATGATGTGCATCACTTCCATGCATTATTTTTTGGTATGCAATTGAAACTTCTAGTTCAAGAGAAAAGTAAAAGATTTGTGCTGCCTAATTGCACATACAACCTAACTGATTTTTTAAAATTTCAAGGCATATCATGCTTCCAATTTAGTCTCTACCTCATTATCATACACTTTTCTCTAATTTGTGTTGTCACTGTATCTATGAAAACACATTTTCCCTTCTCATTTCTATGAAAAAGGGCTTTTGTAAGCCAGAAAACATCTTGAAATTGGTTAAGTACTTTGAAAAATATTGTCAAGATTGAATTCTTTTTAGATGTAAAAGTACAGATTTTCTGTAAATTCTTTTCTCATGTTTTCTTTGAAGTCTATTTCTCCCATAATTCAGATTTTTTTTGAACACAATTTCATTATCTGCAACTCTTAGTGTTTTGTGTTATTAAAGAAACAGCCATATACATTTCATTTTATCCAGTCATTTCATTAGATAATAAAAAAATGACTTTTACAGATTTAGAGATCCTCTGTGATTTTCTGTTTTACTGAACACAGGTACACAAATGTTTTTTATAAATTAGTTTGCAGATAAAGGTTGTAAATAAGTGAATTTCTTTTGTATATACACTTATGTTTTCATTTTTGGATGTTGCTTTTGTTAGTAGAAATTTATTACTTATTACTACCTTATTGGTCTATATACTGTATAGTATAAATACAAATACCAGAAAACATCCAGCAAATTATGCGTTCTGTTTCATATTTTTACCTTAAAATCTTTTGAATTAAGCAATTTATTTCTTAAAAATAGATAAGCCAATAATTATTACTATCAGTTTACAAATGGGAAACCAGTCTAAAGAGGCAGAGTAAAGTTTCTCATGCACACAAAGCTGTTAAGTAGTAGGGCCAAACTCCAATGTGATTTTTTGACATTGTTTCATTATAGAATATTCAATATAATAATATGTATAACATGTGACAATATATGTAAAAGTATATATTGCTAATTTTCATAAGACTCAAATCTCTTATTATGTATATATTTTATTGTGTGGCATATTTATACAATATTTTAAATACCTATGAAATTGACTATTTCATTTTTCATTTTAAAGAAGTACTTAATGTTATGTAAGTATTGATTTCAGTATATGCTCATTATCATGTTAAAGATTTAAAAAACGTACTCAGGTTATAAAAATTATTTCCAGGAATAGATATTGCTTTGTGAGCAATCTGTGAATATTTTAAAGAGTTTCTCAGTTGACCTATTGAAATGATGTATTATATTAATATTAAACCTTTTTTAAATTCTTGAGATGACTCTGCTTGGTTATGGTTTATTGTTCCTTTAATTTACTGCTGAGTTTGATTTGCAAGTATTTTATTTAAGATTTTGCATCCATATTCATAAGTTAGTCTGTATTCCAGTGTTCTTAATTTGTGCCATATTTGATAGATTTTCTTATCAGGATTATGCTAGCTTTAAAAAATGAATTGTGAAGCTTTCTTCCTTTCTTACTATCTAAAGAATTAATATAGATTTAAATAACTTTTTCTTGTAAGTTTGATAAAGCACAATAGTGAAACTATAACTGATGTTTTTACATTTTTTAATTGTTCAAATTATTCTTTTATTTGTCATGGACAGTTGCTTTATATCATCACATGATTGGTCTTATCAGGCTATATATGTCATCTTTAGGTTAGTTTATAATTTTTAATGGCCCTAGAAATAATCCAAGTGGATGAAGATTTTGAAATTATTATCATAATATGATATAGAATGCTCTCTTGTACTTTTGTTTATCTCTTATTTCTAATTCATTGTACATGTCCATTGTACATGGACAATTCATTTCTAATATCTCTTATTTCTAATTCATCTCTTATTTCTAATTCTAATATCTCTTATTTCTAATATCTCTTATTTCTAATTCATTGTACATGTCCATTGTACATGGACTTTAAAAAATAGGGGGTGGGCCTTAGACTGAATAATTCTACACTTCCAACTTCTGAAATGTTAATGTGTGCTTTTATAGTTACGATTTATTTTCTTCTTATTTCTTTAGGCTTATTTGTCCCTTTTTACTTATTACATCCTTGTTTTGAATGCTTAATGTTTTGTTTTTAAATCTTTCTCCACAAGCTACAGTTGCATCTTGTTACACTTTAAAGCAAACCTTCTTGAAAGGATTTTCTGTATTCACTGTCTCCGATTTCTCTCCTTGCATTCCCACTTAAGATAATTTCCAGTCAGGCTTTCACCACCACACTAAACTGAAATTGCTAGTGAGGTATCCTGTTTTCTTTCTTACAACCTTCATGAAATCTGGTAGGATTCATTATACAAACTATTATCTAAAATTATTTTAAGGCCCTTTTTGAATGGCACAAATACTTAATGTGCATACCTCAAAGTTTAGAATATACTTTAGAATATGTGAGTTTAGAATACTGTGAGTAGAAGAAAATATTGATCTATGACTTCACCATCCAGATGAGGTCACTGTTCATATTTTGTGCATAAACAGGCTTTGTGCTATTTTTAAAAACTACATTATCATATGCATATAATAATTGATAACATGTTTCTCCTTATATAGAAACGTATTCAAATCATCTTTTATTTTACAATGTAACTTTAATGATTGAGAGTTTCTTAGACTTTTATTATTGGGTGCTTAGGATGTTTTCAATTAAAAAAATATTTTTTTTACATTTATTTATTTTTGAGAGACAGCACAAGTGGGGTAGGGGCAGAGAGAGAATGAAACACAGAATCCGAAGCAGGCTCCAGGCTCTGAGCTGTCAGAACAGAGCCCGAAGTGGTGCTCAAACTCACAAACTGTGAGATCATGACCTAAGTCAAAGTCGGATGCTTAACTGACTTGAGCCAGGCGCCCCAGGATGTTTTTAGTTTTTAAGTATTATAATCAAAGCTATGATAAGTATCTCTAAAACTTAAATATTAACATAACTACTCATTTTAACAAAATAATATTGTGATGGAAAAATAACAAAAGTTGAATAACGGTATAAGAAGTTAAAGCAAGATTCATATGCCTTCTTTTCTCAGAGGGCTTGAATGGTTTGCCTGCCTTTTTACATTTTCCAAAATTAGCTCACTTTTTAAACAATATTTCCATTAGTTGAATTTCTTGGCTTTCATATCATTCATTAATCCTGTAGTTATTGTTACTGTCCACAGGAACTTGTATGGCAGCTATTCACAATTTAAGATCTGGGTTTGTACTATTTTTACTTTTTACCTGATAAGTAAAACTTTTTACTTTGTTAAAACTTTAAATGTTATTGATATTACATATTGTTTCTTTAAATCTAAAAGAATTTTTGAGCATCACTTTAAACATAAACCACCTCTCAGAGCAGTACACATTCTATGATACTTTTGCTGGGTTCAGGAGAGAAGAGAAGAAAGTACTTTATACCCAGTATGCTTGTAGTTAGGCAGGATTAATCATTGTCCTGGACAATCTGCATTTTGTTTTACTTAGCTGTGTATATAGTGTATATAAAGGATAAAGGAGTCCTAATTTACAACACCTAATCTTTCTAGATGTTGAAAAGGTTGCCAGTGTATGAAAAAGTAGTTAGTAAACAAATACATCATATGCACTTTGTGTTTAAATTCATAGGAGGCTCTGGGCTGTTGGCTCGGAGCCTGGAGCCTGTTTCCGATTCTGTGTCTCCCTCTCTCTCTGACCCTCCCCCGTTCATGCTCTGTCTCTCTCTGTCCCAAAAATAAATAAAAAAAAAATAATAAATAAAAAAAAAAGTTGAAAAAAAAATGGGGCGCCTGGGTGGCGCAGTCGGTTAAGCGTCCGACTTCAGCCAGGTCATGATCTCGCGGTCCGTGAGTTCGAGCCCCGCGTCAGGCTCTGGGCTGTTGGCTCGGAGCCTGGAGCCTGTTTCCGATTCTGTGTCTCCCTCTCTCTCTGACCCTCCCCCGTTCATGCTCTGTCTCTCTCTGTCCCAAAAATTAAAACAAAACAAAACAAAAAAAAAAAAAACATTAAATTCATAGGAAAGACTGTTCTCAAAAAACAACTAGAGGAAGTGAAATTGTTAAAATCCCCTTTAAGCATTACAGGTGCTCATACTTTTTACTAGGTTGATAGAGGGGAGGAAGGGCTCTAGGCCAGAATGTCCCTTCAATGTTACTATGTATATAGTGGGCAAAGGGTCTAGTGTTCTAGATGTTTAGAAGTGCACAACATGTTCAAAGTAGAGAGTTAAAGCCACACCCTTTAAGTATTCTGTTAATTCATACGAATGGTTGTATTTGGGGAATGGGATTGTTAAACTTGTTGTTTTGGAGAGAGTGTGCTGACTGTTCACTGGGTAGCATGGGGGGATGGGGCGGGGGGGGAGCAGGGAAGGAGGTGAGGAGAGCAGGGTTCTGTGCCCATGAGTCTTTACACGAGTTCAGATTGTCTAACCATTGTTCTGTGTGTGCATTTTAGTTAATATTGCTGTGTATTAAAGGATCAACAAATCCTAATGCCCAAAGTCTACTAAAAGTATAGGCAGTAAAATAATCCCTTTTTAAATGTCCTTTTGTTAGTTTTTAGGAAGGACTGTTCTGGAAGTGTCTGTTAATCCACCTCTTGGAGCTAGATGTAGTCCTCTACTTAGTCATTGAAATGGCAGAGGGGACAGAGGAGGGAAGGGAAGGACTTTTAGCTAGTATTTCCATATCTAGAAGACAGTTTTAGGTTATAACCATAGGTCTGTATGTGTGTTTTTGTCAAGTATCTGTGTTTATTGTGGCCAAGTTTCATTATTTTGTAACATCTAGGCTTTTTGGATATCCTTAGGTGCCATGTATGATAAAATGTACAGTTAGTGAATTAGCCAGTTTATTAAGTTTGTTGTTTTTGTTGTTGTTGTTGTTGTTGTTATAATTGAAGGGAGGAAGCATCTTGAACATGTAATTGTTGTCTCTGAGAAATGTACATCAGGACTTATTAGGCTGGCAGCAGAGGGGCAGAAGGAACTATAGAGGGAGAGGTGTATGCGGATGTGTTCATATTTGCATTTTAATGATAACAGTTAATGTGTGCATCTCTTTTGGCAAGATTATGGAAATGCATTGTGATTCAATGGAAATGTACTTCCTTGCTAATATTTGAATGGTATACATTGGATAATGAATTCTTTTAGAAGCATTATACTTTGTGTATTCTGTTACTTTATGCCTAATTTTTTAATTGAACATTAAGGGAATGTAGTATTTTATTTTTTTGGAATGCAATATTTTAATTGTAATGTTGCCAATATTGTTATGTAGAAGCCTGTTACCATTTTTGTCTTTTAGGAAATTTTTGTTGCTAAGAAAGACAGGATTACATTTTTTTTTCTTCCGATTGAGTTGGTGTAGTGTATTTCTGGTTATAAAAATACTCAAAGTTTCGGGACTTTGAAATGGTAAATATTCATGGTGTGTAAAAAAGCATGATATATAACTGTATGATTTTAATTACATTAAAGGGGCGGGGGCAGTGTGGTTAGAGAGAATCTCAAGTAGATTGCACACTGTTGGTGCAGAGCCTGATGTGGGGCTTGATCCCACGAACCATGAGATCATGACCTGAGCCTAAATCAGAGTCACACACTTAATTGGAGCCACCACGTGCTCATAAATAACTATAAAACTATTTATTATAGTTTTATATTGTTTATTTTGGATTTTCCAAACATGCTATTGTTTCAATTGCAAATGGAGGTATTATTAGTACTTCACTGTTTTTATGTCTTTTAGTTGTTTCTCTTATCTGATTACTTTGGGTAATACATCAAAGTACAATGTTAAATGGTAGTAGAGATCATTGGCATATTTGCTCTGTTCTTCTCTTGATGGGATTGGTGTTAGTTTTTTCCCTTAAATGAGAGTCTGACTTTAGGATTCAGTGTGCATTTCATTTATCTAGTTAAGAAAATATCACTTTCAATTTATTGAGTATTTTTTTAAATTGGTAATGGGTGTTGAATTTTGTCTGTAGTCATTTTTGCATTTAGGGAGATGCTCCTGTAATATTTTCTCTTGTATCTATAACAATAGTGATTTATATTGATGGGTTTCCTAATGTTGAACCTTAAATTATTGTAATAAATCTTATTTGGTTGTAGTACCTTCCATCCTTTCTTAAGCACATTCCAGTTTTCTTTTTTGCCCTCACCATTCAACCAAAATATCTCTGATTTAGGTCAACATTGATTTCCATGTTGCTAAATCGAATCACTTTTTCTTTGTCCTTATTTTCATTATATGTAGCACTTAACCAAGTTGATTATACCCTTATCTCTGGAAAATTTTTTTCTTGGCGTCTAACACACACTGCTCTTATTTCTTCTTACTCTTCTGGAAGATTTTTTTCAGTTTTTCTTCACTGGTTTCTCTATATTTCCCTAAATTGCACAAACATCTGAGAACACCATATCTGCTAACTCAGGCTCCACTTAGATGCCTAGTTGGTATCTCAAGCTGACCTATTCCAAAACAGAACCTAAGATATCCACTCTCTCTATAAACCTGCAGTCTTCCCTATTCCAGTTTATGACATTCAATCCTTCTCATTTTTTAGACCAAGGCAGTTGAAAACTGCTTTGGAATTATGTATTAATTTATGTTGGAAATTGCTAGGCCAAAAAACCCATATGTTCAGTTTTAGTAGATAATGCCAAAATATTTTTCCAAGATAGCTATGATATACATTTTTCTCTCAGACCATCATGTATGAGCGTTCCGGCCTCAGATTAACACCATCATCTAATATTGTCTTTTATTTATTTTTAATTACAATTCTTTAGGAAGATATATCCCACTGTGGTTTTAAATTTTCTTTTCTCTCATGATTGATAAGATTGAGAACTTTTAAAGCACTTTATTTAGAATGTTGTTTTAGAGATTGTCACACAAAGTCAGAATCAGACTCAGATTTCCTCTCCATATTCCAGTTGTGACCTGCACATTACACCCTTCTGAGCTTCAGTCTTCTCACTTGAACAACGAGATGTGTGTTAATTTAATATCCTAACAATCTGCAAAAGAGGGATTTAGGGGTTAATGCATTGATTAAAAGGAATATATATAAAGGATGTCATATTCATTTAGAAAAACATTTTATGGGGTGCCTGGGTGGCTCAGTTGGTTAAGCATCTGACTTCAGCTCAGGTCATGATCTTGTGGTTCGTGGGTTAGAGCCTTGTGTTGGGTTCTGTGCTGACAGCTCAGAGCCTGGAGCCTGATTTGGATTCTGTGTCTCCCTCTCTCTCTGTGCCTCCCCCGCTCACACTCTGTCTCTCTCTCTCAAAAATAAACAAACATTAAAAAAATTAAAAAAAAATTAGAAAAAAGAAAAACATTTTATTCTTAATATGATTTTAATATTTAAAATATTTATTGATATTTTATATTAAAATTTAATCTTTCATTCAATATGTATATGTCTAAAACATTATGAATTATGAATTTCTTATATTACAAACTAATTACTGAAAATGTTGTATATATCCTCTTTTCAGTGATGGAGTTATCAAACTATGTTTTCCCACCTCAGTGTTTTCATTATTTTTATTCACAACTATCCTCAGTAATTTCCATTCTATTAATGACTCACTCAATTTATAAAACAGTGAAATGGTGTAGACTAAGTGCTGTCTTTCTGAGGTTAAATTTCTCCTTAGTGTTATTAACTAACGTGTTCACTGAGGCTAATGGTACAAATAAAAAGACACAAAGATTTAGCTATTTATATTAACACCTATTTTCTCCCCATTGTATTTCCTGATGTCACATGAAATACCCTATGTTACCAACACAGTGTGTTACCTTGCACATATTTTTCTGTGCTTCTATAAGGATATGATTGTATATATGTATGATTTGCTATTTTATTTTTAATCACAAAAGGGTCTTCTCTATGTACACATTTAGTAAAGTTACTCTTTTACTTATAAATACGTTGTCATTGCTCAAGGTTATTAGATATAAGCCTAATGTACTTTTTTAGTGGTACAGATCTTTCCCACTGTAAATTGCCATCCTATCAGTCAGAGTACAGTGCAGAAAACAGAAATCCCTCTGTTTTAGGCAGAAAGGGGTTTAGAGATTTCAACAAGTTTGCAAAACTGGCAGAGAGAACTGTAGGCTGGGCTTCCAGGAGTGTTTCCCCAGTTGACCAGTAGTATAGGCACTATGACATCCGAGGCTGCCTCTGGACCTGTGTTGGGCCTATGCCTGCTCCTTGGATCAGAAGGCTGGGGATATGGGAGCTGTAGCCACTGCTTCCGCTGCCACAGGGCCTCGGTACCCACAGCTGGTAGACAGACACTCAACTCTACAACATTCAGCTATACACATCTCTATGTGTATAGTCACATCTCTATGGCCTTATTTGCCAATAGAGAGAAAACAAAACAAAACAAACAAAACAAAAGCAACCAATAATGAGGAAGATGCCTTTTACCTCAATTCTACTTTCCATAATATGCCTGACTGTTATCTCCTATTGGTTGAAACTAATGTGCATCCTGAACACTTTCACAAATAAAAATAGAAACTGCCTGCCTTCCTTCCTGCCTGCCTCCCTGGCTTCCTTTCTGTTCTTTTTCTTTCCTGGGCTCTGATGCACCAGAAAACACTTTAGAAGGAAGTTGCAAAGGAGGTTCACTGAGCCATTAATTACACTTTATTCATGTCAGATAACTTAGTCAATTACTTATCTTTTGAATAAATTCAGAATGAATACAGTTATTAACCACTACTAACAATATTAAAATTAATAACTTTATATCTGTTGTTTTTATGTCCTGGTTCTTTGTACGTGATAGAATCTCAAAAGTTGGATTGTTGTGTCAGAACTAACTGTATTTTTCAAGACAGATATTACTGAAATATGTTCCAAAAAGTTTTGTTTGTATATTTGTACATATGTATGAGTATATGAGCAATACAGATGTCTGATTTCTCACTTTACTCAACACTGTAGGTATTTTAAAATTATACCAACTTAATTGTTGGGTAAAGAAGTGTTGGATTAATTTTCATTTTCCTTCCTGGTAGTGAAGTAAATTCATTTCATTTCTTTTTTTAGCCATTCAGCCATTCAGATTTCCTCTTTTTTTTTTTTTTTTTTTTTTTGCTTGCAAAGATTACTATTCATGACATCCTACATGATTTTAGATATTCCAATGATGAAAATTTTCAAAGTTATGTTTATTATCGTTTGTATTAGGAAAGCAATTAGCACACAACAATATGTGTGATTGCCTGGGTTTTATTGCTTAGGGCAGGGCTAAAGTAATTGTACTTCTTAAACATCGCAGATTTTAAGAATTATACGTATAGTACTTAAGGTGTGTTCATGAATGTTTTATAACTTCATTTCCTAAGCCTTCCAACAAACACCTGTCAGTCACATGGCAGTACAGATTATTAAGGCACTGAATTCTCATGTTTATTTTTTATTCTTTTTATTGGAAAACACATGGGAGAATCTACTTCTAAAGATTTACAATTGTTTGGTATATGAAATATGTATAATTTTAGGTATCAGAGCTACCACATCTGATCTGGAAAGTACATTGGAAACTGGTTTGGGGTCTGTTTATGATTTTTGTACTTATGTAGACTCAGTCCTAGAAAAATGGTTACAAATAAAGATATTTACGTGTAGACATAAAGACGCTAGTGAAGAACACTAGTGAAGACACAGTTACATGTCTTTAGATAGATGTGAAGACCAAATAAAAGTATTTCCTAAAAATCCCTTACTAATGTTGCAAAAGTACAGGCAGCAAAGAAAGATTAGTGTGGGATGAACTTGCATTTTATTAGAATTCTGGATTTTATGAACAAGTGAAGAAAACAAATCTTTATTATGTGTTCTAAGATTAGTCACAATGGGCACAATTATTAAACAATCCACAGTTGTCATGTTGAAGCGCAAAAAGTATTTTATAAAGCCCATCAAAATTTTAAAATAGAAGGATACTCCAGTGTGTGTGCAGACTGACACAGAATGAAAATGCTGAGACTCTACAATTATGTTTTTAGCATTACAATTAACTTCACAGTCCAGATCTGCTGAAGCAGTTAGCAAGACATTTTTCAAGCCTGTTACCAAAGAAATGGTGACAGGGAGATTCAGGGATATAGCTAACAAAATGATTCATTAAATGCCCTTGTCAAACAACAGTCCATCTCTTAGAGAAGATAACCAAATATATAAAGAAGTAATTATTATCTAGTATAAAAGTTGTTATAATTCACTGCAAAGCGATGAATTCATTTACACTGGGAATTCTTTGCTAATGTGTACAAATAAAGAAAATTTAAACTTATTGACACTTCTTGAGAAACAGCAGTAAGTCCTGGAATCCATGCTTTTGATTAAGCACATCTGATGCTAATGCCATAGCCAGATAAAAGAAAATAATTCATTACACATATTCAAACAATTGCCAAGACAGGCAAATCTACCCACTGTTATATTCATAGGGAAGCCATTGCAAAACGATGTGGGCATTTTAAGAGAAGTGCTTCACCACCAAATACTATGTGCTGTCAGATTTGTAAATGGATGATCAACCATTATTTAATATGTGCTTTTTAAAAAAACTCGTTCCCTATTTAGAAAAAGAGGTTCAGGTGTTCCTCAGTAAAAACCTTGGGCTTCTAGATGACTTTTATGATAAAGCTCCATTAAAAATTAGGATATTTTACAAAGGATATTTTTAATTTCACTCAAAAACCTAAAATGCCAAAAACCTAAAATGCAAATCTAATAGGTGTTCCACATTGAAGAAAATAAATCCAGCAAAACTGAAGCCACAGAGTATACCTTTTAATCATGTCAAGGAGGATGTGTTTCATTGAGTGATTTGGTTACAACTTTATCTGAGGAATACATTCAAAATATATTGCACTATCTAAAAAGCTTGACTAATAGTCTTCTTCAGAATTACTTCCCAAACCATGGTAGTAATGAGTGAATAAGAAAGCTTGTACATCACTTAGTAATTGGACAGTTTCTGAAGAACAATTCTGGAAGATATTTCAAAGGAATTCTTGAAACTAGAAGTTATTAAAAAAAAAACCCATTTTTATTTGGGTTAGAAATACACTGTCCAGTCTACTGGGAAATTTATCTACACTATCAGTGTACTGGTTAGAAATACACTGTCCAGTTACTTGGGAAATTTATTAAATATACAGGTAAATCATAATTCATTGAAATTCTCATCTTAAAGTTACAACATCAATCCAAATATTTCTTTAATTACTGATCATAATTCTAAGAGAAATATATTTAGTATTATTTTGGTAAATTGAATACATTTAATACTACTTTTATTTTTATATTGTTTGTTTCCTAAATTGTTTTTGTTTTCAAAGTTGCTTTCCTTTATGGCATATAATACTGGATTTGTAACTTATAATAACAGTTTTCTTTTTGAAAAAATTATTTAAATAAACATGTGAATTGCCTTAAGAAAATTATTAAATGCATACTAGTACAAATAGTATGGTGTTTAGTATGAATAAAATAAAAAAGTGTTCTGAAATGGTTTGGGAAACAATGTCCTGTTGAATTATTTCCTTTGTCATTAATGTTTAGATCTGTTGCCTCTTAAATATGTTTTCTAAAATTGTATAATTCAATGATTTTTAGTATATTGGCAAGTTGATGCAACTATAATTTTAAGATAACTCATAATATATTCTATTAAACCTTTTCATGGCTTCTTTTCACGTGGATCTTGATTGAAACTCTTAAATAAGCATGTTGTTCTTTATATTTGTGTAGTTTTTCCTTGTACTAGTTTAAAATTTTTCAAAACTAGATAGTGAATTTATCACAGCTATCGTCTGGAGTATTGACCATATTTATGTTGTTTTTTTTTCCTTTAAGTTGTTAATGTGATGAATTATGATTTGAATTTTCTAATATTTATCAACTTATAACTAAAATATAATCTGTTTTTCATGGTTAATTATTTGAGCACTGTTAAATTGATTTGCTACATTATATTCAGAATCTTGTATCAATTTTTATAAATGGCAACCACTTATGGTGTTATTTTATACTATTTAATCAATATTTATTAAGTGATGGTACCGACACAATTTGAAATATATTTCTTAATTTACAAAAAAATGGAGGAAGCTTCATAATTCATTTTTTTCTGTATATTTTTTCTTAGCTAGACAATTTGAAAAAAAATTATGATCAACTAGCCTGGAAGAGAAAAGGTTATGAAAAGGAATATCTGGAAGGATTCAATAATTATTATGCAACAGTAAGTTGACCTTTTTCTACTTCCCCCTAGAGCTCTGTTCTCTGTTCCTAAATATTAACTCCTGCAACTAAAAGTAATGACATTATTACACATTTTTTTTCTTTTTGAGATACATAACATGTATAAATGATTCTCTTATTCTTATCTTAAAGAAACAAACATGGGATATTGAGCTTTCTAATGTTGCAAAAGACCTTTCAGATATTTCAATTGCATATACTCATTCGGCAGAAGAAAACAGAAAGCTTGGAATTGATATTGAAACCATGGCAGGTCTTATCAATGGCAGGTAATTTTGCAAATATAATTTTTATTTTGATATAATATATTAAATATGTTAAATATAATGTATCTCCTCATTTTACATGGATACATCTCTGGGGTGGTTTGGTGGTGTTTGTGTTTATCATCAGCTTAAATGTTGTTTATTTCTATTCTAAATGTTGCTCTTTAAAGCAGTCTGAATCCCTTTAGAGATATCAAGTAGTGAAAAAATGATCTTACAAGGAGTTTTTGCTCACTCATATCATCTCCTTTTGACATGTCCTCTTACACTCAAAGACACTTTAAACTTACAGTATGTTTAATCAAGCTCCTGCTATCCTTCAGTCAACCCTCAATTCTTCCCAGCAACTACTAGTTTTCTTAGCTCAGAACCCTACAGGTTTTCTTGCTTTCTGTTTCTATTTCAACCCTTATATTCAACATATTAAGAAGAAATGTTTCACACACTAAATATCTTTTTATCTGTTACACTGCTCGATCAGCACCCTGGAACAAGCTATCATCATGTCTAGCAAGAGCTTATAGTGACTTCCAAAGCTAGTTTACCTGCAGTCATTATGCTTCCTTTCTAATCCATTATCTACACTGTGGTGGGTTCATTCTTTTTTCTGTTTTTTGTTTTTTTGTCTTTTTTGACATAAGTATGATCAGTTCCTCTCCACACCTGCATTAATTTTAACAGGAATGAAGGGAAAATCCCCTCCTTAACATCTCCGACAAGGTCCCTGAATAGGCAGACATACCTGCCTCTGTTGTCTCATATCACATTTGGTTCAAATACTATAGCCTTGCTTCATCTTCTCCTATTTGCCACGCGTTTGCCAGCCCATATGGCATTTGTGTGCTATTTCCTTTTCCTATAGTATTTTTCCCGTTCCTTTTACCCAGCAAATTACTCTTTATCCTTAAGACAGTTTTGGAGTGAGTTCTGAGAAGCTTTTTCATTGATTGTTAAATCAATGAAATCCAAGTTAAATCCAATTCATATATTATGTGTATATATGGCACACATACTTTTCTCCTTCAGATCTCTTGCCATATTTGCAATTTTTATGTGCACATATTTGACTCTTGTTCATCTCCCTCAAAAAACGTGATCTGTGAGGGCAGACATAGGCCATGTCTGTATTCTCTTCATCACTGAATCTGCATCATCAAGCATGGTACATGACATACTGTGCTATCCAAAGTTAATCATTGAAGGGAAAGAAGGAACAAAGAAGGGAAAGGGGTAATGATGATATTTGATGATTGTATAGGAAGTTGTTAAAATTTCTTAGTGATCGTTTTGTCTTTGGAAATGCTAGAATGAAACTATAAGATTTATCTATGTGTTGAAAAGAATTTTTAAAAGACAGCAAAAGGAACATTGTTTTCCAAAAGATAACTTAAAATTGTACTTGTTAATGTTACTGCATTTTATTAAGAGAGCCATAGGAGAAAAAATAAAAATTCTGAAGCTAATGAGAAGACCCCTCTGGAAGAAAGGAAGTGTGAGAGTTAGCATTTATGAGATTATCTTGCCAACAAGCGTCCATCTCATCTTAGTGGTATACAAGTAGAAAGGTTTATTTCTCACTTGCATTGCAACTTAGCTGTGTCTGCGTTTCATGTTATTTCTACTTCTTAGATTCAGGGTGAAGAATCAGATCCTGCTAGGGCACATTGTTCTGGTAAGCACAGATTCATTAGTGAGATCACTTGATGACCCTTACAGCTTCCACAGGAAGATGATAAGTGTTTCTTTTGCTCACACTCCATTGAACAAAGCAAGTCATATGGCCAAGCCTGATGTCAACAGGGTGGGAAGTCTAATCCTCTTAAAAAGAGAGACAGTACATAATTGAGAATAGTGATACAGTCTATCACATGTAGTGGAAATGTAGCCTTGGTTATTGTAAAGGATTTCCAGTGTATACATTGTGCTTGTCCAGTTAATATTTTAGATATCACTTAATTACTTAAATTTTCTTTCAGATTTTCACTTGAAATTAAAAAAAATAAATGATGATTTTAACAGCAGATTAGTCAACAAAGAATTAGCGAAAGATTAGTGAAATCAAAGAAATTAAGAGATAGTCAGGTAAGAGGTCTACCACATGTTTAAGTGATGTTCCAAAAGACGAGAAGATAAAAAAAGGACAGAGATAATATTTGAGGAGATAATATCAGCTCATATATGGCAAACATTTCTTACATTCGTGTTTCACTGGTGAATCTCTCACTCTTAATAGTCGATAGGTAGGTAGGTAGCTAGCAAGGTAGATAGGTAAGTAGGTAGATAGATAGATGCAAAAATAATTATTCATTTCGAAACTTTATTTGCTGTCACAAACTATGAGTCTGGAGTTCTGTCTTGTCCAGTAAGAGAGCGGACACAGAATTGAATATGAGAGAGGCTAATGTAATGGGAGGAGACAAGGGCCTGAACAGGGGTTTCATAAGTCAAACCCAAATAAAGGGTTTGACTTTATTGAGCTCACAAGGTATTTCCCACGTGGTGAACGTGAAGAAAACAAGATCTTACACACTTGGCAAAAGTGAAGAAAACAATCAGATAGTAATCATTAACTTGTGTGTGTAAGAAGCAAAGGGTCTGGGGGGGACAAGTGGAGTTTTCGATCCAAATAAAATAGTATATTGGCATCAGATGGAAAGTAATTCCCATGATATAACAAGTGATATAATAAGTTATTCGTGATCCATTACAATATCTTGCTACCTAACCTCAGGCGCTTTTGCCCGGTGGCGGCTGTCGGCCCTAAGCTTTCTAACCCATTTATGTAAGTAGAACCTATTTCCCCACAGTTTGTTTTACTTCCACATCTTCTAAGTAATTTTATAATTCCCTGTTTGATATAGATATTTACAGCTTATCTTTTGCTTTTTCAACATAGTGTGAATAGTTAGTTATTATTTTATCTAAATCTAATAATTTAAATATCTGTAGTCTTTGTCATTTATTTTTGCATCTTATTCTCCTAACTCATGCTTTTGCTATCTTTTTCCCTTGTGCTCTTGGCTATTTTTATTGTGTGTTTTCCACTTTCTTCTGGAAACTATTTGTGGAAAATCTTTGAGTCCTAAGATAAAATTGAGTTAACCATTTGCAACCTTATATTTATGAGAGGGATTCTTTTTTTCAATTTTGCCCTTGTATATGCCCAAGACTTTTTTCATTTCCCAAACCATGATATTCAAATAATTTTTACAGATATTCAAATAATGTATTTGAGGTTTGTATAACAATGTAACAAGAATTCTATTATATTATGTTGGGAATAAAAGGACATACAATTAGTGTCATTATGGATGAAAAAACTCAGTAATATATTAGTAGTTATTTTCTCTATTTACTGAAATGATTTTAGGTTTTCAATCTGTTTTTGCACTTTTTTGTATTTTCTTTTCTAAAAAATACACATTATAACAATAGTGCAAAAAGATCATACAAGATTCTTTCATTTTGAAAGCACTGGAAGTTTTGGTAAAATGGAGCTTTGGATATCTGTAAAAACTCTATTATATGGGTGTGTCATGATTTTTTCATAATTACTCTAATATTTACTTTTAGGTTGTTTTTATTTTCATGACGTAAACATTGTGGCAATTATTTTTCAGATATCTAAGCTTTTTAAAATTCCAAGTAGATTTCTGGAAGTAGATTAGCTATAATGCTTTTAAATTCCTAATACCTTTAAAAAAATAAATTTCTAATACCTTTCTAAACCTACTTTCCAGAAAGACTATGTCATTTATTGAAGCTGAGCAGTACATAAGCTTGTTCTGTGATGTACTTGTGCTAACATTGAGCGCTGTGTTTTTTCCAACTTGATAAGTGAAAAAATACATCCTCAATGTTGTTTCAAACTCCCATTTCTTTGATTACTAATGAGGTGGAATATTTATATATCCTCTATTGAATTCTGCTTTTTCTAGAGAATTCTTGTGTGCTTCCAAGGAAGAAATAAAGAACTTGGGATTCAGAAAGGCAAAGTGCCTTTTTGAAGTTCTCACGGCTTAATACTACTGGCATTTGAAACTTGATTTTCTGTATTCAGATTCAGGATTTTTTTACCTTCTCTTATTTTTTTTTTTTTTGAAATTTAATGTGATTTCAATTTAACTGATGTTTAATAAATGTTCAAATATGCTTGACATATTACTCCAGTAATAACAATCCCAAATAGCAGCCTTAACATTAAAATGCAGTTGTCTTGGGGTACAGGTAAGATTGTGCTGAATTGCACTTTGACTTTGTGGCTAGAGCTTAGAGCAAGTGCTTGATCTGACTTGTGTGTCTGTCTCTGTGTGCATGTGTGTGCGTGTGTGTGTGTGCACATGAACACACATTTTTATGTGGCAGGCAGGTAGGGACAAACACTGAGGGTAGGGAACTAAGTTTCGACTCTGCTGAAGACCATGGAAATGCACCAAAGAAGCTGTATGGTCAGATTCTCTTTTAAAGATATCACTTTGGTGGTAATTGAATGAGTTAAGCTTTGAATAACTGGTTTGATGGTGGTACCAGATAGTAACTTGGGAAATATACGGAGGAAAAACAGAAAGGTTGGAGGGAAGATGTTGATATGTTTGGTTTGGAATTGCGTATGGCATGATTCAAGTGTACGTGTCTAGATATCACTCTGACGGATAGGTCTGAAATTGAGGGAAGATGTTCATGGAGATGGAAGTTCCATGTTAAATGTAGAAGTGCTTTAAATTGGCAAGCAAATTTTTCTACGTCTACTCCATTTACTGCTTGAAAATTAGAATTTTTATGAGGTAGAAATTTTTATGAGGTAGAAATTTATAAATTATAACACCAAGTTTTCTATCAGTATAAGGTAGAGTTTCCTCCATATCTGATAGGGTAGAATCAAGAAATATTAATGGCCTCTGTAAACTCTTATCAACTAACAAAAACTGCTTTCCCATTAATTAGAAAACGAAATCTAAATTCAACAAAAATGAAGAAAGTACCAAATATGTTTGACATTTATTAAAATTTATCTTACTTATTTTTAAAACTTTTCCAGATTTATTGAAGTATAACTGAGAAATATAATGTATATATATTTAAGTTGTGCAAAATGATAGATTTTTAATTAAGGTTTTATTTTTTTAAGAGCAGATAGGGTCACAGGAAAATTGAGGAGAATATATAGATATTTCTCATATACCCCTGGTCCCTGTACATGCACGGCCTCCCCCATGATCAACATCCTTCACCACAGTGGTATATTTAGTACAATTGATGAGCCTACACTGACAGAACATATTACCCAAAGTCCGTAATTTACATCAGTGTTAACTCTTGGTGTTGTACATTCTAGGGTATTATGCAGTAATACCCTAGTAATGCAGTAATAATGGTATTATACAGAGTATTTTCATTGTCCTGAGGTCCTCTATGCTCTGTCTACTCATTCTTCCATTCCTCCCATCCAAACTGTGACAGCCACTAGTTTTTTATTGTCTTCATAGTTTTGCCTTTTTTTCAGAATGTCATATAGTTGTAATCATATAGTATGTAGCCTTTTCAATTGGATTCTTTCACTAACTAATATCCATTTAAAGTTCCTTTATGTGATTCATGGCTCATTTTTTATAGCACCAAATAATATTCTGTATCTGTGTATACCACAGTTTAAGCATTCACCTACTGAAGAGCATCTTGGTTGCTTCCAAGTTTTGGCAGTTATAAATAAAGCCACTATAAATATTTGCGTGTAGGTTTTTGCATGGGCAAAAGTCTTCAACTCCTTTGGGTAAATACCAACAAACAATTGCTGGATCATATGATAAGAATATGTTTAGTTTTGTAGGAAACTGCCAAACTGCCTTCCATAGGGGCTGTATTATTTTGCAATCCCAGTAGCAATGAATGACAGTTCCTGTTGATTCACATCCTCACCAGCATTTGGTGTTGTCAGTGTTCTACATTTGACCATTCTAAGAGGTGTGTAGTGATATCTTCTTGTTGTTTTGATTTGCATTTCCTTTAATGGCATATGATTTGAAGAATCTTTTCATATACTTATTTGATATTGTTCATATACTCATCTTCTTTGATGAGGTGTCCATTAAGGTCTTTGACCCATTTTTAAATTGGATTTTTTTTTCCCTCTGTTGACTTTTCAGAGTATTTCATATGCTTTGTACAACAGGTCTTTATTAGATGTGTCATTTATAAATAGTTTCTCCCAGTTTGTGGCTTCTCAATTTTTTGACCTTGGCTTTCACAGAGCCAAAGGTTTTAATTTTAACAAAGTCCAGCTTATCAATTAATTTTTCCACGGGTTGTGCTTTGGTATTGTGTCTAACAAACTATTGCCATATCGAAGCTCACCTAAGTTTTATCCTATGTTATCTTCAGGGATTTTATAGTTTGCATTTTACATTTAGGTCTATGATCCATTTTGAGTTAATTTTTATGAAAGAGGTAAGGTCCCTGTTTAGCTTTATTTTTTTTGTCTGTGGATGTCCAGTCGTTCCAACACCATTTGTTGAAAATATGATCTTTGCCCCACTGTATTGCCTTTGCTTCTTTGTCAAACATCATTTGGCTCCATTTCTGTGGGTTATACATGATACATTATAAGAGATACAGACAATAATATAAAGGTCAATTGTTTTTATTATTTAATGGTTAACAGAAATAGCGTCATGTATCTTTATTTTTACTTTACGCAGTGATTTTATAGTCTCTTGTTTATGACTAGTAGACTAATAATATAACCATATGCTTATGACTGCCTTTATAATCAATATTTGTACTTAAAGAAAATGTAGACCTAAAAATCAAATGTATGTTTGCAAGTGTGTGCATGTGTTTGTCCATGTGTGTGTGTTTGAGTGTCCTGAATACCTGCTTTATATGAAATACTGTTTAAGTGCTGGGGATATCATTTAAACTTACATTCTGCTACATAGATACTAAATATTTGATAAATTTCCAAAAATTCAGTCACCGATACTCTTGGGAGGAAGAAAAAAAATGGATAATGTGCTAGAGTGACCGGGCCAGTGAAGAATTGGGACCTCTGCTTTAGCAATGACCTCCAAGGACACTGCTGTCTCTTGAATTGAGACTTTAATGAAGAAGCTTTGCCAGCCTTGAGCTGTTCCAGGAAAGAAGTTGCCAAATAGAAGTAATGGAACACACAAAAGTCCTATGATGGATAAAAATTTCGTGTGTTCTGGAAACAGAATGGAGGCCACTGTTTCTGGAAAATTGTATGTGGGCAGAGTAATTCAAGGAGACGAATGTTGCAAGGCAGACAGGGCCCAGATACTGCAAGCCTGTAAGTGGGTTGTGATAAAGGAATGTGGGTGAAACATCTAATGCATTTAAAGCATCTTACATCTTATTTTAGATCTATGGGCAGCTTACTGAAGGACAGACTTTGGTGCATATAGAAGGATGCCGGCTCTTTTGGTCACTCAGAAAAATTATAATGATGATATAGATCAAGGGTTTTTTTTCAATAAAAATGGTAATAGCTGAATTCAGATATATTTTAGAGGAAGTACCAATGGGATCTTTTGACAGATGGAATATAAAATGTGAGGGGGGAAAATCGTCAGGCTACTTGCTGAGGTAACAAGGGCTTGCGGAAAGTCTGAGGGGGATTTTGGAGAAGATATAATTATGTGTCTTCGGGCCATATTAAATTTCAGATTCTTATCAGCTCTTCAAATAGAAATGAGAAGTAAAAATTAGATAGATCTATAGCACAGAAATGAGGAGGACATAAATTTTGAGTCATAAAGTTAAACAAAAGGACAGGATACTATGTCTAAAAAAGAGTATGTAGATAAAAAAGTAATCAGAGTTTACTTTCCCTGCAACATTGATAATAAAGACTGTAAGACACTTATAAATGGAGCATAAATAGGATATACATCCTTTAAATGCCGCATTGTGCTGATGAAAAAGTAAAGGAAATCCTCAGAGGGCAATGCAAAATAATAATAATAGTAATAATAATAATAATAATAATAATAATAATAATGGAAAACCTGTAAGTTAAATTTTTAGTTGATATTTGGCTTCTCTAAAAATATGAATTGAAAAATGACTTTGCTGATCTTGGCAAACAGGGTGATTAAATTTTAGTGTCTTCAAATAATAGGCCATGGGCCATGGATCTGTGCAAGTAAGGGAACTGGGCAAAGTAAGACCATTTGAATGGGCAGAGCAGAAAACATATACCCACAAGCAAAGGCAGAGATAAGAAAGTGTGTCTGTCTAAGCCTGGAACCTGGGTAGGAAACAAGAGAATGGTGTGGCTATTTTTGACACTTGTTTGATGTTTTCATTTATACCATGTAGGTGATCTTGTAAGGCCCCAACCAAGAAATTATCACTTTAAAAAGTGATCTTACCTTGATAAATATTCTTTAGAGAAATAAACAGGCAGAGGCCACACAAGATGTTCTCAAATAAAGCTTTTAAATCTGACAGGGGTGCCTGGGTGGCTCAGTCGGTTAAACATCCCACTCTTGTTTTCCGCTCAAGTCATGATCCCTTGAGTTTGTGAGATTGATCCCTGCCTCTCGCTTCACGCTGATAGCATTGAGCCTGCTTGGGATTCTCTCTCTCTGCCCCTCACCCACTCGCACACATTCTCTCTCTCTCTCTCTCTCTCTCTCTCTCTCTCTCTCTCTCTCTCTGTCTCTCAATAAATAAACATTAAATGAAGATGACCTCACAAAATATGAAACAATAAGGGAAAATAGAACATGAATGAGAGCAGAAATAATCAGCAGTATATTTACACCCACAATAATTTCAAATGATAGTATTAGATTAAATCTGCCTAAGTAAGTTTAAAATGATTAAAGGGAACAAAACAAACTAATAGAACATTATCAAAACAGTTCAGGGAGGTTTGAAAATGAATTCACCAAAACTTGTAAAGCTTCAAAGTGGATTCATTTTGATTAAATATTGTATTAATTAAATACCAAATGCAGCTGGGGGAAAAAAAGAATCAGTGCCCTTGGAAACATGAAGAGGAACCCGGAATGCAGTACAGAGAGCAAAAGAGACAAAAATATGGAATAAATATTAAGTATTACGGAGAATAGAATGAGAAATAGAGAATGGGAAAGCAATATTCAAAAAGACAATGGCAGATAACAGTCTTTTGAACGTGAATCCTTAGATTCAGGCATCATGATAAATCCCAAGAAGATAAACTCAGAAAACGTTAATCTTCTTTATACTATAGGTTACCCATATTGGAAGGAACAGTTGAAGATATGATGCATTTTGTCAAATGTATTCTACAGTGCTAGTATCTGCAAACAGCTCTCCTGCCTCCTTAAATTTAAGTGGCAAATGGTACTTCCTCTTTAAGGCTAGCACGTCCATCGGTGCTCTTGATCTTAATACCTTTTGCCCTGTACAGGACATAGTTTATCCTTATAGCTTCTATTTCTGACATCTTTGTTCATTACTTTCTTCCTTCAGGCTATATTCACCATTAACCCTCTTCCAGCCTAAAGTGAAGGCCTTGTCTTCATTCTAGTTTTATCTTTGGCAATCACACAGTAGTTCCCTTACATTCTCATTAAAATTTTCATGTAGTTAGCAATATTTGCTAGATTATTAACAGTATTTGCTTGACTGTTAATCACTTTTTGACACACAGCAGTCTGGCTTTTGAAACTCCAATGCTACCAAAATTTTTTTACTTAATTTAAAGACAACTACAACAATGAACATCTCCCTTTCTAAATTCACGGAGTGTTTTTTTCATGTTATTGCAATATCTTTTTCCCCCCTATGTGAACCAAGCATTTGTGTCTAATGCCCTCTCTGATGCTATCTCTTTTTGAGATTCAGCATGTCACTCTCTTGGTTCTGCCTTTAACTCTATGAAGCTGTTCTCTCTAGGAATTCGACAGCAGCTCATTTATCTCTGCTTGTCTCTCATAGATGAGCTCAGAGTCCTAACTGCAGCCCTTGTACATCCTTGGTCTGCTCTCAATTCCAGAAATTGTATCTACTCTCATTATTTTAACATATGTCATATTTTTCTTCACTTCTTAATCTCTATCCACGTCTTTTATTTCTCCTGATAGAATTGTTTTGGATACCTCCTCTCTCCTGCAATATCACATCTTGACACCGTTATCCACCAAGTTACTTACTTCAGGCATCATCCTATATGCCTCTCTATCTGCTTATAGCCAGCATCCTGCCAACTTCTTTAAGTCTTTCTTGTAATTATTTTTTAATATTTACTTATTTTTGAGAGAGAGACACACACACAGTGTGAGCAGGAGAAGGGCAGACACAGAATTGGAAGCAAGCTCCAGGCTCTGAGCTGTCAGCACAGAACCCTATGCAGGGCTTGAACCCATGAACACGAGATCATGACCTGAGCCGAAGTCGGACCCTTGACTGACTGAGCCACCCAGGTGCCCAAGTCTGTCTTTTAAATGATCTTTCCTTTCTGTCTGTTTTACTTACCAATGACCTAAATCATGTGCTAATTGTCCCTTAATTGGAATATTAAAATGGGCTTCCAATTAGTCTACCTTACTCCAAGGTACTCTGAGGGCTCACCCTCAGATCTATCCTATACAGCATTACTGGTGCAAATTATCTACAAAGGATGAAATGTTATTTCTTTTCAGCATCTTAAAAAAGTTTGAGTCTCTCTACCAACTATAGGATAAAGTCTTGTCTCCCAGACTGATGGATTAGACACTTTAACCTGTTACCTGTACAACTTCAGACTCATCTTGCACCACTCCTTTGTGTGATCTCAATGTTGTAGCTTAGTAAAATACTAATATATCCAAACTCATATTATTTTAAACTTTAATCTTTGTCTCTGGTATTCCTCTGATTGAAATTCTCTTCCTTTTCCTTCTCTTCCTCCTCCTCTTTTTTCTGGCTTAAAAAAAAAAAAAAAAACATGATGAAGTGATCATTCATACAATAGCTCAGACATTAACTCTTCCCAGATGCTTTCCCTCTTAGTAACTTCCCCTATCCCCAAAATATGGTGGTATTAAGTACTTCTGTTTATTATTGTACTTATGATCGCACAGAGATGTGTGTGTGTGTGTGTGTGTGTGTGTGTGTGTGTGTCTTTTTTCCTTCACGAGAATATAAATCGTGAGTTTAGTTTTAATTCATCTTTATATCCCAGTCACCTAGGGTAGCACTTGGTATGCAGTCAGTTCTCATAAGTATTCATTTAACTAACCCTCACTGATTGCATACACTTTTCTCCTAGGACTTGTCACACTATGTACAGTTACTGTTGGTTTGTTTATTTGTGTTTCCTCTTAGCTAAGCTCCTGGCTTTAGGCATTGTCTGTGCTTGTATGTGTCTGTGTACTTGTCTGTGTTTTTCTCGATAGGTGTTAGATAAATCACATAATGAACTAATGAAAGCTGAATATAAAAATTTGTTATCCTTATTTCTTGCTTTGCTTCAGTATCTCTGTGCTCCTAATCTCCTTGCTGTATGTTTAATTCTAATGTCATTTGTGATATCTTATTTTGCTCCAAAGCAATATTAATGGTTATTTACCTTTTTTGTCTTTTTTTTCTCATTGTCTTCCATTTCATTAAACCAGATGTCACTGTAATGAAGATCCATGCTGTTACATACTTTTTAATTAGCAAAAAACTATTTATTAAATCACTTGTATATGTTGCTCAACATATATAAGTACAATGTATATATTATTCTCAATTTATTTAAGCTTAATCTTGATAACAACCTTAATGGTAGGTATTATTAAGCAAATTTTACATATAAGTAAATAGTGTATGAAAGCACCACCCCCCAATTACATTAAGGACAATCAGGATTTGAATGTAGGTCTGTCTGAATCCAAAATTTGTATTCTTTCTCAGAAATACTGCCTCTTTACCTTCATTGGTAAGTCTTGATTCCTGTATCTGGCATGTTACAGCAGACTATGGACATTACATTTACAACTTAGAAAATATGTCAAAAGTGTATTACTTTATTTAATTCTCCATCTGTATTCGGGTATACCCACTGCTTTCTCCAAAGAGCTCTGTTCTTAGTCTTTTAATTTTTTTCTTTTTTATTCTTCCATTACCCAAATCACTTTTCCCTTAATCCCAGCTTCTTTTTTCCTTAAGTCTAAAAATAATAATAAAAACTTTTAAAGCAAATCACTGACACTCATACATCTTTTGCATATCGTCATCAAAAATTTCCAAATTTGGACTGATACATATATTCTAAGATTCCTTTAGAATACCATCTCACTATTTGATGTCATTTCCAACTGTTACACTATTTGAATAAGTTACATAATTAATTCAATATATGATCTATTGCTCGTATATGGTTCATTTTAAAAATGGCAACACTGAAAGGTAGATGCCATATTTGTTAACAGACTTTGTTCATGACTCTGTGCATACAAATATTTGCAAGAGCTTTGGGTGATAATGATGCATAATTGTTTACCTTGTAGTACAGTGTGTAATTAGTAATTTTGTCTTTCAAATGAACCAGCATCCTTTAGAAATGTAAAAAACCTTTTACAAATGGGACATTTGACTTGAGCAAACAACTTCACTTGATTACTTATTCATGTGATAGGCAGGCTTCAGCAACGTAAATCAAAGAAAATGAACTTAAGATGATTTGAAATTGATTAATTTGTATTTAGTTTGCTTGAAGTTAACTGTGTGGTATGAATTTCTGTATAGCTATTTTCTTACATCCAAGCTCTGTAAAATATTCAGAATATCTACTCCTAATGCTCTACTGTTCCTCAAGCAAGACAGTGCCATTGTAACTGCACTGATCCAAAGATGGGGTTGATAATCGAGGGAAATGAGCAAAAAAGCTATTGAACACCATAAAGATTTACTGGTATATTTTATAGAATGTGTTTATCAAGAGTTAACAGGGTAGTGATTTATTTGTGGAGATAGCAATTAGAATATTATTGAAGTTGTTAAATAGCCTGGAATACTTAGAATGAATCCACAGGGTACTGTGTCTTTCATACTCGCTTAGCTATATCTTACCAGCCTATTAATTTGAGTTACTTTGCAGGAGTATAGAATATGATTTTTTTCAGCATTTAACAGCATGCTTTCCAATGAATATTCTTAAACTATTTTGCTTTTACTTTTTCAGCTATTGAAAGACAAAAAGCTGTATGCACCATTCAAAATTAACTACCAATGTTTTAGCCTACTTTAGACCTATTTGTAAGAAATTAAAATTTCACAAATAAATTACTCTTCCCATTTCTGTTCTCTCTCTCTCTCTCTCTCTCTCTCTCTCTCTCTCTCTCTCTCTCTCTCTCTCTCTCTCCAGAGGCAATCAAAACCCAAATTTGTCTGTGTTCGGTATGTGTAAGAACTTGGATTATCAATTTTTAGACCTCCGTATTCCCAACAGTCTTTTCTTCCATATCATATCAACCACCTTCTCTTACAATTTTACCCCTACATCTTCTCATTTCCAATAAGAGTCACCTCCTGGTTTCAGTTTTAAGAATCTACTCTCTCACAGCTGACACCTCTCTTTCCAGCTTACTTACCGAGTACCCTCACTCCATTATTTGACACTTTAAGATGATCAGTCTGTTATCCCTACTAGATGTGTATATCCTACCTTCTTGTCCTTCCTTCTCTTCTCACAGAACCTAGTTATATCTGACTAAAAATAACCCTTCATTTAAATCACCTTCAAGTTTTATTTCTGTGACTTGAAAAGCCCTATCATTGAGCTGAAGCAGGATCCAAACAGCGGCATGTGGCTACAGTAAGACACAGCTGAGATTAATTAATCTCACCATGGGTGGATCCTGTTTTGGTGGGCCCTAAATGTTATAGAATGTGAGATCGCTTTCTGAAAAAAAATATAAGCTTATGAATACCGAATTCCCACAACCAATTCAATGCCACTTGACAAAGGGTAAATTATATTAGAAAAAGAAAATAATAAATTTTGGTTAGAATATATTATTTTCACAAACTTTATTCAAAAATGTACAACCATGTGAAATGCCGTTACACACTCAAAGGACTTCACAAGGGGTTGGGGTCAGTTAGAGACCCTCATATTTAAGCTTCATTAGCACTGCAATAAATTTGCTGCCGAGTAGAACTTAAAGTATGTGACTATGAATCTCAAGTGACATTCAGCACTACCAAAAAATTTTTAGAGTGTCCAGTTTTCCTGACCCCTATTTCACATCTTCTCATGCTCTTCACTCCTAACACCCACATCACCCTCATTTTATTTATTTATTTATTTATTTATTTATTTATTTATTTATTTATTCATTCATTCATTCATTCATTCATTCTTTCAAGTTTTTATTTAAATTCTAGTTAGTTAACATACAGTGTAATATTGGTTTCAGGAGTAGAATCTAATGATTCATCACTAACTACAACACCCAGAGTTTATCAGTAGTGCCCTCCTTATTCTCATTTTAACACTAATAATCTTTTCAAAACTTAATAGAGAATACAGATGCAGTCAAATGAGAATTAACCTCTTTTTCTTGCCAGCCTATTTGCATCTGTCTTTACATACTCTATATTCTCCTGTGTTAAATCTAATAATGGAAGCAGCTCTTACAGTGGAGTTCCCATCACCCACACACTTTCCAGGAGGATGCCATTCCCTTTTACATACTCGGGCTTTGTAGCTACAGTTATTTCCTCTTTCCTGTGAACTATTATTACTTCTCTCTAATAGCATACGAACATTACATAATATTGCTCATCTTAGGAAAGAAGCAAACTCAAGATAAAATAGAGCTCTAAATCCCAGCTCTACCCTTCTGTTCTTTATAGCAAATCTTAATTAAAGTGAACATTCCTGTTCCCATAAACTCACATTCTGTTTTCTATTCAATCCATTCAAATAAGAAATTTCTCAAAGGACCCTATTCTAGATCTAAAGTCATATTTTAAAGTTAATTTAAAGGTACTTTCATGTTTTATTTAGTTTTTTAAAAATTATATGTAAAGTTTACCTCATGATGATTTGATATACATAGTGAAATGATTACTAGAGTCAAGCTAATTAGCATACCATCTTCTCACATAGTTAACGTGTGTGTTTGTGTGTGTGTGTGTAATGAGAGCACCTGAAATCTGCTCTTTTACCAAACTCCAAGTGTTTGATACCATAATTTATGTAGTCATCATCTCATACATTAGATCTCTAAATTTATCAACCATTTATTGAGTTTTGCTTGATAATATATCTGATGGCATTTGGGTATCATTTCATGTAGGTAATCTGTTTTTTCTCTTGGAAAACTTATGAATTTTCTCTTCCCATTTCAGAGTACTGAAACTTTACAATTCCATGTCTGGGGGTGTGTGTACTTCTCTGCGTTTAATATATCTAGTTTAACATTATGTAAGACTTTTCATTTTAGTGACCCATGTTGGCTTTTAGTACTGGAAATTTTTCAGATATAATTTTGTTATATATACTTCCTTTCTATTTTTTTGTTTATTTATTTTTGAGAGAGCGTGCATGAATAGGGTAGAGGAAGGGAGAGAGAGGGACAGAGGATTTGAAGTGGGCTCTGCACTGACAGCAGAGAGCCTGATGCGGGGCTCAAACTCACAAACTGTGGGATCATGACCCAAGCTGAAGTCAGACGCTCAACTGACCCAGCCACCCAGGCTCCCCTTCCTCTCTATTTTTAAAAAAATTTTTCAGCTTTATTGAAACATGTTTGACATAATTCTATATATTTGAGGTGTAAAATGTGATGATTTGATACATATGTACTTTGTGATGTAATTACCATCCATCAATCATTTTCTGTAATTACTGTGTTATTCTCTTGTGGTGAATATGATTAAGGTCTATACACTTAGCACATTTCAAGTAAGCAACACAATATTATTAACTGTAGTTGCCATATTATACACTAGGTCCTCAGAGATTATTTATCTTACAACTGAAGGCTTACACCTTGACCACTGTCCTTCCCATTTCCATCACCACTCAGCCCTTGTTAAACATCATTCCACTGTTTTTATGAATTCATTTTTGTTGTTAATGATTTCAGATTCCACATGTAAGTGAGATTACATAGCATTTATCTTTCTCTGTCTGGCTTGTATCACTGGACATAACTGTCCTGTAAGTCCATCCATCTTGTTGCAAATGACGGGATTCATTCATTGTTCCTTGTAACTGAATAGTATCCCGTATATATGTGGAATTTTCTTTATTTATCCATTGATAGTTTGTTTCCATATACTGGCTATTATGAATCATGCTGCAATGAACATAGGAGTGCAGATATCTCTTCAAGAAATTGATTTTGTGATTTTGTTTCTTCAGCTATATATGTAGAAGTGAATGTTGGATCAATATGGCAGTTTTGTTTTCAATTTTTTGGAGAACCCCTAGACTGTGACCCATGATGGGTATACCATTTTACATTCCCACCAACAGTATACAAGAGTTCCCTTTCTCCACATCCTTGGAGCATTTTCTGTCTTTTTGATAAAAGCCATCCTAACTGATGGGAGGTGGTATCTCATTGCGTTTTTGAATTGCATTTCCTTGGAGATAGTGATGTTGAGCATCTTTTTCACGTAGTTGCCATTTTTATGTCTTTGGGAAAAATGTCTATTCAGGTCCTTTGCCCATTCTTTAGTTGAGTATTTTAGATTTTACCTACTGAGCTATATAATTTCCTTATATATTTGGGATATTAATGTCTTACCACATATGGTTTGAAATATATTTTCTTTCATTAAGTAGGTTGCCTTTTCAATTTGTTGATTTTTTTTTCTGTGCAGTAGGTTTTTAATTCGATGTTATCCCACTTGTTGATTTTTTACTTTGTTTCCTGTGCTTTTGGTGTCAAAAGGCAAAACATAATTGCCAAGACAAATGTCAAGGAGACTTTTCACTGTGTTTCTTCTGGGAGTTTTATAGTTTTAGCTTTTGCATTTAATTCCTTAATCCTTTTCAATTTAATTTTTGTCAGTGGTATAAGATAAGGGTCCAGTTTCATTCTTTTGCATGTAGCTACCCAGTTTTCCCAACACCATTTACTGAAGAGATGATTCTTTCTCCATTGTGTGTTGTTGGCATCCTTGTCAAAGTTTTTTGGGTTTTTTTTGTTTTTTTTTTTGTTTTTTTTTTTTCTGGGTTCTTCATTGTGTTCTACTGGTTTGTGTGTCTGTTTGTCATGCCAGTACCATACTGCTTTGATTACTATAGTTTGTAATACTATTTGAAATAAGGAAGGGTGATACCTCCAGCTTTGTTCTTCTTTTCTCAAGATTGCTTTGGATTTTTGGGGTATTTTGTGGCTCTATACAAATATTAGGATTTTTTTTCTGTCTCTGTGAAAAATGCCTCTGGAATTTTCATAGAGATTGCATTGAATCTCTAGATTGCTTTGGGCAGCATAGACATTTTAACATTATTAATTATACCAATCCATGAACACAGGATATCCTTCCATAGCTTTGCCTTCCTGAATCTCTTTCATCAATGTTTTATGTTTAGTGTCAGTGTATGGATCTTTCTTTCACATCCTTGATTAAATTTATTCCTACATATTTTATTATTTTTGATGCTGTTGTAAATGAGATTGTTTTAATTTTTTTATATAGTTCATTGTTAGTATATAGAAAGGCAGCAGATTTTTGTATATAGATTTTGTTTTCTGCAGCTTTACTGAATTTATGTATTAGTTCTAATAGTTTTTTTTTTTTTTGATGGAGGTTTTAAGGTTCTTTCTTTTTTTTTTTTAATTTTAACGTTTATTTATTTTTGAGACAAAGAGAGACAGAGCATGAATGGGAGAGGGGCAGAGAGAGGGAGACACAGAATCTGAAACAGGCTCCAGGCTCTGAGCTGTCAGCACAGAGCCTGACGCGGAGCTTGAACTCACAGACCGTGAGATCATGACCTGAGCCGAAGCTGGCCGCTCAACCAACTGAGCCACCCAGGCTCCCCTAAGGTTCTTTCTATATAAGATCATGTCATCTGCAATCAGGAAATTTTAGCTATTCCTTTCTGATTTGGATACCTTTTACTTCTTTTTCTTGCCTAAATACTCTGAGACTTCTAGTACTATGTTGAATAGATATGGTTAAGAGTGGGCACCTTTGGCTTTTTTCTCATGTTAGAAGAAAAATCTTCAGCTTTTTATAGAGTATGATGTTAACTGTGGACTTGTTATTCATACACGGCCTTTATTATGTTAAAGTACACTCCCTCTATATACAATTTTTAAGAGTTTTTATCATGAATTGATGTTGAATTTTGTCAAATACTTTTTCTGCATCTATTGAGATTATCACATTTTTATCCTTGATTCTACTAAAGTGGTGTATCACATTTATTGATTTATGTATTTGAACCTAATTTGTTGTTGAATTCAGATTGATAGGATTTTGTTGAAGATCTATATTTTGTTGCATCTATATTGATCAGGGATATTGGTCTATAATTTTCTTTTCTTATAATGTCTTCATCTGGCTTTGGTATCAAGGTAATACTGGTCTCTTAAATTGAGTTTGGAAGCTTTCCATCCTCTTCAGTTTTTTAGAAGAGTTTGAGAACAATTGGCATTAATTATTCTTTAAATGTTTGGTAGAACTCATCAATAAAGCTATCAGGTTGAGTGTTTTTTTAATTAGGAGTTTTTGATTACTGGTTCAGTTTTCCTATTCATTATTGGCCTGTTCAGATTGTCTAATTTTTCATGATTCAGTCTTGGTAGATTGTGTGTTTCTAGGAATGTATTTCTTGTAGGGTATCCAATTTGTTGGCATATAATTATTCCTAGTAGTTTGTATTTCTAAGTTGTCAGTTGTAATGTGGCCCTTTTTATTTCTGATTTTATTTATGTGAGTTTTCTCTTTCTTTTTTTCGTGTAAAGTTTTGTCAGCTTTGTTTACATATGTTTTAAAAACCATGCTTTTTTGTTGTTGATCTCTTCTATAGTTTTTGGTTTAATGCAATTGTTTCAGTTCTGATTGTTGTTATTGCTTCTCTTCTCCTAACTCTGGGCTTAGTTTGTTCTTATTTTTCTAGGTCTTTGAGATGTAAAGTTATGTGGTTTGAAATCTTTCCTTTTTCTTAATGGAGGCATTCGTTATTATCAACTTCCCTTTAGAACTGCTTTTTGTATGTTGTGTTTCTATTTTCGTTCATTTCATTTTTAAAAAAAATTTCTTCTTTTCCTACTGGTTGAGTTCTCAGTCTCTTGTCTTTTCTTCCCAATCATAGTTCGTACCTTTCTATAAACCTATAGACTTCAATAGTAAGTTGGTGCTTTCACAAACAAGTACAACTCAAAAACCCCTGCTGTGATGCAGTGGACCTTGCCCAGGTAGCACATCTGGTGGAATACCTTTGGCTAGTTTCTTAGTTACCTCACTTGTGAATGTATGCTTTTTACATTGTATGCCTCAGTGTGTGTATCTGAAAAAGTTGGTATCCAATCTTAAAATGATATTAATGTCTTCACTCTTTTCTTCTATTGACTCTTTTCCTTAGCTGGGGGTTTTCTTTTTGAATGCTTTTAGTTTTTGGTTTTCTTTTGTTTCTCTTTTTCATGGACTGGATTTTTCTCATACTTGATTATTATTAATACTAATTTATATAAGATTAGAAAGAATGGATTGTTTTAGAAGGAAGGGATGAATGTTCTGAAAACTGAGCATTTGAGGTACCTGCCTTTCTTATTGATACACTTACCTTCTGAGATTGAGCACAGCCTGACAATTAAGAGCAGCCAACAGGAAAAGCAGGAAAATAAATGGAATTTTGGGTCATATTTTTTATATTCAAGATTTAGTTAAGTATCTGGTTATTTTATATTTTAGGCAACATAAAATATGACTTTGTTGCTTTTTTACTACTCTTAAATATATTTGCCTCAATATATACCTTCTTGGAATAATCTTGTCAATCCTTTTGCTTTGTTTTTTATAGTATAAGAAAAAAATCAGAGTTTGAGTCTGAAATCCAATCTTTGATGAAACTAAGGGGAAAAAATGATGAATTTATTAAGCAACTCTACAGGCAAGCTTATCACCTTGGTGCTATTTTCCACCTAACCAAATTTAAAACAGAGGAATTAGAGGACAAAATAGCAGAAGTGAGAAGAAAATTCAAGGTTTGTATCTTTGTGTTCTTCTAAGTTGTAAAAAAAAGGGGGGGTGATTAACCTGAATTTTATTGATTTATTGATGATAATTTGATTTTAATTTAAACTATACTAGTCTTTTAAAACAAATTCCTCCTTCTGGTAAATCTGAATAAAATCATTTGTCTTCAGAGGCCCAGAAAAAATAGAAGAGAAATGAGGCTCAGTGTAGCTAACCAACACTTACGTCTGCTTTTTGCTCTTACTGACTTTAAACTACCTTGGTCACCAGAATAGTGGTGCTTGGTTTAAACTCATCCTGTATATATACTGTATAAGAGTTCTTGCCTATGGTTGGAAGAAGGGATGCTGGGAAGTGCCCTTGCACCCTGCGTAATATAAGAAAAGGGAGGCCTGCAAGTTACTGAATTCCTGAGTACCACATAATTAGTAGACCACAGTGCTGTGGAAAGAACTGCTCATAGGCCTCAAACCTATTCCTAAGTGAGAAATATGATAAATAGCCACTCCATGCCATTTGGCATAGACACTGGCAAAGGCTACTCATTTTGCCACGTGTAAGGGGCCACTTTATGTTTGTTTGTTTAGTTATTTATTTATTTATTTTTAATTTAATTTGTTATCCAGTTGGCTAACATACAGTGTATACCCTGTGCTCTTGGTTTGGGGGCTAGATTCCCGTGATTCATCGCTTACATACAACACCTAGTGCTCATCCCACCAAGTGCCCTTCACCAATTTTCCCCTCTCTGCCCCCCACCATCAACCCTCAGTTTGGTCTCTGTATTTAAGAGTCTCTTATGGGGGCGCCTGGGTGGCTCAGTCAGTTGAATGTCCGACTTCAGCTCAGGTCATGATCTCACAGTTTGTGGGTTTGAGCCCTGTGTTGAGCTCTGTGCTGACAGCTCAGAGCCTGGAGCCTGCTTCGGATTCTGTGTCTCCCTCTCTCTCTGCCCCTCCCCCACTCACGCTCTCTCTCTGTCTCAAAAATAAATAAAAACATTAAAAAAAAAAAAAAAAAGAAAGAAATCCTGCCACTTGCAGCAACATGGATGGAGCTGGAGGGTATTATGCTAAGTGAAATATGTTTGTTTTGTTTATTTTTATTAAGTTGTTTTATTTTTTATTTTTAAAATTTACATCCAAATTAGCATATAGAGCAACAGTGATTTCAGGAGTAGATACTTAGTGCCGCTTACCCATTTAGTCCATCCCCCTCCTACACCCCCTCCCATAACTCTCAGTTTGTTCTCCATATTTATGAGTCTCTTCTGTTTTGTCCCCCTCCCTGTTTTTATATTATTTTTGCTTCCCTTCCCTTGTGTTCACCTGTTTTGTCTATTAAAGTCCTCATATGAGTAAGGTATATGATTTTTATCTTTCTCTGACTGACTAATTTCACTTAGCATAATACCCTCCAGTTCCATCCATGTAGTTGCAAATGGCAAGATTTCATTCTTTTTGATTGCCCAGTAATACTCCATTGTGTATATATATATACCATATCTTCTTTATCCATTCATCCATCGATGGACATTTGGGCTCTTTCCATACTTTGGCTATTGTTGATAGTGCTGCCATAAACATGGGGGCGCACGTGTCCCTTCGAAACAGCACACCTGTATCCCTTGGATAAATGCCTAGTAGTGCAATTGCTGGGTCACAGGGTAGTTCTGTTTTTTGAGGAACCTCCATACTGTTTTCCAGAGTAGCTGCACCAGCTTGCATTCCCACCAACAGTGCAAAAGAGATCCTTATTCTCTGCATCCTCGCCAACATCTGTTGTTCCCTGAGTTGTTAATGTTAGCCATTCTGACAGGTGCAAGGTGGTATCTCATTGTGGTTTTGATTTGTATTTCCCTGATGATGAGTGATGTTGAGCATTTTTCATGTGTTGGTTGGCCATCTGGATGTCTTCTTTGGAGAAGTGTCTATTCATGTCTTTTGCCCATTTCTCCACTGGATTATTTGTTTTTGGGGTGTTGAGTTTGATAAGTTCTTTATAGACTTGGGATACTAACCCTTTATCTGATATGTCATTTGTAAATATCTTCTCCCATTCCATCGGTTGCCTTTTATTTCTTTGTGTTGTCTGATGGCTGAGGCTAAGACTTCCAATACTATGTTGAATAACAGTGGTGAGAGTGAACATCCCTGTCTTGTTCCAGACCTCAGGGGGAAAACTCTCAGTTTTGCCCCATTGAGGATGATATCAGCATGGGATCTTTGATATATGGCTTTTGTGATCTCCAGGTATGATCCTTCTATCCCAACTTTCTTGAGGGTTTTTATCAAGAAAGGATGCTGTATTTTGTCAAATGCTTTCTCTGCATCTATTGAGAGGATCTTATGGTTCTTGTCCTTTCTTTTACTGATGTGATGAATCACATTGATTGTTTTGCAGATATTGAACCAGCCCTGCATCCCAGGTATAAGTCCCACTTGGTCGTGGTGAATAATTTTTTTAATGTATTGTTGGATCCAGTTGGCTAATATCTTGTTGAGGATTTTTGCATCCACAGTCATCAGGGAAATTGGTCTATAGTTCTCATTTTCAGTGGGGTCTCTGGTATTGGAATGAAGGTAATACTGGTTTCACAGAAAGAGTTTGGAAGTTTTCCTTCCATTTCTATCTTTTGGAAGAGCTTCAAGAGAATAGGTGTTAACTCTTCCTTAAACGTTCAGTAGAATTTCCCTGGAAAGCCATCTGGCCATGGACTCTTGTTTTTTGGCAGATTTTTTTATTACAATTTCGGTTTCTTTACTGGTCATGGGTCTCTTCAAATTTTCTATTTCTTCCTGTTTCAGTTTTGGTAGTGTATTTGTTTCTAGGAATTTGTCTATTTCTTCCAGATTGCCCATTTCATTGGCGTATAATTTCTCATAGTATTCTCTTATTATTGCTTTTATCTCTGCTGTGTTGGTGGTGATCTCTCCTCTCTCATTCTTGATTTTATTTATTTGGGTCCCTTCCTTTTTCTTTTTGATCAAACTGGCCAGTGGCTTATCAATTTTGTAATTCTTTCAAAGAACCAGCTTCTGGTTTCACTGGTCTACTGTTTTTCCGTTTCAATAGCACTAATTTCTGCTCTAATCTTCATTATTTCCTGTCTTTTGCTAGTTTTGGGTTTTTTTTTTAATTTTTTAAATGTTTTTATTTATTTTTGAGACAGGGAGAGACAGAGCATGAACAGGGGAGGGTCAGAGAGAGGGAGACACAGAATCTGAAACAGGCTCCAGACTCTGAGCTGTCAGCACAGAGCCCGACGCGGGGCTTGAACTCACGGACCGTGAGATCATGACCTGAGCCGAAGTCGGCTGCTTAACAGACTGAGCCACCCAGGCGCCCCTGCTAGTTTTGGGTTTTATTTGCTGTTCTTTTTCCAGGTCTTTAAGGTGTAAGATTAGGTTGTGTATCTGAGATCTTTCTTCCTTCTTTAGGAAGGCCTGGATTGCTAAATACATTCCTCTTATGACTGCCTTTACTGTGTCCCAGAGGTTTTGGGTTGTGGTGCTATCATTCTCATTGACTTCCATAAACTTGTTAATTTCCTCTTTAACTTCTTGATTAGCCCAGTACTTCTTTAGTAGGATGTTCTTTAGTCTGCAAGTATTTGTTACCTTTCCAAAATTTTTCTTGTGGTTGATTTTGAGTTTCATAGCTTTGTGGTCTGAAAATATGCACGGTTTGATCTCAGTCTTTTTGTACTTACTTAGGGCTGATTTGTGTCCCAGTATATGGTCTATTCTGGAGAATGTTCTATGTGCACTGGAGAAGAATGTATATTCTGCTGCTTTAGGATGAAATGTTCTGAATATATGTGTTAAGTCCATCTGGTCCAGTGTGTCATTCAAAGCCATTGTTTCCTTGTTGATTTTTTGATTAGATGATCTGTCCAGTGCTGTGAGTGTGGTGTTGAAGTCTCCTACTATTATGGTATTACTATCGATGAGTTTCTTTATGTTTGTGATTAATTGATTGATATATTTGGGTGCTCCCACCTTTGGCACATAAATGTTTACAATTAGGTCTTCTTGGTGGATAGACCCCTTCATTATGATATAATGCCCTTCTGCATCTCTTGATACAGTCTTTATTGTAAAGTCTACATTGTCTGGTATGAGTGTGGCTACTCCAGCTTTCTTTTGTTGACCATTGGTATGATAGATGGTTCTCCATCCCCTTATTTTCAATCTGAAGGTGTCTTTAGGTCTAAAGTGGGTTTTTGTAGACAGCATATAGATGGATCTTGTTTTCTTATCCATTCTGCTACCCTATGTCTTTTGATTGGAGCATTGAGTCCATTGACATTTAGAGTGAGTACTGAAAGATATGAATTTATTGCCATTATCATGCTTGTAGAGTTGGAGTTTCTGGTGGTGTTCTCTGGTCTTTTCTAATCTTTGTTGCTTTTGGTATTTATTTATTTATTTATTTATTTATTTATTTATTTATCTCTCTCTCTCTCTCTATATATATATATATTTATATATACATACACATACATACATATATACATATTCATCTTTTCTCCCCTCAGAGAGTCCCCCTTAAAATTTCTTGCAGGGCTGGTTTAGTGGTCACAAACTCCTTTAATATTTGTTTGGGAAACTTTTTATCTCTCCTTCTATTTTGAATGACAGTCTTGCTGGATAAAGAATCCTTGGCTGCTTATTTTTCTGATTTAGCACATTGAATATATCCTGCCACTCCTTTCTGGCCTGCCATATTTCTGTGGATAGGTCTGCTGCTACCCTGATCAGTCTTCCCTTGTAGGTTAGGGACTTTTTTTCCCTTGCTGCTTTCGTGATTCTCTCCTTGACTGAGTATTTTGTGAATTTGACTATGATATGCCTTGTTGATGGTCGGTTTTTGTTGAATCTAATGGGGGTCCTCTGTGCTTCCTGGATTTTGATGTCTGTGTCTTTCCCCAGGTTAGGAAAGTTTTCCACTATGATTTACTCACATAAATCATATTTCTACCCCTATTTCTACCCCTATTTCTCTCTCTTCCTCTTCTGGGACCCCTGTGATTCTGATGTTGTTCCTTTTTAATGAGTCACTGATTTCTCTAATTCTTAAATTGTGCTCTTTTGTCTTAATCTCCCTCTTTTTTCTGCTTCATTATTCTCTATAAGTTTGTCCTCTATATTGCTGATTCTGTTCTGCCTCATCCATCCTTGCTGCTGCTCCATCCATCCATGATTGAAGCTCAGTTATAGCATTTTTAATTTCATTCTATTTTTTTCTGCTTTTATCTCTGCAGAAAGGGATTCTAATCTATTTTCAGCTCCAGCTAGTATTCTTATTATCGTGGTTCTAAATTCTGGTTCAGACATCTTGCTTGTATCTGTGTTGGTTAAATCTCTGGATGTTGTTTATTTGTGCTCTTTCTTTTGGGGTGAATTCCTTCATTCTGTCATTTTGAAGGGAGAAAAATTAATGAGGTAGAAAAGTTAAGATCAAAAATAATTAAAATTTAAAAAATATTAAAATTAAAAAATTAAACACACACACACACAAAATCTAATAAATGATGCTAGATCTTAGGTGTGTTTTGGTCTGGGTATTGAATGTGGTTTGAAAGATTATTCAAGAAAAAGAAACAAAAAGAGAAAAAAGAGAAAAAAAAGAAATCGTTTGAAAATTTGAAAAAGTGAATACAGTGTAGTAGACTAAAATAAAATGATGGAAGTAAAATAGAATTTGAAAAAATTTACGTAAAAGCAAAAAGTATATTAAAAATTAAAGAAAAATATATTTAATAGAAAGTGAAGGGAAAAATGAAGTTTTTCACTTTCTGCATTCAAGTAAAGACAAGAAACAAAAAAGAAAAAAGAAAGAAAAAACAAGGAAATCATTTGAAAATGTGAAAAGGTGAGAATACACTGAAGTAGACTAAAATCGAATGATGGAAGTAAGATAGAATTTGAAAAAATTTACACAAAAGGAAAAAATATAGTAAAAAAATTAAAGAAAAATATTTTTAATAAAAATTGAAAATAAAAATGAATCTTTTCTCTTTCTGTATTCAAGAAAAAGAATAGTGTAAAGAGAGAAAAAAAGAAAAAAAAAGAAAATTGAATAGATAGACCTGCCAATAGATTGAAATTGGGGTGAAATTACTTCGTTTTCCCCTAGAAGTCAGATTATGTAGCACTTTATAGTCCATAAAGTAAACTAGGCGGTGAGCCTTGTGTTCTTGAAGAGTGAGGTTGGCCCAGTTGGGCAGGGCTCAGTGTAACGGCTTCGTTCTTCACTAGATGGCACAGCTAGCCTACTGGGGTGGATTGTTGGGGTGCTCGTAGGTGCGTATGCGCGGGAGCAGTGAAAATGGCGTCACCCAGCTATCCAGTCTCTAGTATGGGAACTCTGTTCTCTCCTATCAGCAATCGTGCACCCGTCCTCTGTCTTCAGCTTTCGTCCACTCCCCGCTTCTTCACTGTTCGTGACCAAGCCCCAGGCAGTACCTCTCTCCCGAGTTTTGTCTCAGATGTGGCTGTTTTCCCCATCCCTTACTTCTGAAGGACTGCAGCTTTGACCTGTTCTGCCCCTCTGTGGGAGGGTCTCACTGAGCAGTGGCTGAATGCCAGCTGCACCCAGGAATGCCTGCTGGACCCTGCTGCTGCGAGTGCCCCGAGACTGGCCAAGTGCCAGCCCACCCCAGAAAAAGTTCATGAGATAGTGTAGCAGGAGCTTTTCAGGGATTATGGAAAATCACAACACACATCTGGCACCAGGCTTCACACTTAATGACCTTGTTCCAGCATGAGCAAATGTGGCCATTTTCTGGGGTCTGCTGGGACCAGGTGGCTTCAACAGTCTCCACCAAATGTCCTTCCAGCATTGGAACCACTTTTCCCCATGTGGGCTGAGAACCTCCCAGACCCCACTCTGTTCCTGGGGATTCGCCCTTCCACCAGAGCACCACCAGGTATGGAGCTGCAGAGTTGCAGCCTTTGTGATCCCCTTGTTTACAGTCTTAATGGAATTTAAACCCTCTCCTTTGTCCTTTCTCCCTTTTTAGTTTAGTCCCTGTGGCTGTTTCCAATTTTCCACCTTCTCTCCAGCTGCTTTTGGGGAGGGGTACTTTTCCCATATTCTCCCCTGCCCCAGTCTCCGTCCTCTCTCTGCCTGCAAACGTGGTTCTCTGCCTGCTGCCAGCTCCTCTCTCCCCAAGTTCACCTCCCCATGCTGCATACCTGCTGAATTCTGTGGTTCAGGTTGTGCAGATTGTTGTGCTAATCCTCCAATCAGTTTTCTAGGTGTGTAGGATGGTTTAGTGTTGGTCTGGCTGTATTTCATAGACGCAAGACACACAAAAAACTTCCATGCTGTTCCGCCATCGTGGCTCCTCCTCTATCTTTGAGAGTGAGAGGGAGAGACACATGCAGAGTGTGAGTGGGGGAGGGGTATAGACAGAGGAAGACACAGAATCAGAAGTAGGCTCCAGGCTCTGAGCTGTCAGCACAGAGCCTGATGTGGGGCTCAAACCCATGAACTGTGAGATTATCACCGCAGCTGAAGTCGGTCACTTAACTGACTGAGCCACCCAGGTGCCCCTGTAAGGGACCACTTTAACAGGCTACTTTTGGCCATCACACCTCACACACACACTTCTCCCATCTTTGGCATTTACTTATCAAAGACTTATTATCATATAGTTATGTGTAAAATATAGAATCTGTATTCTGTGTTCAAGCCTTTCACTAGCACTTTATTCAGTGAAGACTTTCTCATGTGCTTTCTAAATTTAGGATACTTAGATTGTCTTCCAGTAAATGTTTCTTTACTGAGAAACTGAGATTTTGTTCCTGCATTGAATCCACCTGTTCAACAGAGTTGGTTTATTGTATGCATATCCCTTCTCATGGGTTGTTCAGTGGTTTTTTTCATACCATATATGTGCCAAAGTTAATATGATAGAAATCACATATAGTAAAAATTAACCTCAAAGTTGTTTTAAAAATATAAATCATGTTATTTTCCATATAGTTTAGCATATATAACACTGTGGATGTCGTTTATAATTTTAAAACATTTTTCATTAATATGCATTTGTCTATGGCCAATAATTAATTTTTTTCATTGAGGATATCAATGAATACATAAACCACTGATTTGGCTACTTAACAATGTGTTTTAATTTTTTCACTGGACAGGAAACCTTTGTTCACATATTTATCTCAGAGCTGTCACAACCTACCTTCAATAGTTCAGCTATATGGCTTCACTAGCCTGAGTCATTCAATTATTAAGAAGGATGTTACATTAAATTATTTTTTCTAAGTTTTCCTGATGCCATAAAATGCAATTTATAGGTTAAATGCAAATTTGAGGTAACTCTTCTGTACTTGCTTTGCCAACCTAAGGCAAAGTGTAAGTGTCCCCCTTGTTTGATGCAAGTGAAATTGAAAGCATTGAGGCATTGTTAATCAAGTCCTTTCCCTACCCTATAGTAGCTGAGACACAACCAGAAAGAAGCAACAGAAAGATATTACTCAGTTTAGGAAATAATTCCACATTGCTAGACACTTCTACTGATCTCTGAGCTGAATATATAGGGCACTAAATTTCTGTGATATACACATGTGTATCTGTGTCAGAATGGTAACGAATTAAAAATGAATTTCTAGATAGTCCTTAGATAAATCAGGTTGGGAATAATTTAAGTTTGTAGTTTCTGCCTTTGTAATGACCTCCACTGTCTTTCATTGACTAAGTAATAAATATCTATAAAGTTTTCTGAGTCTTGGCATCATGTTTTTCTTGCAGGTAACTTTATGTATTTGTTGATCTTGGCCTAACATTAGTCCTTAATTCAGGTCTTCTAGAAATTATAGCATTACCACCTCTGACCTAACTCTGAGAAATAACCTTTTGAAACCTTAGAGGTGGAATTTCTGAATTATGTTTCCTCAAATTGATGCACCTGTACAATTCCTAATAAGTTTTACACTAGAAACCACCCTGAACAATCAAGATATTTGTCAGGTTCTGAAGTTTTCCAGCTATTACAGATGACTTGTCCCAATTTTTTCATACCTTCAATCCCAGTGACTGACCTATTCAGAAAAGACGTGATTAGCCAAGTCGCAGGATAAAATTATCCACAGTGATGGGAGATAAATCAATAAAAGGGTAATATGTATTCAATTATGGTATTGATGGAATGAACAGAAAATCATTCAGTGTTGTCTGAAGAATGTAATATATTGTAACAAGGAAAATCTCGAAAGCTTTTATCAGATATTAAGTACTTCTCAACATTTAAATAGAAGGATTTTGTGCAAGCTGCAGGAATGTGGAGGGTTTTTGCTTGAACATACTGGAGTTTTGCTGGAAAAGTAGAATATCAGGATCCTCTGGTTCCAGGTAAAAATCCTAGTACTAGAACTAAGTGGAAACTTAGTAAGAAAAGAAAAAAAGGAAATAGAGTTTTCTGCAGATTTATTATAGGCTAGACTCTTTATACATGTTAATTAATTCGTGGTCACAATACTGTGAAGTTGTTACTAGTATGTACATCTTGGGGTGAAGTGGCTTGCCCAAAGTAACATTGCTTTTAGGTAGCTGTGTAGAATTTGTACACAAGGTTTTCTGATGCTGGGTTTGGTATAAACTAGTCAGACACTAGGTAGGCATATACTCCAACCAAAAAAAATTCATTCAGGCTCAAAATTTCACAATGACAATATTAGGGATCACCTTTTAGCCTTTATATTTTAGAGAACCATTAGGGTCACAGCAAAATTGGGAGAAAGTACAGAGATTTCCCATATATCTCAAACCCTTTCGGTGCTGTCCCTATACAGCCTTTCTCCCACTGATGGCAACCATGGCAACCACTGATCTTTTATTCCATAGTTTTGCCTTTTCCAAAATACCATATAGTTGGAATCCTACCGTATATATAGCCTTTTCATATTGGATTCTTTCACTTATTCATATGCATTCAAGGTTCCTTCATGTCTTTTCTTGGCTTGATAGCTCATTTCTTTTTAACACTGAATAGTATTCTATATCTGGATATACCACAATTTATTTAAGCATTCACCTATTGAAGAGCATCTTGGTTGCTTCCAAGTCTGGGCAGTTATAAAGAAAGCTACTAGAAACATCCATGTGCAGGTTTTTATGTGGAAATAAGTTTTCAACTCCTTTGAGTATGAAATAAGGAACATAATTGCTGGATATTATAATTAGTATATATTTACTTTTTTGTGTGTTTTTAAAAAATGTTTATTTTGAGAGGGAGAGAGGGTGTGAGTGGGGGAGGGACAGAGAGAGAGAGAGAAAGAGAGGGAATCCAAGCAGGACCTGCACTGTCAGCACATAACCCAACAGAAGGCTCAGTCTCATGAACTGTGAGATCATAACCTGAGCCAAAGTCAAGAGTCAGATGCTTAACTGACTGAACCACCTAGGCACCCCAGTATATGTTTAGTTTTGTAAAAAACTGCCAAACTGTCTTACAAAGTGGCTGTACCATTTTTCATTCCTACCAGCAATGCATGGGAGTTCCTGTTATTCCAAAGCCTTGCCAATAGTTGATGTTGTCAGTAATCAGGATTTTGGCCATTGTAATAGGTGTGTAGTGATATTTCACTGTTGCTTTAATTTGCGTTTCTGTGATGACATATGAAGTATATACTTACTTGCCATTGTACATCTTCTTTGGTGAGTTGCATGTTAAGGTCTTTGACCTCCTCTTTTAAGTAATCTCTACATCCAATATGGGGCTCGAACTAACAGTCCCAAGATCAAGTGTCCCATGTTCTACCAACAGAACCAGCCAGGCACCCCAACATCTTTGATGCTTATTTTATTGGGTTGTTTTCTTACTGTTGAGTTTCCAGAGTATTTTGTATATTTTGGATAACAGATCTCTATCAGATTTTTCTTCTGCAAATATTTGCTCCCAGTTTGTGACTTCTCATTCTTTTGACCTTGGCTTTCACAGAGCTAAAGGCTTTAGTTTTAATGAAACCCAACTTATCAATTATTTCTTTCATGGATCATGCTTTGGTGTTGTATCTAAAAAGTCATTGTCACACTGGACCAGATGGACTTAACATGTATATTCAGAACATTTCATCCTAAAGCAGCAGAATATGCATTCTTCTCCAGTGCACATGGAACGTTCTCCAGAATAGACCACATACTGGGACACAAATCACCCCTCAGCAAGTATAAAAAGATCGAGATCATACCATGCATATTTTCAGACCACAAAGCTATCAAACTCAAAATCAACCACAAGAAAAAAAAAAGTTGGAAAGGTAACAAATACTTGGAGACTGAAGAACATCCTACTAAAGAATGAATGGGCTAACCAACAAGTTAAAGAGGAAATTAAAAAGTACATGGAAGCCAACGAAAATGATAACACCACAGCCCAAAGCCTCAGATGCAGCAAAAGCAGTCATAAGAGGAATGTATTTAGCAATCCAGGCCTTCCTAAAGAAGGAAGAAAGATCTCAGATACACAACCTAATCTTACACCTTAAAGAGCTGGAAAAAGAACAGCAAATAAAACCCAAAACTAACAGAAGACAGGAAATAATGAAGATTAGAGCAGAAATTAATGCTATTGAAACGAAAAAAAACAGTAGACCAGTGAAACCAGAAGCTGATTCTTTGAAAGAATTACAAAATTGATAAGCCACTGGCCAGTTTGATCAAAAAGAAAAAGGAAGGGACCCAAATAAATAAAATCAAGAATGAGAGAGGAGAGATCACCACCAACAACAGCAGAGATAAAAACAATAATAAGAGAATACTATGAGAAATTATACGCCAATGAAATGGGCAATCTGGAAGAAATAGACAAATTCCTAGAAACAAATACACTACCAAAACTGAAACAGGAAGAAATAGAAAATTTGAAGAGACCCATGACCAGTAAAGAAACCGAAATTGTAATAAAAAAATCTGCCAAAAAACAAGAGTCCATGGCCAGATGGCTTTCCAGGGAAATTCTACTGAACGTTTAAGGAAGAGTTAACACCTATTCTCTTGAAGCTCTTCCAAAAGATAGAAATGGAAGGAAACCTTCCAAACTCTCTCTGTGAAGCCAGCATTACCTTCATTCCAAAACCAGAGACCCCACTGAAAATGAGAACTATAGACCAATTTCCCTGATGACTGTGGATGCAAAAATCCTCAACAAGATATTAGCCAACTGGATCCAACAATACATTAAAAAAATTATTCACCACGACCAAGTGGGACTTATACCTGGGATGCAGGGCTGGTTCAATATCTGCAAAACAATCAATGTGATTCATCACATCAGTAAAAGAAAGGACAAGAACCATAAGATCCTCTCAATAGATGCAGAGAAAGCATTTGACAAAATACAGCATCCTTTCTTGATAAAAACCCTCAAGAAAGTTGGGATAGAAGGATCATACCTGGAGATCACAAAAGCCATATATCAAAGATCCCATGCTGATATCATCCTCAATGGGGCAAAACTGAGAGTTTTCCCCCTGAGGTCTGGAACAAGACAGGGATGTTCACTCTCACCACTGTTATTCAACATAGTATTGGAAGTCTTAGCCTCAGCCATCAGACAACACAAAGAAATAAAAGGCAACCGATGGAATGGGAGAAGATATTTACAAATGACATATCAGATAAAGGGTTAGTATCCCAAGTCTATAAAGAACTTATCAAACTCAACACCCCAAAAACAAATAATCCAGTGGAGAAATGGGCAAAAGACATGAATAGACACTTCTCCAAAGAAGACATCCAGATGGCCAACCAACACATGAAAAATGCTCAGCATCACTCATCATCAGGGAAATACAAATCAAAACCACAATGAGATACCACCTTGCACCTGTCAGAATGGCTAACATTAACAACTCAGGGAACAACAGATGTTGGCGAGGATGCAGAGAACAAGGATCTCTTTTGCACTGTTGGTGGGAATGCAAGCTGGTGCAGCTACTCTGGAAAACAGTATGGAGGTTCCTCAAAAAACTAAAAACAGAACAACCTGTGACCCAGCAATTGCACTACTAGGCATTTATCCAAGGGATACAGGTGTGCTGTTTCGAAGGGACACATGCACCCCCATGTTTATGGCAGCACTATCAACAATAGCCAAAGTATGGAAAGAGCCCAAATGTCCATCGATGGATGAATGGATAAAGAAGATGTGGTATATATATACACAATGGGGTATTACTGGGCAATCAAAAAGAATGAAATCTTGCCATTTGCAACTATGTGGATGAAACTGAAGGGTATTACGCTAAGTGAAATTAGTCAGAGAAAGACAAAAATCATATGACTTCACTTATCTGAGGACTTTAATAGACAAAACAGGTGAACACAAGGGAAGGGAAGCAAAAATAATATAAAAACAGGGAGGGGGACAAAACCTAAGAGACTTAAATATGGAGAAGAAACAGGGTTACTGGAGGGGTTGTGGGAGGGGGGATGGGCTAAATGGGTAAAGAATCTACTCTTGAAATCACTGTTGCACTATATGCTAACTAACTAACTTGGATATAAATTAAAAAAATAAATATTAAAAAACAAAAATAAGTCATTGTCATACCCAAGAACATCTAAGATTTTTTGTTATTTTCTAGTGTTTTTTTTGTTATACCTTTAGGTTTATGATCCATTGTGAGTTAATTTTTATGAAAGGTGTAAAGTGTATCTAGCTTTGTTTCTTTTTGCATGTGGATGTCCACTTGTTCTAGCACCATTTATTGAAGAGATTGTCTTTGCTCCATTGTGTTGTCTTTGCTTTTTTGTGGAAGAACAGCTGACTATTTGTGGACTCTTTTTTGTTCCAGTTTTCTATTTGTCTATTCTTTTCCCAGTGCTTTACTGTCTTGAATAATATAGCTTTCTAGTATATCTTGATGTTGAGTGTGTTCATGTCTGTTGCTTTTTTTTGTTTTTCAATATTGTTTTGGCTCTGCTGGGTCTTTTTCTCCTTATAAACTGGCATATAGGAAAACAATTAAAGATTGGGGATTCACATTGTGTCTTGCAACTGTTCTATAATTGCTTATTATTTCTAGGAGTATTTTTGTTAATTCTTTTAGATTTTCACATGTACAATCATGTCATGAAAACAAGAGCAAATTTATTTATTCCTTCCAAATCTGTATGTTTTTTACTTATTATTATTATTATTATTATTATTATTATTATTATTATTTTGGTCAATGCATTTTCAAGAACTTCCAGTACAACATTGAAAAAGAATGTTGAGATAGATTATCCTTGCCTTGTACCTGATCCTAGTGGGAGAGCTTTCGTTTCTCACCATAAACTTTTGTGTTAGCTGTAGGTTTTTGTAAACATTCTTTACCAAGTCAAGGAAGATCCCATCCCTTCCCCCCATTTTAACTTATTGAGGGTCTTACAGTAATGCTGTCTCATAGAATGAGTTAGGAGTATCCATCTGTTTCTATCCTCTGAAAGAGATTGTAGAAATTTAGTATAATTTCTTACTTAAATGTTTGTAGAATTATTCACTGGGGAACCCATGGGGACCTTGTGCTTTCTGTTTTGGAAAGTAATTAATTATTAATTCCATTTCCTTTATAGATGTCAGCATATTTAGATGATATGTTTCTTCTTGTATGAGTTTTGGCAGATTATGTCTTTCAAGAAATTGTTCTATTTCATCTAGGTTACCTAATTCTTGAAAATAGGGTTTTTCATAGTATTCCTTTATTTTCTTTCAATATCCATGAGATCTAGTTACATCACTGCTTTCATTTCTGATATTAGTAATTTGTGTCCTCTGTCTTTTTTTCTTAGTTTGCCTGGCTTCAGGCTTACCAAGTTTTATTGGTCTTTTGAAAGAACCAGATTTTAGTTTCATTGATTTTTTTTTCTATGATTTTCTGTTTTAAATTTCATTGATTTCTGCTCTAATTCTTATTATTTCTCTTCTTCTGCTTAGTTTTAATTTAATTTTCTCTCCTTCCAGTTTTCTAAGATTTAAACCTATACTATTGATGTTAGATCTTTCTTCTTTTCTAATATACACACTCAGTACTATAAATTTCCTTTTAAGCAATGCTTTTGCTGCATCACACAAATTTTGATAAATTGTGTTTTGTTTTTATTTAGTTCAAACTATTTCAAAATTTTTCTTCAGATTTATTCCTTGGCTATACATTTTTAAGAAATATGTTGTTTAGTGTGTACATATTTGGGTATTTTCCAATTAACTTTCTGTTACTGATTTCTAGTTTAATTCCATTGTGGTCTGACAGTAAACATTGTATGATTTCTAGTTTTTCTAGTTTTTTAAGTTTGTTTAGCCATTCAGGGATCATTTTTAATCCTAGAAAAAGACACTCTGTTATGTCTTTATAATGTTCTAGGCCACAGTCATCTGGTCTATAACTTTATAGTTTAGAAGGTTATGTTACTGCTTGGATTCTTTTTCACATATTTATAACAACCCTTAACTCTTCTTTAGAGAAAAATCTTAGCCTTTCCTTCAAATACTATTTGTTAATATCTAAGACAAAGTTTATAAAGGACCTTCATCTGAGTAGAGTAAAAATTAAAACCTTCTTGGGGTGCCTGGGTGGCTCAGTCAGTTAAGCGTCCGACTTCGGCTCAGGTCATGATCTCACAGTTTGTGGGTTCAAGCCCCGCATCAGGCTCTGTGCTGGCTGCTTAGAGCCTGGAGCCTGCTTCAAATTCTGTGTCTCCCTCTCTCTCTGCTCCTCCCCCGCTCATGCTCTCTCTCTCTCCTTCAAAAATAAATAAAAACATTAAAAAAAAATTAAAAAAAAAAAAACCTTCTAAAACACTTTCTTGGGGGTCATAACTTTTACCACTTCAGGCCTATTTAGATAATGTCCAGTTCAATTAACAGAATAAAATAGATTTAATAAGCCCAAATTTGGTTTGTACACTATACAGCTTCTATCACAATTTCAGGTGAGACTGGTGGTATTTTAAAATGGTTAGAAAATGGACATTCTGATTATTTATTTATTTTGATTCTTGAGGATTTATGCCTATCAGTCAAATCTAAAGTGTATTACTCTTGACTTATATACAATAATTTTTATTGAATTAGGAGTTGATACTACATCCTGGACTTTTAACAAATCTTGGTAAGGGGCACCTCTGTGGCTCAGTTAGTTAAGCATCCAATTTCAGCTCAGGTCATGATCTCACAATTCATGAGTTCAAGCTCCGTGTCAGGCTCTGTCCTGACAGCTTGCAGCCAGGAGTCTGCTTTGGATTCCATGTCTCCCTCTCTGTCTGCACCTTCCCCACTTGCTCTCTTTCTCTCTCTTTCAAAACTAAATAAACATTTACAAAAATTAAAAAAAAAGTTCCTAAAAGTAATGGCCAAAACTGACTACTGCTACTTGGTTTTTTAAATTAATGAAAGAGGTAGTCCTATTGTTCAAGATGGTTAAAAACCTATACACTTAAGTTATGTTAGAATTCAGAACTAGGATTAACTTTCTTGATAAAATTATATTCCTTTTCTTAATGATAATTGGGCAGTCTTCAATGTTTCGTGTTTCCTTCTGCTTTAAATGGTCCAGAAGCTCAGAATCATTTACACTATACATTGCTAGCACCGTCACTCTTCGTTACTCCTTTCTGTGTTCCAGATTTACAACTTTGATCATGTACTCTTTTACTTTTGGTTCATTGTTTTTAAGTTACTAAGATTCTTCCCTACTCTATTCAGAGATAAAATACTTTGCCAACGTGAAGGTCAAGGAAGCCATTAACTGTAATATTGGGAGTGTCCACATTAATGATAAATGTTTGCTGGGGAAAAGAGGGAAGGAAGGTACAGACAAAACAGAAATCGTGTGAAGCTATAGTAGGATTTAAGTTCTTCAAATGTTGTGTCAAGCTTCAGAAGAGTTAATTTTTCTAACACATATTTGAGGGAGTAAATACACCTAAAAATGTGATAAAAACAAAGAATTAGACACTCAGTATTCTTGATGATGTAAAACAGTTGAGGACAAAATAAAATTTTATTTGCCTTGCTGGGAACATAACTTCCTTCCTCATTCTACTAGTTTAGAGCCTTGTCAGAAAAAAATGTAGTATATTGGCTCTTTAGAATTTTCATTTAAATCTATGAATTTTGGGGGCAACTGGATGGCTCAGTCGGTTGTGTCCGACTCTTGGTTTTGGCTCAGGTCATGATCTCACTGTTCACGAGGACAAGCCCTGGATCGGGCTCTGCGCCGACTGCACAGAGCCTGCTTGGGATTCTCTCTCTCCCTCTCTGGCTCGCTCTCTCTCTCTCTCTCAGAATAAATAAATAAACTAAAAAAAATAAATCTGTGATTTTTGTTTCTATTTTTTCCTCCCTTTTCTAAATGAAATGTGATTTTGTTGAAAGGGTGTGGATTTTGGAGTCACATGTTTCTTAATTTGAATTCTGGTTCTTTATTCTGAGAATATTGAGAATATTGTGATCCCGTAAATGAGTATAATAATACATGTATTATACCTGTGTGTGATAATATTGTATATAAAACATTTAACTTGGAGCCTGACAAATAATATACTCTCACAAGTATTAGGGATAAACAACATAAAGAGTATTCCATAAAATGGGGCTTCCTAAACCCTTTGATAACTGACTTACATTTAACTCTGGAGTCTATTTCCTAATAAATATATAGATTCTAAATAACACATTGAAAGTAGTAATAGCTATTTTTTGAATGCTTGATGCCAATGTTGCCTCAGGTAAACTATTATATATGTATAATAGTTTAATGTATATAATAGTTTATATATGCATATATAATTCTTCTTGTACTTCCACAATAATTTTGTGGAAAAGAAATGTTATCCCAGTTTTACTTATGTGAAAACTAATATTTGATAAGTGTTAAGACATATTGATATAGCAACTCTGATAACCTGTACTCTGTAAGTTGGTAGAACCTTTCTGGGAAGTAATTTATCAATATCTGTAAATAATGTTTTTTATCTATTTTAAAAAATGTTAGCGGCATCTGGGTGGCTCAGTCGGTTGAGCCTCCAGCTTCAGCTTAGGTTATGATCTCACAGTTTGTGGGTTCGAGCCCCATGTCGGGCTGTGTGCTGACAGGTCAGAGCCTGGAGCCTGCTTCGGATTCTGTGTCCCCCTCTCTCTCTGCCCCTCCCCTGCTCACAGTCTGTCTCTCTCCCTAAAAAATAAACATTAAAAAAATTTAATAAAAAATGTTTATTATTGAAATATAGTCATTATACAATATTATATTAGTCAACATACAATATTATGTGCATTATATTATATACACAACATAGTGATTCAACAGTTCTATACATTATGCAGTGCGGACCACAAGAAGTGTAGTTACCATCTGTCACCATACAACATTATTACAATATGATTAACTATATTCCCTATGCTGCACTTTTCATCTATGTGACTTATTTTACAACTGGAAGTTTGTACCTCTTAATCCCTTTCACCTGTTTCTCACATTCCCCCCCCCCCCCCCCCGCCCGCCGCTGGTCCACTTTGGAAGCCATCGATTTGTTCCCTATATTTATTCATCTGTTTCTTTTTGCCTGTTTGCTTGCTTGTTTTAAATTATACATGTAAGTAAAATCATATGGTATTTGTCCTTCTCTGACTTATTTCACTTAGCATAATGTTCTCTAGGTCCACGCATGTTGGTGCAAATGGCAAGATCTCATCATTTTTATGGCTGAGTAATATTCAGTTGTGTATATGTATACCACATCTTTATCCGTTTCATCTATTGAAGGACACTGAGGTTGCTTCCATTTATTGTCTATTGTAAATAATGCTTCAGAGAACATAGGGGCTTATATATCTCTTTGAATTAGTGTTTTTGTTTTATTTGGCTAGGGTTAGGGTTAGGGTAGAACTAATAAATCATATGATATTTCTATTTTTAATTTATCGAGGAACCTCCATACTGTTTTCCATAGTGGTTGCACCAATTCACATTCTAACTGACAGCATATGAGGTTTCCCTTTTCTCCATATCCTTGCCAACACTTGTTATTTCTTATCTTTTTAATAATAACCATTCTGACTGGTAGGGGGTCTCATCTCATGGTTTTGACTTGCATTTCACTGATGATTAGTGAAGGTGAGAATCTTGAGGAAACATGTCTATAAAATATGTCGCTAAGACTGGTGTACAGAAGATCACTTCCTATGTTTTCTTTCAGAGTTTTATTGTTTTAGGTCTCACATTTAGGTCTTTAATCCATTTTGGTTTATTTTTTGTGTCTGATGTAAGATAGTGGTTCAGGCTCATTCTTTTGCATGTAGTTGTACAGTTTTTCCCAACAACCGTTTATTGAGGAGACTGCCTTTTCCTCATTGTATATTCTTGCCTCCTTTGTCAGGTATTAATTGACCATATAGAAGCATAGGTTTATTTATGCACTGCACTCTGTATTCTGTTCTACGGATCTATGTGTCTGTTTTTGTGCCAGTACCAAACTGCTTTGATTACTGTAGCATTGTGTTGTGTTTTGAAATCTGGGATTATGATACCTCCAGCTTTGTTCTTTGTCAAGATTGCTTTGGCTACTGAGTGCTTTTATGATTCCATACAAATTTAGGATTATTTGTTCTAGTTCTGTGAAAAACAGTGTTGATATTTTGATAAGGATTGTATTGAAACTGTAGATTAGTAACTTTGGGTAGCCTAAATATTTTAACAATATTAATTTTTCTGTGTCATGAGCATGGTATATGATTTCATTTGTTTGTGTTGTTTTCACTTTCTTTCATCAGTGTCATGCAGTTTTCAGGTTATAGATCTTTCACTTCCTTGGTTAAATTTATTCCTAGGTATTTTATTCTTTTTGCTTAATTTTAAATGGGATTATTTTCTTAATTTCTTCTTCTGCTACTTTATTATTAATGTATAAAAATACAACATATCTCTCTATTATTTTGTATCCTGCAACTTTAATGAATTCATTTATTAGTTCTAATAATTTTTTGGTAGAGTATTAGGGTTCTCTCTATATATTAATATGTCATCTGCAAATAGTGACAGTTTTACTTCTTTAAATTTGAATGCTTTTCATTAGTTTTTCTTGTCTCTTTGCTACAGCTAAGATTTATATTACTATTTTGAATAAAAGTGGTAAGAGTGGACATCCTTGTCTTGTTCCTGATATTAAAGGAAAAGCTTTCATTTGTTCACCATTGAGTAATATGTTAGCTATTGGTTTGTCATGTATGGCGTTTTTATGTTGAGTTATGTTCCTTCTAAACCGACTTTGTTGAGAGTTTTTAATCATGAACTGATTTGGGGTTTTTTCTATTGTTTTTTTTTCTGCGTCTGTTGAGATGATCATATGGTTTTTATCTTTCATTTTGTTAATGTCATGTGTCACATTGATTTGTAGATATTAAACCAATATATGTAAAGACTTTATTTTTATTATTTTTTAATGTTTATTTTTGAGAGACAGAGACAGAGCATGCATGGGGGAAGGGCAGAGAGAGAGGGAGACACAGAATCTGAAGTAGGCTCCAGGCTCTCAGCTGTCAGCACAGAGCCCGATGTGGGGCTCGAACTCACAATCGGCAAGATTATGACTTGATCTGAAGTCGGAAGTTCAGCCAGCTGAGCCACCCAGGCGCCCCATGTAAAGAACTTTAAATACTAAATACATTTGCAATCTATAGTTAATTATTTCTAAAAATAAGACTTAAAGAAAATCACCAGATAATAAAGACGAACAAAGGCTACAAAGATGGGTGTTAAGGATGTTTATGATTAGTTACATAATACCAACTAGAAAATATACTCCAGGAGGACAAGAATTGTTTGTTTTGTACAACTGCATCTCAGTGCCTAGACCAGTGCTGAGAACAAAGTAGGTACTCAATATGTGTTTATGGAAATCATAAATACATAGCTAACATATAGTGGGAAAATTTTAAAAACACAAATTTTTCAGTAATAGATTTGTTGTGTAATATGAGTACAAGGATAAATTGTAAATTCATTCAGTTCTAAATTTTTAAAAATGGGGCTTTTGCTTTTTTTAGTGGCTGAGAAAGATAGACTATCTATCTATCTAGGCTGACTCTACCAACGATAACAACTTGAATCCCTGGACCTAAAAAGCAATACACCAAAAAGTCACAATGCACATCCCTGGGTTTGGAGATTCAGGTTATTTTAATTTTACTTTTGTAATTTAAAAATGTTTCTCAAAAAAAACCCATTTATTTTCATAAAGAAAGAAAGGTAAAAACACAAGCACCCTTGTGTTTATTTTTAGAAAGAATCCATTTGGGCTGCTACCTGTACTTTTTGTTAGGTTCCTGGCCACAAAAGAGTGCCCTAAGAATGCAAGTCAGAGCTGCTGTGCCCCACTGATTCAGTACAGCTCAGTTATTTGCAGAAATACTCAATTTTTCGTTATAACTCTTAATTTTTAGTTCTTGTTTTCTCTGTTCCTGGTCTAAAATCTTATATAATAATTTGAGTTCTCCAACTTTTGTCTTAACTCCCCTCCATCACTGGAAAGCAAACTGATGCTACTTCCTTGATTCTGAGCTTATATCTATTTATATTTGGTGTTTACTTCTCTTTTCTCTTTGAAAGTGGATTTCCGGACACATAGCATTAAGTGTTGCATTGCTCTTCAGTTCTTTGTCCTAGTATAAGTCTCTTCCAGTAGAATAGCTCTTTGCTGCCACCTTCTGGTTTTTGTCTGCTAAAGCCAGGCAGCAGGTCAAAGGTGACTGTTTCAATCTGGGCTCTTCTCAGCATCTGAGAATGCTCCGCCTTTTCTTTGACTTCTTTGAAGCTCTTCAAAGTGATCTTTTGATATATTTTATTCTCCAAAACCAGAATTGACTTATTTTTTATGGAGGCTTTATGTCCCCAAAGCCTATATTTTTTTACCTTTTTTTTTTTTTTTTTTTTTTTTTTTTTTTACAGAGAAAGCTTGTTGACCTCTAAAGAATACAAGAATAGCAAATATAGGGAGCATCCACAGCCTTTAGGGATAAGTACCCAAAGAGCGTGAAAGAGGCTACCTTCCTCCAAAGCAGAGTAAGGTCTTACTGGAGAGAGCGTGGCTGTGTCTCAGTCGATGACCTTAAGCAGCTATCTGCCAGGTGCCAGAGAATTTGATGAAGGTTAAATGGAGTTTGAATGGAGTTTCTGGGTAGAGAACCTGGAGGGTAGGCACCATTGGTTTTCCACACACCAGCTGGCAGCAATTCTACAGGAAGAAGGAGGAAACCATTGGAAACAGAACAAGGTTGTCAAGGGCCTTGCTGCAGCCTCGTAAGCCCCACCATTGCCCTCTATTGATAAAGCCTCACTTGAAGCCAGCTGGCAGAAGAAAATAGTTTACATATCCAGCCCTAGTATCTCAAATTAGTTAAGAGAGTGGATTTAAAGCTAAGAGGCAATGATTAGATAAATGGCACAAATATACAGTCCACATGCAAACTTCTCTAATACAGTTGGTTTCTATATGTAACTGAGCACCATGTCTTCCATTTATCTCATAACTCTAGAGTCTCTTTTAATCTTTAGAGTCTCCTACATTAAAAGAAAATTGCCTTTTATTGCATTAACATTTGTTGAAGAGTCTAAGCCATTTACTTTCCAGAACATCTCTCACAATGGGTTTATTTTTTTGTTCTCATTGTTAAATTCAGGTTAAACACTTTTGGCAGGACTATTACATAGTTATCATATTGTGTCAATGAAACATCACAAAGCACATGGTGCAAGTTTGTCTCATTATTAGTGATAGTAAGTTTGGTCATTTGGTTAAAGTTATGACTAATACATTTATTTATTCTCCTGTTGTAGTATTGACCCAATTGAGTGATATGTTAAGAACATGAAATTATCTTTGTTTCCAAAAAAATTTTTTTATCCAAATTTAGCATCCACTGGTAAGTCTTGGTTGAATCCATTTTTGTCAGAGGTGTGAAATGGTGAATTTTCTGAACTTCCATTCCTTTTACAATCCATCGACAATTAGAACTGAAAAGTTTGGCACAGGCTGGGTTGCAGGCCATCCTCCTGAAAATGGTTTCTTCTTTCAGTTCTTATTCAGGCACTTACCTCTGCATTTCCTACCACTGCCCCTATTTCCTTTAAGTCTCAGGGAAACACCTTGTCGGCCTGGTTTCACTCTCCATCCTTCACATGCTGTTCATGAGTAAGAATCTGTGTGATTATGATATTTTAATGGATCTGGAGTTTCTCATTATATGAAGAGATTTTTTTTAAAACCTATTTTTGAGTTTGAAAGAACCTAAAACTTTGATAGCTTGATTACCCAACCTAGGGACCAAAAGTACTTTGTTTGTTATTTGTTAATTCATTTGTTCAATAAGTTATTTAGATGTTTTTACAGCTACTATAACTCTTTGTCATTCTCCATCCTCTCTTCTTAAACATTTTCAATGATAGTTTAATAAGTACTTTACTAAGACCATAGTCTATCTCTTGTGTTAAATCTACAGTAATATGGATTCATTTTCCCAATACTGTTCTCAGTAGCTACGTAATCCATACTGCATAATTAAAAGGCAGCATCTCTGGTGTTGTGTGGTAATGTCAATTACAACTATGAAGAGTTTAAATCTATCCAAGTAACAGAAAAAAAAATGTTTTTCTACACATTTTTTGCCTACTAAATTCCAAAGAATGATTTTTTTTTTTTTTTAAGAAAAAAGAAAAAAAATATTCTGGCCAAATGGAGAATCTGATTACATTTTACAAACTTCAGACTATCAATTTTCAAAATTGAATGTGTTCCTTCTGGAAGATGTTATTAAAAGCAAACTGATAGTTTTTAAAAAGAGGAATTGAAGACTGTTTAGTCTCTCCTTTTTGATTACTTTCATCTTTTAGTTCAGGATTATAAAGTAACCTGAACTGAACTGAAATTCTTTTTCTTGGTCTTGTATCACTTATTTTGTTTCAAATAACATCGGATTTTTTGGTTGTATGTTTGGTTGGTTGGCTGTTGTTTTTTTATAATACTCAATTTTTAATAAATATCTTATTCTTTATTATAATGTAAGTAAAATGTTGCTTGTGTTATCAGTTGTCTTCAATAATATTTTCTGATATTCTATAAATAAAACCTTTTTTAAATTTGATAATATATAGGGTAGAGAAGAATTCTTGAAAAGACTTATTCGAAGTGAAGTGACTAATGGAATGATGATTCAGGTAATCCTAATTCGGTTTCAATATTTTATTATTCCTTTAATTTTCATTGTACTTAGCATTTTAAATTTGCCTGTAATGAGGCATCTTTTCCCTACTTGGTTTGCAAGCCAGCAGTTTTCTCTCCTTAGCTGATGACAGTTGCCCTCTGTGTACGACTAGCAGAGCCTGATCATGCATAAAGAAACTGACCTCCCATACACATATCTCATTTTGTGGCTTAATGGGAATTTCTGCCAGTCTAGTAAAAGACTGGCAGTGAGATCTTATTCCTAAGTGTTTCCTTAGTTTGCTTTGTGATGATGTTATGTTTTCTTTACTTTTAGTGTCTTTCAATTGAATTTCTGTATTTAACACTGAAAAAACATATGTTATTTCTATATAAAGATTTTGAAATCAAATTAATATAGCTAGCAAAGTCAATTTAAAATGTCTTTATCTTCGTCTACCACCTGCATATCCTTTGGAACCCAGGTTGTCTGTTTTGATCTTTGACATGTTTCTAGAATGGCTCCTCTTCAGAAATGCATGAATACTTGAAGTTCTAAAAATAAAATCAAGAGGCAAAACAGTCCAAAACAGTGTTATTGTATACACTTATTTGAGATTATCTGCACCTCTGGTCTTCTTTGAAATGAACACAAATTTTGTGATTTCTTCTGTTAGGAAATTTGGCATTTTCAAACATATAAAAGCAGTGTTTCTCTGCTTCTCTATGCTGAAAATGCCAAATTTCCTGATTTATTTTTCTTTCTATGTATATGTATGTTCAATAATTCCATAATTTTCTAGCCCTTTGAGCTTAGTATTTTGTCATTAACTTCTTGTCCATTGGTTTTACTGGGTTTTAGTTTGCCAGAATTACATATATTTCAATATTTGTTGTTAGTGTGCTTTTTAACCTTATTATCTTCCAATACTTACATAAGAATGTTGGATTTTTATTATCTATATTAAGTGTCTCTCATTTTTGAATAATAACTACATTGTTTAAATATGGTATATTCATACCTATTTTTTGTGGTGGCATAATTTTTTTTAATTTTCAAATAACAAATATTATTGCCTGACACAAGACCTGAGACTCAATCAATGTTTACTTTTTTTAAGTTTTTAATTCCAGTTAGCAGGCAGTGTTGTATTAGTTTCAGGTGTGCAATATAGTGACTCAACAATTCCATACATCACCTGGTGCTCATCACAACAAGTGCACTCCTTATCCCATGTTTAGGTGATTGATAACTTAATGAATTCTTTAAAATTTTTGCTGGCAGAAAAAACTGTATTCCATTCAAGAAGAACAGATCCTTGAGAGACAGGATTTTATGGAAAAGAAAGCAATGTACACCCTAGCTCTGGCGGAACTAGAGACACCGCTGCTTGAACTAGAAGAAGACGCCGCAAAAATCAGAACTGCCCACAAAGAGCATGCTGACGTAAGCACTTACAATTAATCCAGAAGCTAATTTCCAGGAGTGTTGAGGTCGATAAATCGTATATGTGATCTTACATTATTATTTGGAATATTATGATTTCACATAGGAAGACATAAAAGCATGAACAAAATGAGTATTTTATGACTACACAGCTGATCTATAGTGGAACCAAATGGCAAGACTATTGATGCTATTACCTGGGCCCCCATACTCTATCTTAGAGTGTACCTAGGAAAAGCAGTTTTCAAACAGATGAGTAGTGATTTTTCTTTTGTGATTGCCCACTATGTTAAATTTAATTCAGAGTCTTCACTGCCTGTTAATAAAATGCTGAAGCTATGTTTACTCAAATATAAAATCTAATGCATCTTGACATTTTTATGGTAAGTTTTTGATGTATGTGGAAGAAGTTGAGACACATAGGATGAAAAATAAAGCAAATGTCGATAAAATATTTTCAAAACAACAAGTTTATGGCAGTTACTGATACTACTAGCCCTTCCCAAAGAAAAATTTAGTAGAAAAATATGTATGCATCCTGTCATTAGTCTTTTGGAGAAGTAGAGGGTGTGGCGAGAGTTATATATTCTTGTCCTTAGGTGCAGGGAGGACAGACATACATTCGTTTGGGCCATTTTAGCAACAGAATTTTTTTCTTTGCAAATGATGATGTAATTTAATAATTTATTAAAGTGGCCTTTAATAATTTTCAATTTTTTTAATTAAAAAAAACTTTATGATTTATAAAATGTTCCCATTTTGAAAGTTTATTTCGATCTTCAAAGCCTCCCTGTGAAATAGCCAAGACAGAGCTTACCTGTGTTGTGGACTTGAGAAAACTAGGGCCTAAATGCACGAAGCAGCTCGTACAAGGCCATAAAACATGGCAACAACAAATTCTGAGTATACTACTATATTCAGGGCTCTTAATTGCTTATCCTAGAGCTCATGTAATGAATATATAACCAGTACTAACACCTAGTGAGATAAATGATTTTAATAATGGCTCCTCCTTACATTAGTGATGGAAATTTATTAATTGCTTCAAAAGCCTCAGTATAATCATCTGAGCATAATTAATTCCTAAAAAGATTAATGACTTTTATTCCCCCTTATTTTATAATAGCCATTGTTTTTTTTCCTCATCTTATAGTTCAGTAATCATTTTTGTTTTTATTATATTTTAATAGTTTATAAACTATAAGAACTATGAATTTAACACAGACCCTTGGAAATAGCAAGTTTTTATGCACTTTTGGCAATGATCGCTGATAATTGGTATTTGGAGTTTTAATTTTGGTTAAAATTTTCAAATATGGTGAAAACTTATAATTTCTATGTGAGTTTATTAGTTTTTGTTATTTAGCTAAAATTTATTAGATTTTTGGTTTTACCTGCTAATTCAAGTGGAATATTGGGATGTGGATATCATAGTATATTTTTGTTATTCGTGTGTGGTGGTCCTTTCCCTTTCTACCAAAATACATATTGTTACTATTAAAATGGTCATTTGGGAACTACTTGGTCTAAACCAGGGTAGTTGGATTGTAACTGCTGCATATCTTAATTTCTGAATGTCTTCTAGACATTAAATGATATAATTGAGAAAAGACAACATGTTAAAAGAAATGTGGAAAGAACAAAGAAAAATTTGAGAAAAAAGGGGAAGAAAACTCGTGATGCAATAATAGAAACTGAGGTAAGAAATTTAATACCAAAACAATTTATGAATTTCCAACCTCTTTATGTCAATGAAAACTATTCAAGCAAATTTATTTTAGGTGGATACCTCTCATTTCTAATTGGTTGCACTAAGTTTCTATACTCATACACACACACTCAACACATGCACACACAGAGTGTATCTTCATTTTTTTCTTTTATAGTGTTTTTCCCACTGTACTAGTGCACCCTCCTGTTAACCTTTCCTACAAAGTAGAGGTAGGGATTTCTGTATCGTACCAGATAGTACCATGTTTCTAGAGATGAGACCAATCTACGGACTGAAACATTTGTTAATATCCGACAACTCAATGTTACCCTCACGCCATTGTAAAGGCAGCATGGTCATATATCAAAAGGCTTCAGGGCTTTTTCCAAATTAGAAATATTTGCTCCCTGGGCACCTGGGTGGTTCAGTTGGTTATGCATCTGATTTCGGCTCAGGTCTTGATCTTGCAGTTAGTGAGTTCGAGCCCCGCATCAGGCTCTGTGCTGACAGCTTGCTCAGAGCCTGAAGTCTGCTCTGGATTCTGTCTCCCTCTCGCTCTGCCCCTATCCTGCTCACACTCTCTCTGTCTCTCTCAAAAATAAATAAGCATTAAAAAAAAATTAAAGAAATATTTGCTCCCTGAAAATCCTCATCTCCAGTATTCTGTCTTTATAAAATCACTGGATATGGGGAAGTGGAGATAGTCCACTATCTTCAACTTGCTATCCTCTGAATATATTTTAAAGGTAGCACCAATTGGATTTGTTGGTGGACAGCATGTTGGCTATTAGATAGAGTGTAATCATATCTTTTTAAAAAAAATTTTGTAACGTTTATTCATTTTTGAGAGAGACAGAACGAGAGCAGGGAGGGACAGAGAGAGAAGGAGACGCAGAATCTGAAGCAGGTTCAGGCTCTGAGCTGTCAGCATGGAGCCCGATGCGGGGCTCGAACCCACAAACCAAACCATGAGATCATGGCCTGAGCTGAAGTTGGACACATAACCGACTGGGCCACCCAGGCACCCCTGTGTAATCATATCATTTTTAAAATGTTTGTACTAGGCCACAAAATAAATATTAAAAATTTACCAAGGAATATAATAATACTAGCAACAATAACTCCAACAACAGATACTGATATTTTTTAGTTCTCTAGATCCAGACATTATTTAAAATGCTCAGATATATTAACTCACTTCAACTTCATAATAACTCCACAAAGATTATGCTATTATTATCTCCATTCTACAGTTGAAGAATCCAATGCCTTGTTTTTTAACGAACTTGTTCAGTTTCACACAGCTCGTTAATGGTGCAGTCGAGATTCACTAAATCTGGCATTGGCACCAGAATCTATGCTCTTAACCATTACATTATTCTGATCTGCTCATACAGGTTACTTTTGTTGAATATAGTGAAGTAAAATTAGAACTCTAACAAAAAAAAATTACATCAAAAAGAAAACATTCGTATAGATCACTGGAAATATGTTTTTAGAAAATTTTTTTAAGTTTATTTTTAGAGAGAGAGAGAAAACAAGTGGGGGAGGAGCAGAGAGAAGAGAGAGGGAGAGAGAATCCCAAGCAGGCTCCACCCTGTCAGCTCAGAACCCCATGCAGGACTCAAGTTCACAAACTGTGAGATCATGCGGGACTTGAGTTCACAAACCGTGAGATCATTACCTGAGCTGAAATCAAGAGTCCGACACTTAACTGACTGAGTCACCCAGGTACCCCTCTGGGCATATTTTTTAAATTACATTTTTTCCATTATTTGCTTCTGTGTTAAGGAATATTCAGAAATATAACTTACCATTTATTTATAAATGACTGATGATAAACCATAGAGCAAAATTTATGGAGCAGGTCAGGGTAATACTTTAGTATTACCAATAAATTATTTTGGTAAGAAAAACTTAAAGTGCTTACTTAGCATATCTATGTGAACAAAAAGAGGATAAAAACAGCCATGGGAAAAACTAACAGAGAAATAATTATATATAGTAATGAAAGAAAGAATGCTGCTTTGCATAGCAGTTTGTTTTAAAATTTGGATGAAGTATATAATTTATTTATAAAATGCAAATAATGAAAACTGAGTCAAGAGGAAGAATCACAACAAGAGTAGAATGATAATTATAGAATAAATGTCATTTGTCTAGACCACTAGTGGCAAGAACAAGCCCAGGTACTTTCCAGGTATCCCTACAAAGACCGGATACAGACCATAACAAAGTATGGAGAGCTTCTGAATTCATTCTGTAATAATATAATTCTGAAACTGTAACTGAAAAAGATTAGTATGAAAAAGAATTCTATAGGTGATCTCATTTATGAACACAGATGACAAAACCTTAAATATATCAGTGCGTTGAGGTTTTACAGTGTGATTTAAAAGCATGTATTATGCAAGTTAAGATTCTTTTGAAGAATGTGAAGATGAGTCAGCATAAAGAAATGTACAGCTGATACTTGAACAGTGCGGGATTTAGCGGTGCCGGCCCCCACATAGTTGAAAATCCACATGTAACTTTTGACTCCCCCAGAACTTAACTACTAATAGCCTACTGTTGACTGGAGGCTTTAAAGATAACAAACAGTTGATTAACATATATTTTGTATGCTACAGATATTATATTCTATATTATTATATTAAAGTAGAATAGACTAAAGAAAGTCATAAGGAAGAAAAAATATATTTACAATAGTGTGCTGTTAAAACTCGGCATGTAAGTGGGTCTGCAGAGTTCAAACCTGTGCTGTTCAAGGATCAGCTGTACTAATATAATTCAGTACATTTACAGAAATGAAAGACAACCCAAAATATTTGATAAAACACCATAGCCACCAATGATTTTCAAAAAGACCTTCAACTACCTAGAAACAGAATGAAAACATTCTGACCTTGATTGTGTGTTATAGTGTGTCTACCAGTATTTTTTAGAAAATGTTATACTCAATGATGGAACATTAAAAGTATTTCCTTTAAACTCAGGATCAAAAACATTCCAATAAGTTCCTACTACTCAGCACACTTCTGTTACTGATCACAAGTTACTTGTAACACATCACGAAACCTAAAACCTATGTGTTGAGCAGTACAGTTGAAAGCTACCACAGTTCTCATGTCCACATCTGAATATTAGTTTCAAAAATATTAACTAAAAATTGCCAAAAGTGGTATGTCTTACAAATAACAGATTTCAATGAAGAATATGGCTGAACACTTTCTTTGTGCTCAGTATTATCCAAGGTACTAGGAGTTCAAGTGCTAGAGAAGAAGGGTTAATTTTCTTTTATTTGTCCTTCAACTTAGTTTGCCTTTCCAGTTATTATTGAACACTTGAGATATATTAAACATTGTTGGAATTTGCTGGAGTTGAGGAGGTAAAAGGAGAACTTTGTTCACTCAAGAAGCACATCATCTTTTTGGGGAGTAGACAAGGACGCAGAGAGCATTAATACTCTGCGAGCAAAGCTATGACAGCAGTATAATGAGGTGGGAGAGTGTCATGGAGGAGGAAACTGAGCTGTAAACTGAGGGATCTGGGGAAAGTTTTTCAGGGGAGGTTATTACTCACAGAGCAAATGGAGGTTAAGTACTTGCATTGCCATATGTTGTAGAGAACAGAGATGATATACACACAAAGCCTAAAAGAATGAAAAACGATTGGCAGTGGGGGTATTCAACAAATGGTTTCTATTATTATTATTATATAATTTTTAAATGGATGAAGAAATGAGGTAAGGCATTTTAGAAACAGATGCTATGTTTGCAAAGCAAAGATATCATGGAATAGTGCTGTGTGTTTGTGGAATTGTAGGTAGTTTGGTATGACCAGAAAGTAGGCTATCTATTATAAGAATGAAAAGAGATGAAGCAAGTGAGATGGGCGATCCTTGGATGAAGAAACACCTTCTGTACCATGCTGCTGTGGAACCCCAGACTGCTGTAATTCAAACATTTAATAGCATTTATTAAGTACTCTTATGCTGATAGGTATACAAAACATACTGTAGACCCTATTTTTATCTTCTAAGAACTTAAATTCTAAGACAAATAATCTTATCTTTTACTGTGCATAAGCATTTCAATCATGGCCAAGCTAAACATGGGCCATTACTGAATTTTTACTATTTTCACCCCCATTTAAATCATAGACATAGAATATACACTTATTACATTTAGATAATTTAAAAATACATTTATTAAATCTTACTTAAAATATCTGAAATTAATAATTTAGAATCTGAATATAATCTTTATTTAATTTTTAAGTTTACGTATTTTGAGAGAGAGAGAGAGGAAGTGCAAGTGGGGGAAGGGCAGAGAGAGAATCCCAAACAGGCTCTCTGCACTCAGCACAGACCCCAGTGTGAGGCTTGAACTCATAAACTGTGAGATCATGACCTGAGCCAAAGTTGGACTCTCAAGTGTCTGAGCCACCCAGGTGCCTCTATAATATTTATTACCTGATATTTTTTAAATATGTGGCTGGAAATGACAGTATTTGAGAAAAATAAGCCAAAGGATGGTCAGATTCTAAATATACTTTTTTTATGCCTCTATTCCCATTTACTCTGGTGGCACTTCAGCATTTATCAATAGACTTACAAATGGCTCATGGGGTCCCCAACCTTTTTTGAACTGGAGATGCTCAAATTTGTACCCCTGATTGACATAGAGCATCTAAAAGCTTCCTTCTACTCAGCTCATTATAGTGCTGTTTCTGCTATTTTTTGATGCCGTGGAGGGGGATATGCTGTTCACATGTACCAAAGCCTCACTGATGGTACCTATTAAAGTGCCAAAATACTGTTTTTGCTTTTCACTTCTGTCTGCAGGAAGCACGCTCTTGCTTTCCTTTAGTATAGAATCCTCTGACACCGCCTTCAGCATTGCTGAATTGGCTGGTTTGGTCTCAGTTGTAGATACCATTGCTTCTGAGATCTTCTTAGTTTCCTACAAGAATCTTCATTCAAGATTAAGGCATGAATTATGGAATCTGACTTAAAAGTCAAGTTTAGTGATAGCATGCTGTACTCACAGTTGCCCATCCTCTTCAGCTTCTGAATACTTAATTTACTCCATACTTATGTATCTCTTCACACTTTTTTTGAGGTGTTGACTTTTCTCCTAGTAATAATATAATATCCTGTTGGGTCTCATTGAAGAATCCTAGTCATTCATCTTTCAACCATATTCAGGTATTGAAAATAAACCAAAAACAAACCAACCAACAAACAAACACCCTCATTCCAGAACTTTCAGAAAAAGAAAAAAAAGGGAGGATATGGAAATTCAAACACAGTACCCAGTGTTGAAAGTCGTGGACAAATAGTGGGTAGGAAAATAAATATAAAAGATTAGCCTTTCTTCTTGAAATCTGTAAGAGCAGAGAAAGAATCAGGGAGCATATGGGGAAAAATGGAGGAAAATAGGAGCAAAGGGAGCAGTTGAAATCTGTGAAATCAGTTGGGGGAGAGTAGCACTAATTAGAAGCAATGCCAGATGTAGGGAACAACATTCTGTAAGTCAGTCATCCAGTCAGTAAATCATTAAGTCAATATAAACATCAATAGTCATAAAGGGATCATGCGAAAAATAGGTGGAAAATAAAATCATCAGTCTGGAATTGTACAAGCCAGCCTTGGGGAAATGTATTAAATACCAACTTCTTGTGTTTGAATGATCAGGACAATGTATATTCTTGCCTACCTTCAGTGTACACGTTTGAAAAACAGTAACCACATGTTTGCATTTTGAAAGGATGTGCCTTTAAGGTGTGCATGTATGTGGGCGTGTAGAGGGACAGACAAGTTAGTGCAAGGGAGAGAGGGGAAAATGGAGAGAGAGGAAAAGAGATGGGGGGAGAGAGACTGTATACTTCTAACCCATCTTTTAGAAAATCACATCAGGTGTTAACTATGAAGAAGGGAAGGTAAATCTAAGTTGTTGATTATGTTGATAAGAAGTTACTGTTTGCTTTTGATTGTTCACATGGCCAAATGTAATTGTATCCTTAAGTTGCCAGGATATGAAAATTCTAGTATTTAAAATAAAACATTCCTGGGGTGCCTGGGTGGCTCAGTCAGTTAAGCCTCTGACTTTGGCTCAGATCATGATCTCATGGTTTGTGGATTCGAGCCCCTCATCAGGCTCTGTGCTGACAGCTCGGAGCCTAGAGCCTGTTTCAGATTCTGTGTGTGTCTCTCTCTCTCTCTCTCTCTCTCTCTCTCTCTCTGCCCCTTGCCCGCTAACACTCTGTCTCTCTCTCTCTCTCTCTCTCTCTCTCTCTCTCAAAGATCAATAAACATTAAAAAAATAATAAAATAAAATAAAACATTCTTGAATTTGTTTTTCAGGAAAAACGCTCAATGATTTTTAAAGAAATAAAGACCACTAAAAGTAAAACAGTTATTTATCATGCAAAAATAGATCAATTGAATAAAGACTTAGAAGAAAAAGAGAAGGAAAAGAATATTTTGGCTCAGACACTTGAGCAATTAAAGTAAGTATTTAAGTGTTATAAAATATTAAATGTTCAATATATTATTTATAAAAGAGATATGATCAGATTTCTATATTTAAGATTTGTTCTTAAAATGATCCATAATTTGCCATCATTATTTGATGTGGAATAAACATGTAATATTTGATAATTTTGGCTTAAGAACATAAATTGCATTCATTTTTTATTACTCTGATGGGTTTATTCTTATTTGAGTAACTGCAAATATTTATTCTTTCCAAGTAGAAGAACTTTTCTTAATTATGAAATTAATCTTTCCCACTAATTTCAATATTTCTCACTCACATGACATGGTTAATAATATATGGTTTTTCACCCAACTCTTTTGGTAAGTTTTAAGGTAAGCCTTTAGAAATAGATATTCTACAAAACCTCATGTAATTTTTTCATATTTATTATAAAAACCTCTTATGCAGTCCCTTCATTAGTCAGGGGCATACATGACAAGGGTTTGTAAGGTCTTTCACTTAGAGAATGACCATAGTCTAAGATCCTTCAGTGTTTCCATAGACCCTTACTTAGAACTTGCATACTCTTCCTTTATTCCTTTTTGTTCTTATTTTCTATTTTATAATACATTGAGAACAGAGCTTGCAGGACTACTGGAAGAATATACATTAGTCACGTTTAGGAATTATAGTTTGATTTAAGTATAATAAGGCTAACATAGCATTAGCAAAATCACAGCCCTTGAGGGATAAAATGTCATGAAAACAGTTGTGCACAGCTTGATTATCATACACTCTAATAGAATCAGGGCATGCTCTCAACAAGGATTTATTTAGCTATTACTATAGGGTAAAAACATATTCAAAATGATCATACAGATTTATCTGAAAAACATTAAATCATATTCAGTATATCATGTAAGAAGGCAAGGAAATATGCTGTTTATTTTGAAAGATATTTATCCACATCATTTAACATCTGTACAAATATGCTGAGGTTCAATGGTGTAAGCTTAAATTTTTTTAATTCTCATTAAACTTGTAAAGATTTAGTTTAGGAGCTGGTGAATTTCCTTTCTTCAGAATTCTTACCATTTCAGTCCTAACATTTTCGTCTGTTCTGTGGCTAGATTATATTGCCCTTGGGACAAGATTGGTCACCATGTCCCAGTGAATCAGTTCCCTCTCTAAACTTGACAAAAGTCTGCCTTCTCACAGGAAAAGGAGAAAAAGAATAGCTGAAGCTGTGACATTATTGACAGATCTATTAATTAACAATAATGATGGATAATGTCAAGTAATATTTAAAGTTACCATTAATTGACCTCTCAACGTACCAGATACTCTGTGGGCAGTCTGTGTTCTTTATCTGATCCAGTTCTCACAACAAATCTTTAAATTATATAATAGCATTCTTAAAAGAATACTGAGGAAACAAGCTGAGGGAAATTAGTTGACTGCCGTAACATTGTACAGCTAATTAGTGGTAGAACCAGCTCTGGTTTAGGTCCATCTTATTCCAAAGTGGTGCTCTTAAGGCTGTGCACGTTGACTCCCTAAACTAGGATTGGAAAGGAAGATTATTGCAGATAAACTGTATTAGCAATAGTCTACTGGTACTTTCAGTAGGTGACTGTATCAAGCTAATCATTCTTTATTGAGAACTTACAGTGTGCCTAGTGCCAGACACCGAGAAGGACAAAGAAATGACAAATGAGAAAGAGAACCTTCAAGTATCTAAAGATAATTTTAGCAACACAAGCTTGCATGTGTAAAACTATTAAAATGTGGTGATAAGAATAATAACAAAGCTATCCTTGGCTCTAATTTTTACACCTGTTTCTTAATTAGGATGTGAAAGGATTTAAACCAGACCCATAGGACCTCAGAGTTTATTCCTTTTATCACTGGGAGAAAGGAAACACTATTTTCATGCATAGATATACATATAATCATATAGCCTATGTAATGTATGCATTTGTGTATGTGCCTATATGTGTATGTGTATATATATGTATATATATACACATATATATGTATATATACATATATATACATACTTATACATAGGTACATACATATGTATACATACATATGTATGTGTGTATATACATGTATGTATACATGTATATATGTATATATATGTATGTATATATATGTATATATGTATATATGTATATATGTATATATATGTATATATATGTATATGTATATGTATATTTATAATTAACTAAATGCTCTGTTGAATATAATCCAGTCTCAAAATACTTAGTGTAGGGAACAAAGTATATGTGGTCAATATATAGTGATATTTGCTGGGAGCAACTGTGGGAGTATTTTGGTTCTGGTCATACTAGCTCTTTCCTGTGTGAATTTCCCCAGTATTCTATGTTCTATAATGTCAAGGGTTGTTGTATTAAATGAGGTATTATATTCAAAGCACTTTAACATTTCAGTCCCTCAAAAACTTTAGTCCTGCTGCTATTTTAGCTAACTGTGCAGAGGATTCAGTTTTCTATACCAGCAGAGATAAAAACAACTGTGGGTAACGTAAGACTGTGTGGAGCTTTTGCAGCTGCTTATTCTGTATTCTGCGTTACTGATCAACTCTGGCAATTATTTCTAAAGCATATTTGTTTTGCAGTATTGTATTAACCACTTTTTGATGTTTTTTCTACTTATATTGTTCCTTATTTAAAGAAAAATCACTTAATCTCTGTGTTAGTATATACTTAGTTGCAAAGGACAAAATGCACACACACACACACACACACACACACACACACACACACACAGAACACATTCTCACAACAGCTTAAACTAAACAATAGGGAAATGTGTCATATTATAGAACAGGGGCTCTTAGGCAGGGTCAGCTGCAGCGTTGGTGATCCAGGAGATCAACACTAGGTACTCAGTTTTTTCTCTCTCCTCTGTGCCCATTGTCTTCAGGTTTGAAAACATGACTCACTCACATTTAGTGGATGGGAGCCTTTTGTACGTGGAATTAGGTCCTTGCCTTTTGTCTTATTAGGCTATATTAATAGCCTTCATTCCTGAATAATTATTATATATATGTATATATAATTATTATATATATATAGTATATATATTATATATTTTATATATATTATATTATATATATAATATATATATAATATATATATTATATATATATTATATATATTATATATATATAATTATATTAATAGCCTTCATTCCTGAATAATCAGCCACATGCTAGTCTAATCTAATTATACTTAATCTAATTAGAATGTATTTTTGGGGTTATGTGCTGCATGGAGGAGGGGTTCTTTTGGAGAGGCATGCTGGGTAGGCAACCAAGAAAATCCACTAAATTTCTCTAGAGATTTTCTCCCAACTGGATCGTTTAGAAGTAGCTCTATGGAGATAGGCCTATGGAAAAGATTAGGGAACTTTCCAAAGCCCTTCAGTTCTAAGACTTTTAAATACTGGCTCTTTAAAACTGTATCACAAATGTATTTCAGAAAATAAAATATGAATTGGTCAGTGGCAAATACAATTCTTTCTTCATAGGAACCACTATATAACTATAAAATATAAAAAGGAATATGCACAAGCTGTGTTTGATCAGCTCGTAAGTGAGAAAAAAACCTGTGAAGAGAGACTCTATGAAGAAGAACAGAGATACAGAACACTCATTACCATGAGGCAAAAAACTCTGGCAGATATTAAAGTGAGTATTATTTTTGGACTGTCTTAAAATGAAGGAAATGTAGTGATAGTTAAACTAGCAGCTAGTTTGAGGCACTCGTTTTTCATATTGAAGTGGTAATGATGTTCAAATTTTAAAAATGAATCCGTTAGTGTAATCAATGTAATTTCTTATTTTTTCTTCTAAGTAATTATAATATATTCATATACCATATTGTGCTTTTTAATGCATTTTATGTGCACTCTCATTGTGTCATTGTACAAATCTTCCTTGACTTGCGAGTAGGTTATATTCTGATAAACTCATCGTGAGTTGAAAATATTGTTGTCAAAAATGCATTTAATATACCTAACCTCCCAACATCATAACTTAGCCTAGCCTACCTGAAATGTGCTCAGAACCCTTACATTAGCCTACAGTTGGGCAGAATCATCTAACACAAAGCCTATTTTATAGTAAAGTGTTGGATATCTCATGTAATTTATTGAATACGGTACTGACAGTGAAAAACAGAATGGTTGTGTGGGGAAAGACTGACTGCTAAGTGTATCAGTTGTTTACTCTCAGGATCACATGGCTGACTGGGGGCTGGGGTTTGCTGTCCCTGCCCAATATCACGAGACAGTATCCTACCCCAAATCACTAGCCTGGGAAACAATCAAAATTCAAAATTCTCAGTATGGTTTTTACTGAATGCATATTGCTTTTGCGCCAATGTAAAATTAAAAAAATTATAAGTGGAACCATTGTAAGTCAGGGACCTTCTGTACTTCACTTTATTTTGAAGTCTACTGGTATAAAAGTACAATTTATATTTATTCTAGAGCCATTATTACGCCTTTAATGGGAGATGTGGGGATAGTTACATTTTATTTCTGAATGAATACACTTTGATTGTTTACCAACCACTTTTTTGAAAAAGGAGAATATTTCATGCTCTTTTCCTTTAGAAAAGTTTTCCATAGATTTTAATTGCCCTGTAAACTTGGAAACAGAAATCATATGATACATATTTTTGGATCTGAAGTTTAAGTTTTCTAAAGCTATTCATACTAAATTTTTTATATAGAATATGAGTAAATGGTACACATTTAATTAAGGGATTCCTCTCCTATTTTATATTTTGGATTAGTTTCTGATACATTTAATTATAATAATGAATGCCATGACTTTTTCAATATATTTGTAAACATGGCTTATTTTTAAGAGGCCAAATGGTAAATTACTTCTGAAAAATCATTCTACTGCATCTTATTACAACTATTTCTGCAAAACTTTTAAAGATATATTTAATATCATAATATACTTTTTAAAGCTATTTTTGGTCCTGCTATTAATATATCCAATTATTATATATATCCATATGCTCAATTACTTTTTACACTTCAAAGAAATTATCTAAACCATTTTTAAAAATTAGAGCAAATATACATTAAGCAGGTATGTCAGTGAATGCACATACCATCTTTCATGTTATTTCTGTGATCCTCCCTGTAGAAAAGTATTAATAAAAGAACAATACAGGGCACCTGAGTGGCTCAGTCAGTTGAGCATCCGACTTCAGCTCAGGTCATGATCTCGCGGTTTGTGGGTTCAAGCCCGGCATCAAGCTCTGTGCTGACAGCGTGGAGCCTGCTTGGGATTCTGGGTTTCCCTTTCTCTCTGCCCCTCCCCTGCTTGTACTCTGTCTCTCTCTTTTAAAAATAAAAACATTTTAAAAACAAATAAAAAATAAAAGGACAATAGAGGTGCCTGGGTGGCTCAGTCGGTTGAGTGACCAACTCTTGTTTGCGGCTCAGGTCAGGATCTCACTGTTCGTGGGATTGAGCCCCATGTCAGGCTCTGTGCTGGCAGCACGGAGCCTGCTTGGGATACTTTCTCTCTCTGCCCCTCCCTCTCCCCCACTCACTCTTTCTCTCTCTGAAAATAAATAAGTAAGCTTAAAAAAAGAATAATAGTTTTATTAACAATAGTGTTAAGTAATATTCTTCCATTTTAAATAATGACTTTTACATAGAAAAAGGGTATTTTAGGGGGAGGGGGCCTAACAATATGAAAATAATTGGTGCCATCTAGTGGCAATAAATGATGCCTCCTTTTGGAGAAGTTCCTGAAACATTGATGGCTAAATCTCAAGATTTGTGATGTATGAATGGACTGGGGAGGCTTAGATGTAAATGCACCCCTCAAAAAGAGAAGGCTTAAGTTATTTACTGATTTAAGCATCAGTCTCCACCTCATATTTTATCACAGCAGTAGAATTAGCTGTTTGAATTCAACCACATTTTCCAATCGTCCTAGTGCTGAGAACACAGTGGGATCTCAATAATCATTTATTGACTGGCATTTCAGCACTTTAATGGAACAATAATAATTAGTGAAATGGCAAAATATGGTCAGCAGGAGAGAGACAAAGAAAAAATCCTGTATAACTAGCCTCTCAGAAATTGAGATTTGTATTTTTTTTCATCCAAAATCTTGTCTCTGCCTTCGCATTCCGAAATACACCTACCTCCACCCACTTGTCACATCACCTGGCATTGTGTTTTGTTCTTAGCACCAATCTTTCTCTGACCTTGTTTTGTTCATTCATTTTTGTTTGTTTGTTGTCTGCCTGCATCTTGCAATACTAATGTATTGTCAGTGAGATTTTCTGCCACATTCTTCTCTGTATCCTATAAGCTCAGAATTATGCCTGGCACAAGGGAGGCACTCAATGAATACTCATTGAATGACTGAATGAATAAATGGATGAACATATGCTTTTTTGGTAATTTTGCTGTCCACATGCATGATAATGCCTGAAAGCAGGAGCATTTCAGGGACATTTTCCATACCGCGCCAGCCTGATACTTTAGTTGAATACTCATGCTGCATGCAAGAGCTGATTTCTCCCTTTCTTTCTCTTTCTCTTTCTCTTTCTCATTCTCTCTCTTTCTCCTTGATAATTCATGAGACATTTGCCATCTAGTCTTTCCTTGTAGGTGAAATGGTTAAATTCTCTATTGCTTTCTAGCAATTAAGGATTCTGATAAATATCTGAATAATACTTCTTAAATAATCTTAAATTTATATGAAATTGCCTCTTATCAACTCTCGGATAGTTCTTTGTTATGCATGTGCCATATGTGATCAGAAGCATAGAGTTTGAACATGCCTAGTTTAGAAATTGATATATCTTACATTAGTGGCACTATGATTCTGATCAGTTATTGGCATTAAATAGTGGAAAGAATGTGATTCTTCACAGAAAACTATTCTCATCCCTATTTAGAAATTGGATGAAGTAAAAATTTGTAAACATGTATGTAATATGAAGCATTCCTAAAAAGAAACAAGTTTTATTAGGCATCATTATAAATACGGTATTGCTAATCTGGGGTGTCCCCTCTGGGCAAAAGAATTGATCACAATTATGGATCATCTGAAGAAATCATTTAATAAAAGCATATAAAATCCACAGTAGAATTAACTGGGGATGTAAGAAAACATGCCATAGAATTAGAACTACAAACAGACAATAAAATGGTTTAAGAAAAAAATTATATACAAACTTCAGATAGAATACAATGTGGTTCTGGAGTTAAATTCAACTTTTTTTGGTTTATATAGTTCCATATCAGATATAGTTAAATGAAAGATATTTTAATGTTAAATGGAGTTTTAACTGCCTATAGTTTGCAAATACAATTAAGATGAAAATGTCACTATACCATACCCATCAAAGTACTATAGCTCTCGCTACTGATCTTCCTTTTTGTTACTAGAAAGATCCAAACAAATCTGGAGTTTCAGGTTATTTTAATCCTTAATTTTAATTTTAATCTATTATTAGCCGTCCTCAGAAGTCCCACTGCTTTTCTATGTCAGTGCCTTTCTCTAGTGATTTTTCTATAATCTTGCTCTCCTTTCTATAATTTAGGGTTTGATATGAGAAGGGTATAATGGTCTATATTGGATCATTGGCAGAGAGACCAGTTTCCAAATTGAATTCTATAAGACACAATCCCCTAACACTTTGTAGAGTTTATCAGTTTTTATTTCGCCTCATATTTTTTACTCTCAGGAAATATTTACAGCAGTCCCATATTTGGCTATTAAATCACTTCTTGACCCTTTCATGTGGAAAATTCTTAGCTTAATACAGAGGCAGTGATTCATTGCCTCATTAGACAGCCAGGTACAGAAATAGTACAAATAAGAAGCAAATTTAATCTCTGAGATAATTTTAAAGATTACTACAGTTTAAAAAATTATTCTCCTAATTTCCACTCATCACTTCTTCATTCACACAACTAGTTTATGAGTACTGTGTTCAGGGCATTCAGTGTTGGGTGACTACAACCCTAGCCTCAATTTTAAAGATTCAATCAGCAGAAAGAGGGAAGATGTAAAAAACAAACTTGAATATAGTAACAACATTCAAATTACAAACAATAAATTGTGTCCCTGGCCCACTGACCTGATACATTAGGTATGATTAAAATAAAATAAAAACAAATTACATATTCTGTGGTCTTAATAGTGGGAAATGAATGTGTGAAAAACCTGGAAACATTTAGAAGAACTGACCAATGGACCTCATAAGCAAGAATAATTTGCCTTAATGTTAATTTTCTTGCTACCAAAAGATTTTAAATTAACATGAAAGTTTTAAAAGTTGGAAACATGGTTTGCATAATTAATATTTTTAATAATTCTGGTAGGATTTAGCATCAGTCACATGTAATCATATTAATTAGGTTCATCATATTGCTTTTTTAAAGCTGCTTGTTCAAATCCATGCTCTCTTGAGGTATGAACATTTTAATTTGAGGACTGGTAGCAAAAGAGTACTAATTTTATACTGGGGAACACTTCAAGTGTTCAAGCACAGACCCAGTGCAGCAATGATCGTAGGTACTTAGAAATCAGGAGAGAATAACACTATAATGTAAAGGAAAGACGTAGCATGGGTATAAGTAACTCCCAAATATAAATTTAATGTGTTTTGAATGTTTGCTCAGAGCATGATCCATTAAACAAGGCAGAAGCCTCTCTTCTTTTTGCATCTCTCCAACATCATGTTACATTTGCAGATATGTCCCAGAATTTCTACTAACAGTTCGTTAAAGGACTATACATGAAGTTTGAATAGGCTTTTTTCTCCCCAACTACCTAGAGGCATCTATTAAAATCACTTGGCCATAATCCACCTCAGTTTTTCTATGCATTGTTTTTTTCTTTACATGGTTGTGATAATACTCTGTGAACACGCGTTGGATGTTATGATTTTTCCAAGTAACATTAATTTCCTGGTGGGGCTGCCACTTTTGAAATACCTTTCCCCCACTGCAGAGTAATAGCATAAATATATGTTTTTCCCTTTTGATCAATTAAAGTAATTATAGTATGAGTTTCCAAATATCCGATTACATACTTAAGTATACCTAATTGGTTATGCTTTATTAAAACTGTAATTCATTACTGGATTCAATTTGCAGCCATTTAATGCTGAACATCTAATTGGTCTATAGTTCTTCTGTTTTGTACTCTGTTCAAGATATTAATGTCAGAGATTTAGTAGAGTTGTTCGAATGAAATAAGAAGGTTTTCTCTTCTTTCTATGTTAAATAGCATAACACATTTCAGTTCCTTAAAATTTTGAGGAATTTTACTATGATACTATCAAGATATGTGAAGAGTTAGAGATTTTACTTCACTTGCAAACTAACAAGTTAGCCTGCCATAGTTTCACAAATGATGCAGAAGGCATGAAACTTCTAGGTGAGAAGCAAAGATTTTATTACTTGCTACACAGCAGCAGTGTGAGCTTCATGTTTAAATAGGTTCACCTTGGCTCCAAGTCTCATGGGATAATGGGAAAGTGGTCCAGGTGGATGCTGCATACACAAGGAATCTTTATCACAGCTGATGAACTTGGAATGTAGGAAAGCCCCAGTTTTATAAGGGAGCTTCTAACAAACGTGTCCAGCCTTTGCCCCAGAGGAAGGCATTCCATTTGCCATGCAGACAATCTTGAAAAGGCGGTTCTGGATAAAAACTGTCAGAAGAAGTACATAAATAAACATGATGGTGAGTGCCCCCCAGTACATATTATCTGAGCTTAACTCTTTTCTGGAGAAAAACATTTTAAAATTTATTCAGTCCATTTTTTTTGCTTTTTGCATGGTTAATGTTTTCTAATTCTTGAGCCAATATTTGAAAGTTATATTTTTCTAGAAAAAAATCATTTTAATGAGGTTTTCAAATTTATTAAGTTGTATGAAATATGTATTTTTTCATTTCTTCTGCTTCTGTAGTTATGTTCTTTTCTCATGCATTAGGCTTTTCTTTTTTTTTCTTTTCCTTGATTGACCTTGTTAAATTTTTGCCTTATGATTGTTTTCCCACCCAAATTCTGATTTATTCATGATGATTAATTATTTTTGTTCTCCAAATCATTAATTTTAGCTTTTTTCTTTGTTACTCTTTTTGATTGATTTTTGTAATTTTGTTTCTTTTTTTTTCTAGCAAGTTGAATTGAATACTTTAGTGTTTTCTTTCTCACTTGCAGTGAAGAACAAACTTGAAAAATGATCAAGTATTTCCTGAATGCAATTATGGCAATTTTAATATATTGTGCTCCTTGACATTGGTCTTGGCAATTATTTTTTTGCATGTGAACACCAAAAGCACAGAAAACAAATGCAAAAATAAGCTAGGACTACATCAAACTGATAAGCTTCTCCACAGCAAAAGAAATAATACATAAATTGAAAAGACAGCCTACTAAATATGAGAAAATATTTGTAAACTATATCTCTGATATGGAATTAATATCCAAAACACATAAGTAACTCATATAACTCAGTGGCAACAAACAAACAAAATAATAAAGAAAAAACAGAAGTAATACAATTAAAAATGGGCAAAGGACCTGAGTAGACGTCTTCCCAAAGAAGTATATAGATAGTCAACAGATAAATGAAAATGTGCTCAACATCACTAAACATCAGGGAAATGCAAGTTAAAACCACAGTGAGATGTCATCTCTTGCCTGTTAGGATGTCATTTATAAAAATTACGAGAGATAGCAAGTATTGGTAAGGAGGTGGAGAGAAGGGAACCCTATATATTATTAGTGGAAATGTGGAAATTATTGGAAATTAGTGGAAATTATTAGTGGTGCAGCCATTATGGAAAACATTGTGGAGATTGTTTTAAAAATTAAAAATACAAATCCATTAAGTCAGCAATGTCATTTCTAAGTAAATATCTGAAGGAAACAGTATCTAAAAGAGATAGCTGCACTGTCATGTTTATTGAAGCATTATTCATAATAATCAACATATGGAAACAATCTGAGTGTCTGTCAATGGATGAACAGATAAAAACACGTTGTATTTATGTATCAGTGATCTAGATAGATAGATATAATGGTAACCATTCCATAGATAGTGCAATATTTTTCAGTCATGAGAAAGAATGAAATCCTGCCATTCGCAATAAGATAGATAAATCTAGGAGATATTATGCTAAGTGAAATAAGCCAGACAGAGAAATAAGCCAGCCAGATATGATCTCACTTGTTTGTGGAATCTTAAAAAAGTTGAACACGGAGAATAGAATGGTGGTTATCTGGGGTCAGGGTGGGGGTAAAATGGGGGAGATGCTGGTCAAAGGCTACAAGCCTTATAAGATGAATAAATTTTGGAGATCTAATGTATTGAATGGTAACTAGAGGTAATAGTACTGAATTATATACTTGAAATCAGCTAAGAGAGTAGATCTTAAGCATTCTTACCATATATACACACAAAAAGGTAATTACATGAGATGATGGTTGTTTTAATCAACCTGATGATGGTAATCATTTCACTATGTATGCATATATCAGATCATCATATTGCTCATTTTAAATATATACAGGTTTATTTATCAATTAAACATTAACAGAGCTAGGGAAAAATAAAATTCTGTTAAAAGCTTTTGTTTAATCTGCATGGGACCATCAGACAAGATCACTGCAACTTTTGCTTCACAGATTATTTATGAGAAAATAAATTAAATGAAATGTTTAGTTCAATGTGAATTAATTTGTGGATTTTGCTTTATATATTTTCTAGATTATGTTATTCAGTGCATAGAGACTCACAATTATTAAATGACCATTTTGTTATTTTTTAATGTAATGATATCTTTCTCTTATGTATCGCTATGCAGTTAATATTCTCAACACCTCTTTTTGTTAGACCAACTTAATTTTGCATTTTATTATTAAGTATTTGGACTTATGTTTTAGATGTTCATTTGTAATATTTATAGAGCAATATTTAGGATAATTTTGCTTTTCAATCCATTCTGCTTTAGTAATTTAATTTATATGATAGTTTTATTGGTTCTTGCTTCTGCCATCTTGCTTAATGTTTTCTGTGGTGATACTACCTTTCTCCTTTTGTCATTATTACTTTTTTGGCATATTGACTATTGTGGTTTGATTTTATTGCTTTTAATAATATAAAATGGAAACATTCTACTTTTAATTATATCACTGTTTCAAAATTCCATCTAAATGTGCTCATAGATTAGTAATGCAGATAAACAGGGAAAAAGCTAAGAATGTAGGTCCGGGGATATATCATGAAGACCGACTTGAAAAGTTTACACTTAATTTGTAAAGCAGTAGGAGGCATGGGGAATTTTCCAGGAATACAGTGTGCTCAGAGATCAATTAAACAGCATTATATAAGATGAACTGAAGTGAAATGAAAACATAAGTTACAGATATAAATTGTAAGAAAATACTTTTGCAATTAAAGAGAAGTAATGAAACACTGATGGAGCAGGAATGAGGATTATAGACTTCACAGAGACTGATGTCAAATTGCATATGATATACACAAAAAAAGAACAGAATATATAGAAGGTGGGATGATACTGGTTGACTAGAAAAAAATATGGTGGCATTTATATAAAAAGAACTGTTGATGACTGGCTTTGCTGAGAAGTAATCTGTCTTGGACGTGGTAGAGACTATGTAAGTGGAAGCATGTATACCTAATCACCATGTGGGATAGAGTTTGAGAGAAAGAGTAGAATTGGATTGAGTAGAAGATCAGTGAATCAGCTACTGTATTAATCATTGAAGCCATGGGAAGCTCATGCAAGCTTTGAAGAAAAGTGTTGGAGAATATCTGAGAGCAGAACGTGGGCATGCAAGTTGTTAAATGATTATCTCTCAGCATTTTTATATTCTGCTTGGTGACCACTGGGGCTAGGGCTCTTCAGACTACATTTTTCCTTTGTTACATGCCTCTTAATTAGGTTCTGCCAGTATGGGGCACTAGAGGGAGATTAAAAGGTTGAAGGAGGAAGAAATGTGTTATTTTCCTGCCTGCTTCCTGAGGGCTTTCTGTCATCTTGCACATCCTGTCAGCTTTATCCTAGAAATGCATATTCACCTGAAATTAGTAGTTCATGTCCATAGATGGCTATGCCTGAATACAACTTGGCTGTTAGGAAAGCATCAGTGACAGAAAGAGTAGTATCAGATTGGTAAAGGCAGAAGATTAAATGTAATAATAGTGAACGGAGCAAGAGCATTGAAAGAAATTGGAAAAGGCAATTTTAGAATACTCTTTCAAGAGCTTTGGTAATAAAATAATTTGTATATTTCTATTTATTTTTTTGCAAATTGCAAGGCCCAGGTATATTTTCTAGCAAAGGGGAAAGAGAGAAGATTGAGGGAGAGTTGTATTATATGTTGTATTATGCAGTTTTACTCAAATATTTGGTTCCCATTCCAACTGCGGATGCTTTTGAGGGAGAGAACGATATTTCACTCAAATGAGTACTTCCAGAGTCCATCAGATGTCTAGGACATAATAAGTGCTCAACATTTGTTTAGTTGAAATACAGATGAAGTGACGTGGCTCCTAAAAGGGTAAGTATAAAGAGTGAGATTTATATTTCAGTTTACTTTGACAAGGATAAAGAAAACTGTTACCTCCTTCTTTCTTTTTCTTTTCTTTTCTTTTCTTTTCTTTTCTTTTCTTTTCTTTTCTTTTCTTTTCTTTTCTTTTCTTTTTTCTTTTCTTTTCTTTTCCTCTCCTTTTTTCTTTTCTTTTCTCTTTTCTTTTCTTTTCTTTCAAAGTTACATATATATCAAGTGTCAGAATCTGGGTGAGATTCTGAGCATCTTGAATGAAAGGTAACACTTGTTCCCAATTAATTTCACTGACCAATGGTGAAGAAACAGGTCCAAGTTAAAATTAGGTACAGCAACTTCTTTTCTTGAATTAAGCACAGAATTCTTTAGAACCCAGAAAGAAGAGCTTGAAGGAAATCTTAAGACAGCTTGCAAAAGTGATAATAACAGAACTAAGTCTTGGACGGTGGTAACAAATTAGTCAAAGAAAGAATACTTCAAGTAGTAAAAACAATTGGAAAAAAAGACAGACAGGTATCAAAAAATAACCATGCATTTAGGGAATGGCGTGTATTTTACTATGCTTGAAGGTCAGATGAAGACCATACTGGTATGAGCCACATAACCAAAGTTGTGAATGTCACACTGGGGTTTAGGTTTTAGGTCATGAATAATTTTCAAAAGAATAACAAAGCTACCATAGCAGCTGAGGAAAATTAAACTAAAATTAGCAGAGATTTCCATTGGTCTGCTGTCCACTGGTCTACCTTGGTGCGGTGCTAATGGACCAAAGTTGGATTCAGATATTATTCCTGTCAGCAGTTAGAGTTGAGAAGGACTTAAGGTGCTTATGAAACTGGGCTCAGAAGACTGTGCTGTCAAAGAGCCTTGTCTTTTTACCCCAGTGTGATGAAGTGAATGTTTCTTTTTGTATTCCGTGATGTATAGCAAGGTTGGAAATAATTGATTACATATAATAAATTGGAGAGGAACAAGTGATTTTGGATGCAGTGATAGCAACTAAGAATTTAGTCGTGAAATGATAAGGCTCTAGTAAGATGGAAGGATGAATTCCCGATAATTGTTTCTTTTTTTTAAGTTTTTATTTCGATTCCAGTTAGCTAACATACAGTGTAATATCTGGTGTACATTGTAGTGATTCAACACTTCCATACATCACCCAATGCTCATCACAAGTGCACTCTTTAATGCCCGTCACCTCTTTAACTCATCTCCCACTACCTCCTCTCTGGCCACCATCAGTTTGTTCTCTATAGTTAAGAGTGAGTTTCTTGGTTTCTCTCTCTCTCTCTCTTTCTTTGCTTATTTGTTTTGTTTCTTAAATTCCTCATATGAATAAAAACATATGGTATCTGTCTTTCTCTGATGGACTTTCTTCACTTAGAATAATACTCTCTAGCTCTGTCCATGTCACTGCAAATGGCAGGAATTCATTTTTTTATATGGCTGAGTAACATTCTATTTTATAATATTTTTATAATCTAATTATAAAATCTCATTCTATTTTATAATCCTCAGATATAGGATTAGGGTTCAGTTTAGAGCCAGAAGAAGAGTTAGGGTTAGGTTTAGGGCCAGGGCAAGGGTATATGCTTATTATCCTGCAGTTCAGAGACCTCTCCAGAGAGAGAAGTTTATGGTTATGGTTATGGTTAGGGGTTAGTGGTTATAGGTTAGGGGTTAGGGTTTCAGTTAGGATTAGGTTTAGAGCTAGGGTTAGGAATTTCAGATGATTTTTTGAGTTAATATAGGCAGAACTTAATGACTATTTGGCTAGATGGTGAGAAAAATAATTTAAATATGTATCAAGTTCTGACTCTGACAACAGAATGGTGATTTCAGCATCCAAAAATATGGACTGAGGAATGGTTTGGAAACTAGATCAGTCAAATTTGAGATATAGGAGCTACATGGAATCCAGTGTCAGTGAATGTAAGAATCTGGAACTAAAGGAACAAGAGTTTGAACAAAGATATAGTTGTATAAGCTATAAGCATATACATTGCATCAGAAGCTTCAGGAAATATTTAGTAATCCTAAGAATATGGAGAAGAAAGATGAAGACACACTCCTGGTTGGATAATTATGACATGGAAAAAGTAGCAAGAATAGAAGAAGCAAGGGCAGAGGCTATAGTCAGAAAGAGAGGTATAAGAGTTTATATCTGTGGTGCCATTCTAGATGATAACAAAGTCAGAAGGGTGTCCATGGGTATGAATTGTTAATGGGACGTAGAATTGAAGTTAACTAGATTTGAGTAAGTCCATAAACTCTAAGATTAAAGTGTTGGATAAGTTATCCAGATAGATATTGAAGTAAAACAGAATGAGGATGGAACATAGGAAAGACAGGAAGAGAAGATTGAGTCCCACAGGCCGAAGTTCTTTCCCTAGTGTGAGAAAATGACTAGAAAATCATTAAATGACAGTGCAAAAGGGTGAAGGAAGGTTTATATTCTTAAGGGCATAAGATTATATTCTTTATGACAAATGATTATGTTCTTTTATAAAAATTTTTTTTTAACATTTATTTATTTTTGAGAGACAGAGAACAAGCAGGGGAGGAACAGAGAGAGAGGGAGACACAGATTCTGAAGCAGGCTCCAGGCTCTGAGCTGTCAGCACAGAGACCAACACGGGGCTCGAACCCACAAACCATGAGATCATGACCTGAACCAAAGTCAGTTGCTTAACCGACTGAGCCACCCAGGTGCCCCCAAATGATTATGTTCTTTAATCAGTATAAAACTCAAAGAGTATTTTTACATGAGCATGGAGAAATAATGGTTTGAAAGCAATAATGGAGACCTAGGATTATGCTAGTTTCAACTAGACCCTGTAATATGTAAGGCCTTGTGAAATTAATATTCTTTAATTCAGTCCCAGGTTTAGTTAATGCAAACAGTTTTATTCAGTGTTGTGTAATGAGAATGAAATGCAATCTGAACTTGTTTACCAATGAGTAGCACTTCCAGAGTTCACTTTGGAAATGTTTAAGCTGGGATAATGGTTAGGTGCAATTAATAAGTGTATATTGAGTGCCTATTACATAAAATACGCTAGTCTAGATGCTGAGGATTACTGGAATAAAGGATAGTCTTCAACTCTGAGAAGTTTACTATACAGAGGAAGGAATCATAGCTTTATTTTAACAGGTTTTGATGATTAGAGACAGAATCAAAGGAACAGAGAGAGACTGTTAAAATACAACCTGTAAATATTGTCACCTTTCCTGTACCTACCAAAATGTTTTCAAAGAGAGAAAGTGAATTGCCAAGACCACTAAGACTTGATATGGTATTGCTTCACCTATAGCATTAATAAGGCATCAACAAGAATACATTATATCTTATAAATTATTATAAATACAATTGTATATTAGTGCCTATAATCAAGAATATTTGTGAAAGTGTCACTTATAAAATGACTAAGCAATGCTGAATAGCATAACACATAATTAGTTTTATTTTGGTTGTACATATAATTAAAAGAGCCTCCAATTTCCCTGTCCATTTTCTTTTAAATTGTATGAATTTTACTTCAGTTGTTACCTTCAGGAAGGTCACCTCACCTTGCTTTCAGAAAAAAAAGAAGAATTCAATGTTGCATAAATTAGGTATCTACAGGGTTGTGATATTCATAAGAATAGATCTTAGCCTAAAGTACTGCACCACAGCCTGGAAATTTTTTTCAGTTACTAAGAGTTTCTCATCTGTCTATGTTTCTCTGAGTTTTTCAGGAGAGATAAAGATGATAGAGAGAGACAGAGAGAGAGAGACAGGAAGATAGAGGATGTGGGACGAGGGAGTGGGGAAGAAAGAGAATGAGACTAGCTATCACTCTGTCTTTAATGAGTTATTAGTAGCTTTCTGTGTTAAGTATCAACACCATGAACTCTCTCTTAAATTTAGGTGGTGTTCTGACAAATATCACAGACGTGAGTTGCACAGTGTCCTGTGGGGAGCATTGTTAACATTACCCAAATAGCCCTCCCACTGTCTGATTTATTTGCTTTTAGAAAACGTGTGTACCTGACCTCCTGAGGGAGCTGCATATCTCAAATTTGGGTGCCATGATAATAATAACAGTTTGAGAGAAAATGAAATAGGCTATAAAGAGAAAGGAAATGGAATAGATAAACTAGTGTACAGTGTCATGTTCATTTTCAGTACCATATAAAATAATGAAAATGTTTTTCAATAACCTTTGTTGATTTTTATAATGTGAAACACCCTTTATGGAAAAAGACAATGAACAAAATAAAAAAAAATTAGTAAAAGTATTTTTAGCTTTTGGCTCAAATTTATGTATTCTTTTTCATAAATTTAGATTAGAGTTGAATTCAGAAATAGAACAGCTTTAAGTTAAATGTGTTAATTTCCAACTTTGGCAACTGTTAAGTTGCTCTTTCAGGGTTCAAGTACAAGCATTATCTCATTGACGGAGCAGTCCAGTGTGATAGGCAACAAAGGTGTGCTTTGTTTTGTTTTTTAATTTTACAATTACATTTGGGGAACTTAAATATAGAGACATTAAACAAGACTTTCTCATGATCACCTAGCTTTAAGGAGTTTAAAATGGTTACCCTAGTTTCTAGTACCCTTCCTCCCAAATACACGGAAAGCCCTCAGTAAACAGTAAAGCAGTAGGATATCATTACTATTTATCACTAGTGCTGGGTAGCCTTACACTGGTCATTGTTCTTTGGGTACCAGGATCAAACAAGTAAAGTTAAAGTTCAATTGTGCTTTCAATAACTTGAATAACAGTGTCTTTCTGAAGTCAAAAGGTAGGCAGAATGCAAGCAAGATATGAAGGCTTTCTCTAAATAAGGTTTATGTTCACCAGGAACTTTTGCCTCAGGCATTCAGAACATAAGTATCTCCTAATTTTAGCTCTTTCCTGTTACAACATCATAACCACTATTTGTGTGATGGGAGACAGGCAACTTGTGTATGTTGGGGAGGGGATATTGTTAGAAGTGATGAGATAAAAGAATATAGCACCGTAATTTGCGCCCTTAATTTAAAGACATTTGTGTGCTCAACTTTTGACATTTTGGCATGTGGTGACACTGTACCTATAATACCCAGGAGTTTAAAACAAAACAAAACTGTATAGTTAGAGGGCACAGTCCTCATAGATTGCCCTCACTTCAGACACCATCCATAAGTTTGGGGGCCCACGGGACTGCCTTCACCTCAGACCTGCTGTCTACAAATTTGGGGGTCCCCCAACCTCCCTCAGGTTCAGAAATTTTGTAGAAAGCTCACAGAACTCAGAAAGCACTTGCCTCCATCTATTTGTGGTGCTATAACAAAATACCATACACTAAGTAGCTTATGAATAACAGAAATTTACTTCTCACAGTTCTAGAAGATGAAGGTGCTAACATGGTTGGGTGAGGGAGGGCCCTCTTCTAAGCCCCAGACTTCTTTTATCTTTACATGTATCTTATATCTTTACTAGGGTTTTCCTAGGATCCTTTCTTAATAAGGGCACTAGTCCCCATCATGAGGGTTCCACTTTCATGACTTAAGCAAATCTAATGACTTAACCATCTACTGATACCACTTTTGAATGTTAGGGTGTGAACTACCAGTATATGGATATTTATCTCACTATAATTTTTGCCCTGACCATGAAATTTTAGTGTATATTTTAACCTATTTTTAGCCTCTATTTTAGCCTAAATTTAATTTTATTTACTCCTATCTCATCTTATTCTTGAAATAGTTCAGAAATGTAGGTGCTGAGGCATATATATCCAATAAATATTTGAAAGCTAGAAATTTAAAACTTTAACTCCCTATGTATATGAAAACTCTTCAATGAATACCTATTAAAAATCCAGTGATCAAATGAATGAAGTTTCCAAATAATACTAGGAAGGATAATGTATCAAATATTATCTTTATATGATTCAGTCCACTTACAGAATCTAGAGAAAAGACTTACATTGCCTTCTCTGAGCCCAATTCTTGTAGTGCAGAACAGAGACAACAATTCATTCTTATAATATCTGACAGTGTATTCAAAGTGGAAAGTATCATCAGTGACTTCTTATAAAACATACAGGACAGTTTTTAGGACAAAATATCCTAAACAAACATTTTAAATAAACATTTTTTGAACCTCGAATATGAACTAACACTATGTAACTTAGATATAGATCCTGATTCCAATGAACTCACCATACAATGGGGAAGCCAGACACAAAAATATATAATAACAATATAACATGGTAAATCTTTAATAAGTATATGCACAGAGTAGTGTTATGAGAGCCTCCAACCTAACTTGGGGAGGCCAGTGAAAGAAGGAATTTAAGATGTAACACATGATTCCTTAGAGATATATAAGAAATAGCCAAGCTTAATGAGTAGATCATAAACAAAAGAATGGTAAATTAATTTGTAAGTTTGAGAGTGACATGCTTGAGATAATCATGTCTGAGATGGCTGAATATTAAGCCTTAAAGGATTGAAATATTTTGGACATGAAAAGTAAATTGCTGCATGAGGGGCAAAGTGCGTTTGAGTAGAAGGACTGAGTATTGCTGAACTATTGGGATATCATTGAAAGTAAATGAAAGACATGACCAAGAGTAAGTGAAAAGGATCTAAAGTAAAAGGAAAGAGACACTGAGGTTACAGCTGATGTTTGAGAACAAGTATTTACAAGGGACACCAATCTGCAGGTGTGAAAGATATCCTCTGTACCCAGTTTCTCCAGGATGAAAGTATGAAATGAAATTTTGTAGTATTTTTTTCAGTTCTAGAATGTTTTCATAGGGAGCCAGCTTTGCTTACTCTTGTATCACATGTCTACCTCAGAAATGCATAAGCTCTCAAGTTTGGATCACATTTAGAATTATAAGCTTTCGTCATTGACTGATTTTGTGTTAAATAATTGTACTTAGAGAAAATAATCATTGAAAATATTTACCCAGGAAACAAAATCAGAAAAAGAAAATTCTGAAATTATATATATTTGTTGTTATATAAGAGTTTTTGTTCATACACAGACTTCATTTCTCAAATTTTGCCTAGCTGCAAAGGAATTCAGTCTGTATCAATCAGGATTTAATTAGAGAAGCAGAGCCTTTAATGAGTAGTGTGAGAATAAGGGTTATTCAACCTAACACATAAGTGGGAAAAGCTTGGAATTCAAGATCTAGAAAGGGGAGTTGGAAGATTAGAGAGTCACTAACCAGTCTTGCAAAGTACTAGAATAGTGGAAAAGTCCACACTTCCCTGGAATTGTAAGAATTCAGGCAAATCCAGCTATAAAAGGGAGTCCATGGAGAGGTTTATGGGAAGCTGCTGCTTCTGAGTATCAGCTACTTTTGTAGGTCTACAGCCAAGTGTCTGTTGGTTGGTCTAGGGCCAGCAGTCAGGAATATGGTCAGGGTGGACAGCAGAAGGGAATTAGCGTACTTATCCACTGTATCCACTGGGCAAGTTTGCATCTGTCTGTCACCATATGTGACCATGGTGATGATCCAAGATTATGGCCAATGCTTCATTTATGCCTTCCAAGTCCCATACAAATGTTACATATCTTCCTCTTTGGCCAACTCAAAAGTGGAACCAAATGGAGAAAGGGTTTCTGGGAGATGTAGTTCCCAACTTAAGCAAGTTAGTAATAACATAATCCAGTATAGTCTGTCCCTTGTAAGCTTGATAATTGATATACATACATACTTTTTGAAAGTATAGTTAAAATACTGTATTGCATACTTGAAATTGGATAAGAGAGTAGATCCTAAGTGTTTCACTCCCCCACCCTCCACACACATACATACAAAATGCTAACAGTGAAGTGATAGCTGTATTAATTAACTTGATTGTGGTAATCATTTCACAGTGTGTATGTATATTGAATTGTCACATTGTACACCTTAAAAACATCATGTCATGTAACTTAAATATATACATCTTTTATTTGTCAGTAATACATCAATAAAGCAAGAAAAAGTATATTTAACTTACAGATAAAGTCAGTTACAGAAATGGTTTAAGATGGCAACATAGGAACATCCTGAGTTCACCTCTTTCCATGGAGACAACAAAGCTACACCTACATGTGGAAAATTCCCTCTGGAAAAAAAAAAACAAAAAAAAACCCTGAAAACTACCTGAATAAGCTCCTGCACAACATAGAATGAAAGGGCCACGTTGAAACAAGTAGAAGAGGCAGAGACATGGTCTCTACCATTTCCCCATTCCCCATTCCACATCCAGTGTGGTGACCTGACTCACAGTCAGGAGGGATCTCACAGATACCTAACTTCTACCTGAGGAGCAAGGACACCCCACACATCAGACACCCCAACCCTTAGGACCTGCCTTGGAGAGACAAGCCCCCAAATGCCTGGCTTTGAAAAACAACAGGGTGTATGCCTGTGAAAGCTATAGGGCTATAGAGAGAGAGATTCTACTCTTAAAGGGTTTGCACATAGACTCATTCACTCACTCCAGGATCTAGTACAGAAGCAACCGTCTGAAAAGAGTCTGGATTGTAAGTGAAGGAGATTCATTTGCTATCCTTGCAGCATCTCCTGTAAGAGCAGGAGCCTATTGAAACTATCTCTGGAGTTACAGACACTAGTGGGCACCATTTTTGGCATATTTCTTATACCCTGCCTTTTACCCTAATAGCAGTATTTTTTTTTTTTTAATTTACTTTTCATCCAACCTACCTAACATTAGTGGATGCCCCCTACCCTGTGTACCACTTCTCAGGACTCTACTAAGCCAGCAGGGTGAGTGTTCTGCCTCCACATGCTTCTCCACTGTGAGCACACCAGAGCTGGCCAGAGTGCACAGCTCACACAAGATGCCTCTGGCTTTGGTGGCCAAGGGAGATTATGTTACAGGGACCCTGTGGGTCTGAAACAATTGGAGAGAGAGTTCTTTCCAGGCTCCCACCTCCAGGCCACTGCACAGACAAGGGACTGAAACATACCCCCAGTCTTCCTATGAAAAAGGTCCATCTACTTTACCTGGAGTTTCAACCTGAGGGACAGGCTTCAGGCTACCACACATTCAGAAGCTATGAAAGTGCTCTCAGAGAATGTAGGCCAGGGCTCTTACTTGGCCTTGCCACAGCTCATTGGTACATCCTAGAAAGGAGCTCATATACCCATCTGGAGCCCTGAATGTTGCAACTGTCAGTAATGGAACACTTCCAGATCACTTGGTCTTAGAAGCCAGCAGGGTCCATGGTCTTTGTGGTCCCACAAGACTGTATATATTTGCATAGCTTAAAAGCTGCTACCTGAGGGTATAGTTTTCAGTCACCCTGAAACTAGGTGTTGACTGAGATCTCTCCCTCTGGAATACTCCTAGGTCTTGGCACACCCTCTACAACTAGGACCTACCAAGAAAAAAATAAGACTGCTTGGACAACCACAAAGTTTTGAGAGAGGACCAAGAACTAGGACAGTGTTAAATGATGAGGTCTATCTCCTATTCAAAGCCACTCATGCAAAACTAGGAGAGGTAGGTGTTTTGCCAAATATGTAGAAACAAATACAGAGACTGGAAAAAAATGAGAGAGGAATTGTTGCAAGTGAAAGAACCCCAGAAAAAAAAATCTTAATGAAATGGATATAAGTAATTTACCTGATAAAGAGCTCAAAGTCATGGACATAAAGATGCTCACCAAACTCAGGAGAAGCATAGAGGGTAGAGACCTTTAAAACTAATAGATAGCAAATATGAGAAAGTACCAAACAGAAATCCCAGAACTGAAGAATATAATAATCAAACTGAGAAATACACTAAAAGGGTTCAATAGCACATTAGAGAAACTGAAGAAAGGATCCATAAACCCCAAGACAGGGCAGGAGAACTCACCCACAAAGTTCAGCAAAAAGAAAAAAAAGGAATTAAAAGTCAAGATAGCCCAAGGCCAATTAGACAACATTAAGCAGAATAACATTCACATTATAGGGGTCCCTGACAGAGAACAAGAGAGAGGGGCAGAAAGCTTATTTGAAGAAGTAATGGCTAAAAACTTCCCTCATCTGGCATTGGAAATAGACATTCAGATCCAGGAAGCCATCAGAGTTCTAAACAAGAAGAACTCAGAGAGACCCGTGCCAAGACACATTAAAATTAAAATGTTAAAGTTAAGAATTAAAAAAAAAGAATCTTAAAAGCAACAAGAGAAAAACAACTTATTATATACAGGAGGACCCCTGTAAGGTAATCAGCAGTTTTCTCAGTAGAAATTTTACAGGCCAGAAGGCAAGGCATGATGTATTTGAAGTGCTGAAAGAAAAAAAAAATCCAATCAAGAATACTCTACCTGCCAAGGTTATCATTCACAGTTGAAGGAGAGATAAAGAGTTTTACAAATGAAAGTTAAAGCAGTTCATCAACACTAACTAAATTGACCTTGCAAGAAATGTAAAAGGACTTCTTTTGCTGAAAATAAAGGGTACTAATTAGTATTAAAACAAAATGTGAAAGTAAAAATCTTCACTAGTAAAGGTAAATATGTAGTATAAGTAATGGTTAATCACTTATGAAGCTAATATGAAGGCTAAAGATAAAATTAGTAAAAAGTAACCATAACTGCAATAATTAGTTAAAGGACACACAGAAAGATAAAAAAGATAAAATATTAGGGTGGGGAGTGAAAATGCAGAGTTTTAGAATGCATTTGAATTTAATCTGCTAGGACCTTAAAATATTGGCCTCATGGTAACCACAAAACAAAAACCCATAGCAGATATGCAAAAGATAATGAGAAATAAATCTAAGCATAACACTATAGAATGTCATCAAGCTAGCAGAGAGGATTACAAAATAGAAAAACAATGAACAAAATGGCAATAAGTACATACCTATCAATAATTACTTCAAATATAATGATCTAAATTCTCCAGTCAAAAGACTTAGAGTGACTGAATGCATTAAAAAAACAAAACAAAACAAAAACCCTGATATGTGCTGCTTCCAAGAAATTTACTTCAGATGTATAGACACACACAGACTGAAAGTGAAGGGATGGAAAAAGATTTTTCATAAAAATGGAAACCAAAAGAAAGTATGGATATCTATACTGATATTAGACAAAATAGATTCTAAAACAAAGACTTTATTAAAAGACAAGATAAGCATTACATAGTGATAAAGGGGTCAGTCTAGCAAGAAGATAGCACATTTATAAATATTTATGCACCCAACCTAGCAGCACCTAAGTACATAAAGCAAACACCATCAGACCTAAAGGGAGAAATTGACAGCAATACAATAATAGGGGACTTAGAAACCTCACATAAATCAATGGATAGATCATCCAGACAGAAAATTAGTAAGGAAACTTTAGCCTTAAATAACACATTAGATTAGGTGGACTTAATAGATACACACAGGACATCTTGTCCCAAAGCAGCAGGATAGACATTTGTCTTAAGTGCATATACAACATTCTCTAGGATAGACCATATGTTAGGCCACAAAATAAGCCTCAATAAATTTAAGAAGATTGAATTGAATTGAATTGAATTGAATTGAATTGAATTGATTTTTAACACAATGGTATGAAAGTAGAAATTACAAGAAAAAAATTGGAAAAATTACAACAATGTGGAAATACACATGCCACTGAAAAACCAATGGACCAGCAAATAAATTAAAAAGTACCTGAGACAAATAAAAATTCAGCAAACCAATATCTGTAAGATGTAGCAAAAGCACCCAAAAGAGGCAAGGTCTTAGTGATACAGGCCTACCTTAGGAAACAAAAATCTCAAATAAACAATCTAACTTTGCACCTAAAGGAAATAGAAAAAGAACAAAGCAAGCAAAAAATTAGTAGAAGTAAGGAAATAATAAAGAACAGAGTGGAAATAAATGAAATGGAGACTGAAAAGGCAATAGAAAAGGTCAGTGAAACTAAAGGTTTTTCTTTGAAAAGATTAACAAATTGACAAACCTTTAGCTAGACTCAAGAAAAAAGAGAGGGGCAAATAAAATAAAGAATGAAAAAGGAGAAATTGCAACTGACACCACAGAAGTACAAAGGATTGTGAAAGGTTGCTACCAACAATTATGTAACAACAAACTCAACAACTTAAGAAGAAATAGATAAATTCCTAGACATAAACAATCTTAGAAGACTGAATCATGAAAAAATGAAAAATCTAAATAGACTAGTAAGGAGATTGAATCCGTAATCAAAATCTCTGAACAAATAAAAGTCCAGAACCAGTGGTTTCCAGCAAACATTAAAAAAAGCTCTAGTACCTCTTCTCAAACTCTTCCAAAAAACTGAAAGGAGGGAAAGCTTCCAAAGTCATTTTAAGAAGACCTCTGTGGTGCCTGGGTGGTTCAGTCAGGTAAGCATCTGACTTCGGCTCGGGTCATGATCTCAAGGTTTGTGAGTTTGAGCCCCACGCGTCGGGCTCTGTGCTGACAGATCAGAGCCTGGAGCCTGTTTCCAATTCTGTGTCTCCTTCCCTCTCTGCCCCTCCCTTACTTGCACTCTGTTTCTCTTTCTCTCTCAAAAGTAAATAAACATTTAAAAAATTTAAAAAAAAGAATACTGTATTACTCAGGTACCAAAACCATGGAAAAAAAGAAATTACAGGCTAATATCCCTGATAAACATGCAAAATTCATAAGCAAAATATTAGCAGATTGACAGTCTGGGGAAAACCAGACAGCCATATGCAAAAGATTGAAATTGGACCACTATCTTACACCATTCACAAAAATTAACTCAAAATGGATTGAAGACTTGAATGTAAGACCAGAATCCATAACACTTCTACAAGAAAACATAGGTGATAAGCTCCTTGACATTGGTCTTAGCAGCATCTTTTTTTGACTCCAGAGCAAAGGCAACTAGAGCAAAAATGGAATTTTATCAAACTAAAAAGCTTCTGCATAGTGAAGGAAGCCATCAACAAAAAATAAAAAGAACACCTACTGAACAGGAGAAGATATTTGCAAATCATATATCCAGTAAGGGGTTAATATACAAAATATATAAATAACTCATAAAACTCCGTAGCAAAAATACCAAACAATCCAATAAAAAATGGTCAGAGGACATGAATAAACATTTTTCCAAAGAAGACATACAGATGGACTGGGCACCTGGGTGGATCAGTGATTGAGCATCTGACTCTTATTTTTGGCTCAGTTGGTGAGATCCAGCCCCATGTTGGGGTTTGTGCTGAGAGCACATAGCCTGCTTGGGATTCTCTCTCTCTCCAAGAAATAAATAAACAAACTTAAAAAAAAAGTCATACACATGGCTAACAGACACATAAAAAGATGTTCAAGATCACTAATCATCAGGGAAATACAAATCAAAACCACAATGAGATACCACTTCACACCTGTGAAGACAGCTATTATCAAAAAGACAAAAAATAACAAGTGTTGGTAAGGATGTGGAGAAAGGAATCCTTGTGCACTTTTGGTGGGAATATAAATTGGTCTGTTCACTATGGAAAACAGTCTGGAAATTCCTGAAAAAAATAATAATAGAGGAGCACATGGGTGGCTTAATTGGTTCAGTGTATGACTCTTGATTTTGGCTCAGGTCATGATCTCATGGTTCATGAGTTCGAGCCCCGCATTGTGCTCTGCTCTGACAGAATGGAGTCCTCTTGGGATTCTGTCTCCCTCTCTCTCTGCTCCTCCCCACCTCAAAACGAACAGATAAACATTTGAAATAATAATAATAATAATAATAATAATAATAGAATACCATATATGACCCAGCAATTCCACTTCTAGGTATTTATTCAGAGTAAACGAAAACACTAATTTGAAATGATAAATGTATGCACTGCTGTCATCATTGCAACATTACTTGTAGTAGCCAAGATATGGAAACAACCTAAATGTCTATCAATGGATGAATGGATAAAGAAGACATGTTATCTTGCTATTTGCAACAGCATGGATGGACTTTGAGTGTTATGATAAGTGAAATAAGTCAGGGAAAGACCTATCATATGATTGTACTTATATCTGGAATCTAAAAAAAAAAATAATGAACGGAACTCATAGATACCGAGAACAGATTGGAGGTTGTCAGAGGGGAAGGATGTTGCAGGGTGGGCAAAGTGGGTAAAGGGAGTCAAGAGGTACAAACTTTCAAATCTAGAGTAGTCATGGGGATGTAGTGTTCAGCATGTATACTATAGTCAATAATGTACTGCAAATTTTAAAGTTGCTAAAAAAGTAAATCTTAAACGTTCTCATCACAAGAAAAAAATGTAATGTTGCATGGTGACAAATAGTAAATAGAAAATGTGATCATTTTGCAATGTATACAAATGTCAAATCATTGTTGTATGCCTAAAATTAATATAATGTATCTCAATCATACTTCTATAAAATAAAATAACTCCCTTGATGCAGAAGTGAAAGGAAACAGGTTTATTTGTTCAGACAAAACAAAAAACATAAGGATATTGGGTAAAGTCACATAACAAAGAAACTTAATGCCACTATAAATTCATGATCATTACTCCCAAATGAGTTCTCTACACTCATTCTCTAGCCATAGACTTACTGGCCCTTTCTATTGATGCAACCAGAGTTCTTTTATCAGCAATAAAAAGAATGAAATACAGACACATGTTACAACATGGATGAAGCCTGAAAATATCATCCCAAGTAAAATAAGCCAGTCACAGATGACCACATAATTGTGATTCCAATTTTACAAAATATCCAAAATAGGCAACTTTATAGAAACAGAGAGTAAATTACTGGTTATCTAGGGCTGGGGGTAGGATTGGAGTGAGGGGATGAGGGTGTGATGGCTAAAGGGGGTGGTTTTGGGGAGGTAGTGAGAATATTCTAAAATTAATTGTGATGATGGATGAACAACTCTGTAAATATACCCTAAGCCACCGAATTATTCATTTAAATTTTTTTAAATCTTTATTTATTTTTGAGAGAGAGACAGAGTATGAGCAGGGGAGGAGCTGAGGGGAGGGAGACACAAAATCAGAAGCAGGTTCAAGGCCCTGAGCTGTCAGCACTGAGCCCAACACGGGGCCCAAACTCACGAACTGTGAGATCATGACCTGAGCCGGTTGGACACTTAACCGACTGAGCCACCCAGGCGCCCCCTGAATTACTCATTTTAAATGGGTGAATTATTTGACACATAAACTACATCTCAATAAAGATAGTAAAAAACAAAGTTAATTACAAATCATGCTTCTGATTTTCATGGTACAACTATTCCCCATATAATCAAAACATGCCAATAATTTAGCCAAAACAGGATACACAAAGTCTGTATCACTTTATACATTTTTTTTTTTTTGGTATGTTTAGCTAAGTAACACTCCCCATGTAATATCCTATTATTTAAATACCAAGATAAAGGGTTAACCACTATTAATACATCTTACGGTAAATAGTAAGGGAAATGAATAGGGAAGAAAAAAGAAGTGTGTGTGTGTATAAAAGAAGATATATATAGATACAGTAATTTTATTCATAAAAAGACGAAGTAGTTAAAATTACTTTGTTCCTTGTTTCTGCAGCATGATGGTAACTGATATTTATAACTTTGTCCTTCTGCTACTTATATTCTTCATCCTCAGAAAGCATCCCACCTTGTGGTTCCTTGTTTATTGGGAGGTCCCAAATCTTTGTTCCTATAGGATTTGTATCATTAGTTGTTCTGCCTATGTTGGTTGTAATTTTCCACTTACTTCTATCACAGGACATGGAAGTACTAAGTGACACCCCAAGGAAACTCCTGCATTCTCTCTATACCTGTTTGCTTGCATTGTATAGTAGTGACTCGGGTTTGGTTTTGTTTTTTCTTTTTTGAGAGTCATGATAATTATCCTGGCCAATACAGTGTCACAGTCTTTGCCTATTAATTCACTGACATGAAGATTTCATTGTGACCACATGAAAGTTTCATCCTCCAGTTTCACAGAACCATTACTGTATCCTCTGGGAAATCATTTCTCTTATTTCTATCTCTTAATACTTGCACATCATATTATTTTTTTATTACTGTCATAACAAACTACCAAAAGTCAAGATACTTAAAATAGCATCCATTTATTTTCTCACAGTTCTGTAGATGTAATGTCTGGCAGATTCTGCTGACGCCAAGGTGCTGGCAGGATAGCGTTCTTTACTGGAGACTCTGAGGGATAATCTACCTCCAAGCTCATTCGGTTTGTGTGTATGTTGGGGGTGAATTCAGTTTCTTGTGATTACGACTGAGTCTTTAGTTGCTGGCTATCAACCGAGTCCCCTCTTAGCTCTTAGAGCCTTTGCTCTGGTCCTTGCACATGACCCTCATCTCAGAGCCAGCAGGTGGGCTAAAACCTTTTCACCTTTGGAGTCTCTCTGACCTCCCCTTCTGAGTCATCACTCTTGCTTTCCTTTTCTGCCTTCCGCTCCTTTAACGTATCATGTGATTACCCTGGACTTGCTCGGACAATCCAGAATAATCTCTGTATTGTAAGAGCGGCTGATTAGTATCCTTAATTCCATTTGCAAAGTCCTTTCTCAGTAGTACCTAGATTCATGTTTGAGTGAGTGACCAGGAGATGGGAATATTGTAGAAAAATCTTTGAGATTTTGCCTACCATAGCCATGAATCTGGTACGATATACTGATTGCTCATTTAGAGCATATACTATATCCTAGAAGACGTCACCCTATCCTGCATGATGTTTATACTCAAGTGGTACCTGAGTCCACCACTTTTACTATTTTCTCTGTGAGTTTAGTGCTATTATTTGGTTCCTACCACTTCAACATGCCTTCATCCCCAGTGAATTTAGATAACTGATTTTGATAGCATTATTTTCCATAGTGATCCTGGCTTGCCAGGGATAACCACTCCAGAGCTTTTAAAAATGTTAACATTTTCTCAAAGCCTGGGGAAGGGAATGTCCTCTGGACCCTCCCAGAGAACATAGGTAGAAATTGATAAGTAGGTGTCACACAATAAATTTACTCTAAGACTTTGGCTGCCTTTCTCAATATTCCAAGGAAGTTATGGAATTTCAACTTTATTTAGTATAGGCCAATTTGCGTCCTGTTTTTAGTTGACCCACCAAGCAAATAGTTTCCTCTGTCTACTCAAGCTAACGCTTTGAATTCAGAATTGCTTGTTGGTACAACTGTGTAAATAAATTTGGCCCAATCCAACCTAGTTTATACCACCTTCATCCAACACCTTTAGAATACATTCCTATATATGTTCCTCATGTATTTGTTTATAATATTGCCCAAATTGTACAATCTTCTTGATGTGTGTAGTACATACTCACAGGTCGTACTTTGTATCTGACCCCTGAGTCAACCCAGAACTTGAATCTGTTTTTAATTCTAGAAGCAATGAGCTATGTTGGGAGTAGGTCTTAAGGAGGTCAGCATTCCTCTGAAAGGCACTGATAATTAAGAGAGGTCGCTACAGGTTCTACATACAAGAAGAAAGTAAACTTTCTGGACAGGAGAGGAAGGACTGCTTCTATTTTTTGAATTTTTTACGTGTTTTATTGTTGAGAGAGAGGGAAGGAGGGAGGGAGAGGGAGTAGGAGCAGGGGAGGGGCAGAGAGAGAGAGAGAGAGAGAATCTGAAGCAGGCTCCAGTCTCTGAGCTGTCAGTACAGAGCCTGACATGGGTCTCCAACTCACAAACTGCGAGATCATGACCTGAGTCGAAGTTGGATGCTTAACTGACTGAGTCACCTAAGTGCTCTGAGGACTGCTTCTATTGACAGAGAAGGCTGCTAGTGAAGATAAGTTAGATGTAGAACAGTGGAGAGGAATGACAGGCTGTGTCTCTCACTGCCTCTTTCCATCTGGCTGCAGTAGCCTTCTAAAAGTTATAATTAGTGCTTCACTTCCACCATCCGAATCTGTAACTCATTCTTTCAGTCACTCCTAACCTGGAGTTATGCAAGGAAGGGAGTTCTGGGGAACAATTTCCAGTTTGACAAGATTGTAAATAACATAGTCCTGCAGAAGGTTCAATTCTTAGTGTCTGAGCAATTTTCCTCCTTTGTAGCAAGGTGGATTCACTTGCCCTTCTGAGAGTTTGTGGAAAGAAAAAATAATAATCTGACTACCCCAGGGTGAAGGTAAGCAAGGAAACTCGGGGAGGGGTTTTCTACTGATGAAGTAGGATATGGATCTATAGTCTTTAATCTCCACTATGTTCTTGTTTCTCTTTTATTTTTTAAGCAGAATTAGAACATTGTCACTTAAAAAAAATGATCATGTTTGGCCACTACACAGGTAAGAAAAAACTTTCTCAGATTGCTAACACACATGCTGTGGTTAGTGAGGTTAACTACATCTGAACTACAGAAGAGTAGCCTAGGATGGGTTGTCACTATATATGATGACTAAATTGAAATTTAGTCAAATTAATTAAATGAAAATAAGTTGCTATTTAAGATTAAAATAGCCAGCCAAAAATATATATATATTTGCTCTTTTACTTTGTCTAAATCAACTCTTGGATTGAAGATCAGGATAATTTCTTATTGGAAATATAGGGTGATATGTAATTCTAAACATTTTGAATGGCAAATCAAGTTTTACTGCATACCCGTGAATGTGAGAATACTAAGCATTTGGAAACAGGTTTCATCAACTACAATAGATGTATTTAACCTGTACTTAGTACAGTGCTTGACACATATTAGGCAATCAATACTTGTTAGAGGCATGACTGAATATGTGAAAGATGGGATCATTGTGGAAGGTCAAAGATGAACTCTATAAACCTGGATTTTTGTTGTTGTTGTTCTTGTTATTTTTTTCGTTGTTATCGGTGGTGATAGCAGTCTTAGTGGTAGTGGTTTTATTCTTTCAGACTGTAATCACTTTTTCCATACAGGAATGCTCATTCTGGTGAACCATCAGGGCAGGAAAATAAAGTTGAGAACTACTGATTCATAGTTATTTTAAGATGATAACTTCTATGTACGATTATCCTCAGAATTCACAATATGGAGCCAACTGAGTTCTCACTCTTCTTCTTGAGGGTATTCATGATCTCCTTAAATTAAGTGGTTACTGATTCAGAACTTCTTCCTGTACTAAGTATATGTAAATTTCTCCTTGTTGGAAATATTTATAATGAGGCTTATTATAATTTATAATGAATCTTTTCAATATTTGCTTACTGTGATCTCCCTTTGTAATAACTTTCCCTTTTGGGCTTTATTATTATTTTCAAAAGTTGGATTTGTTTTGTTGTTGTTGTTTTTTAATTTCTAAGGGAGGTGGACTTATTTTCCCCACAGACAGTGTTTTTATACTATAGTTAATATACGCCAGATAGATGGGGTACCTGGCTAACTCAGTTGGTTAAACATCTGACTTCAGTTCAGGTCATGATCTCAGGGCTCATGAGTTTGAGTCCCGCGTAGGGTCCTATGCTGACAGCTCAGAGCCTGGAGCCTTTTTCGGATGCTGTGTCTCCCTCTCTCTCTGCCCCTCCCCTGCTTACACTCTGTCTCTCCCTCCCTCTCTCTCTCAAAAATAAATAAACATTTAAAATTTTTTAAAAAAATTAAAAAAATAAGCCAGATATTAGAAAAATAACACATTTTGGAATATAATATTTGGGATTTTTTTTCATGTTTGCAGAGATTCAAGTCAGTACAATATACTCTTACGCCTTTCATTTATATCTCTTTTCTGCATTCCCTTATGTGTCATGGAAAGACTTCTTTATTTGTTCTTTTAAGCAAGATTTTTCCTATCACACTGCTTTCTCTGGAAGAGATTGGGGTATTCCCTACTCATTCATCCTTGCAGGCTTCCCTTTGTATTTCCTACTCTCCCCTTCCTGCAGTAATTGTGATGGAGGATGAGCATATCACTCTTTCTCAACTCCCTCTCAAATGATTTCTTCAAGCTGCAGTGTGCCTTTCTGGCAAGGAGGGTGCTAAGGAGTCATACATCCTGCACATTTAGCCCAGAAGACTTAGTGGCTATCTTTACAAGTTGTTATCTTACTCTAGGAAGGAAGGACTGTGTCCAGCTCTTTTCTTGGTTTTTTTGCAGTCTGGCATAGATGCAAATCAACCTTTCTGTTCTGCCTCACTTGAGTGCAACTAGTTACGAGAGGCAGTAACACCGCAGTGACCTGATTTCATTAAGTAACTGTGAGCAGGTTAAGTAAACCTGAATGATGGCCACACTGCTCCTTAAAAGAATTTTTTTTTTAAAGTTTGTAGTACTTGATGCTAATAACTGTATACATTTTCCATCATTTGTTTAGTAAATTATAAAATAATGTACTATTGCAGAATATACTCTGATTATATCTAGCTCATCTGTATTGGAAATCTAACTGGAAGCCATTGATTGATAAGACAGAATCCTATATGATTCTGAGTCTGTGAAATGTACTCCCCCGCAAAATACAGACTAGTATTTGAAGAGGGACACAATGAAACTCCTTTGAATACAGCAGATTTCTATTTTAAAGGTACCATATTTTTCACTTTCTGATTAATGTATAACAGTATTAATGAAAGTAATGCATACATATTCATTCAGCTGGCTTTTTATGCAATCTCTTGTTCTTTCTTCACTGCTTTCATAGAATTATTGATTTTATTGATTATTCCTCATATTTGAAACATGTAGTCATAGCTTTTGGTCCCTCATAAGTAGCCACCTTTGTTTTTTTGAGTAACACTTTTCCTTTTACCCTCTAAAGCAACATTTTACTATATTTCATGATTAGATTACAATGGTCTTCTAAAATAAATACATCATTAGTATTCTTTTCAAACTGATATCTTCTAATATTATGTACTAAGAACAAAAGAGAATAATGCTGGACATATTCCATGCTTGTGCATAAGCCATTGACATTTGTGACAGACTGAAAAAAAAGTATACACTAAAACGAACTTAATTCCATTTCCTTCTTGTTTGAAACCTAAACCTACAAATCAAACTCGAGCTGAGAATATCTTATCTGCTAGTTATAATTAAAGCTGTAGGAATAATAATAGGCATAATGGTTCTAGATTAGGATAAAAATAGAGAACAAATAACCCTTTTAATATAAACTGAATCACTTTAATAAAAAATTAAACAGCACATGCTACTACCAAAAAAGTAATTTTTCACTGAAAATTCATAACAAGTTATGTTACTTCCTAAAGGCTACCTGAACACATCATGAAAATTCTATAGATCAGAGTGCAATGAAGTAAGAGTGAGTAATAACCACTGACTAGAGAAACTTGTAGAATAAATCTATTTAATTGCA